>NW_024423319.1:57389218-57390348 GCF_017311325.1 Ursus maritimus
CTCTGCTCCAAGAACATGGAATATTTTTCCATCTTTTTGTGTCTTCTTCAATGTCTTTCAAGAGTGATTTCTAGTTTCTAGAATATAGATCCTTTACATCTCTGGTGAAATTAATTTGGAGATAATGTATGATTTTTGGTGCTATTGTAAATGGAATGGATTCCCTAATTTCTCTTTCTTCAGTCTCATTGTTCGTGTATAGAAATGCAACTGATTTCTGAGCATTGATTTTGTATCCTGACACATTACTGAATGGCTCTATAACTTCTAGTAGTTTGGTAGTGGATTCTTTGGGTTTCCCCTATAGAGTATCATGTCGTCTGCGAAGAGAGACGGTTTGACTTCTTCTTTGCCAATTTGGATACATTTTATCCCTTTTTGTTGTCTGATTGCTGTTGCAAGGATTTCTAGTACTATATTGAATAATAATGGCAAGAGTGGGCATCTTTGTCATGTTCCTAATCTTAAGGGAAAGGCTTCCAGCTTTCCCCATTGAGAAGGATATTTGCTGTAGGCTTTTCATAGATGGCTTTTATGAGATTGAGGAATGTACCCTCTATCCCTACACTCTGAAATGTTTTAGTCAGGAAATGATGCTGTATTTTGTCAAATGCTTTTTCTGCATCTATTGAGAGGATCTTATGGTTCTTGACTTTTTTTGTTGTTGATATATTTTATCACACTGATAGATTTGTGAATGTTGAACCACCCTTGCATCCCAGGGATGAATCCCACTTGGTCATGATGGATAATCTTTTTAATGTACTGTTGGATCCTATTACCTAGGATCTTGTTGAGAATTTTGGCATCCATATTCATCAGGGATATCTGTCTGTAATTCTCCTTTTTGTTGGGGTCTTTGCCTGGTTTGGGGATCAAAGTAGTATTGGCCTTATAGAATGAGTTTGGTAGTTTTCCTTCTGTTTCTATTTTTTGAAACAGCTTCAGGAGAATAGATATTATTTCTTCTTTGAATATTTGGTAGAATTCCATGGGGAATTCATTGGGCCATGAAGTTTTGTTTTTTGGAAGATTTTTAATCACTGCTTCAATCTCTTCATAAGTAATTGGTCTGTTTAAAAAATCAATTTCTTCCTGTTTCAGTCTTGGTAGTTTATAGGTTTCCAGGG
>NW_024423319.1:57390358-57393001 GCF_017311325.1 Ursus maritimus
TTCCGATCCATGAGCATGGAATATTTTTCCATCTTTTTGTGTCTTCTTCAATGTCTTTCAAGAGTGATTTCTAGTTTCTAGAATATAGATCCTTTACATCTCTGGTGAAATTAATTTGGAGATAATGTATGATTTTTGGTGCTATTGTAAATGGAATGGATTCCCTAATTTCTCTTTCTTCAGTCTCATTGTTCGTGTATAGAAATGCAACTGATTTCTGAGCATTGATTTTGTATCCTGACACATTACTGAATTGCTCTATAACTTCTAGTAGTTTGGTAGTGGATTCTTTGGGTTTCCCCTATAGAGTATCATGTCGTCTGCGAAGAGAGACGGTTTGACTTCTTCTTTGCCAATTTGGATACATTTTATCCCTTTTTGTTGTCTGATTGCTGTTGCAAGGATTTCTAGTACTATATTGAATAATAATGGCAAGAGTGGGCATCTTTGTCATGTTCCTAATCTTAAGGGAAAGCTTCCAGCTTTCCCCATTGAGAAGGATATTTGCTGTAGGCTTTTCATAGATGGCTTTTATGAGATTGAGGAATGTACCCTCTATCCCTACACTCTGAAATGTTTTAGTCAGGAAATGATGCTGTATTTTGTCAAATGCTTTTTCTGCATCTATTGAGAGGATCTTATGGTTCTTGACTTTTTTTGTTGTTGATATATTTTATCACACTGATAGATTTGTGAATGTTGAACCACCCTTGCATCCCAGGGATGAATCCCACTTGGTCATGATGGATAATCTTTTTAATGTACTGTTGGATCCTATTACCTAGGATCTTGTTGAGAATTTTGGCATCCATATTCATCAGGGATATCTGTCTGTAATTCTCCTTTTTGTTGGGGTCTTTGCCTGGTTTGGGGATCAAAGTAGTATTGGCCTTATAGAATGAGTTTGGTAGTTTTCCTTCTGTTTCTATTTTTTGAAACAGCTTCAGGAGAATAGATATTATTTCTTCTTTGAATATTTGGTAGAATTCCATGGGGAATTCATTGGGCCATGAAGTTTTGTTTTTTGGAAGATTTTTAATCACTGCTTCAATCTCTTCATAAGTAATTGGTCTGTTTAAAAAATCAATTTCTTCCTGTTTCAGTCTTGGTAGTTTATAGGTTTCCAGGAAGGCCTTCATCTCTTCCAGGTTGTTTAATTTATTGGCATAAAGCTGTTGACAAAAGTTTCTAATGATCCTTCCTATTTCATTGGTGTTGGTTGTGACCTCTCCTTTTTCATTCATAATTTTATTAATTTGGGTCCTTTCTCTATTCTTTTGGATAAGTCTTGCCAGTGGCTTATCTATTTTATTTGTTCTTTCGAAGAACCAGCTTCTAGTTCTGTTGATCTTCTTTACTGTGCTCCTGGTTTCTAATTCATTAATCTCTGCTTTAATCTTGATCAACTGCTTTCTCGTGTGTGGATTAAGCCTGTTCTTCTATTGCGCTTCTTGAGTTGAGAATATAAAAACTGCATTTTAGATTTTTCTATTCTTTTGAGTGAGGCTTGGATGGCTATGTATTTTCCCCTTAGGACTGCCTTTGCAGTGTCCCATAGGTTTTGGACTGTTGTGTTTTCATTCTCATTGGTCACCATAAATTGTTTAAATTGATTTTTGATTTCCTGGTTTATCAAATCATTCTTGAGCAGGATGGTTCTTAGTCTCCAAGTGTTTGAGTTTCTTCCAAATTTTTCCTTGTGATTGATTTCCAATTTCAAAGCGTTGTGTTCTGAGATTATGCAGGGAATAATTTCAGTCTTTTGGTATTGGTTGAGACCTGTTTTGTGACCCAGCACATGATCTATTATGGAGAATGTTCCATGTGCAATTGAATAGAATGTGTATTCTTTTGATCTGGGGAGTAGTGCTTTATATATATCTATGAGGTCCATCTGGTCTAGTATGGCATTCAAAGCTCTTGTTCCTTTGTTGATTTTCTGCTTAGGTCATCTATCTGTTGTTGATAGTGGAGTATTGAGGTCCTCTACTATTAACATATTTTTTATCTATATGTCTCTTTATTCTGGTTAAGTGTTGGCTTGTGCATCTTGCTACTCCCTTGTTGGGGGCATAGATATTTATAATTGTCATATCCACTTGTTGGATACATTTTTACGAATAATATCATGTCCTTCTGTATCTCTAACTACAGTCTTTAGTTTGAAATCCAATCTGTCTGTTATGAGAATTGCTACCCCAGCTTTCTTTTGAGGTCCATTGGCATGAAATTGGTTTTCCATCCCTTTGCTTTCAGTCTAGATGTATCTTTAGGTTCAAAATGTGTCTCTTGTAGACAGCAAATGGATGGGTCATGTCTTTTTATCCAATCTGCAACCCTGTGTCACTTTATGGAAGCATTTAGGCCATTCACATTGAGAGCGATTTCTGAGAAATATGATTTTAATGATGTCATGTTTCCTGTAAAGACTTTGTTTCTATAGATTGTAACTTTCTGTTCTGTATCACTCGTGGGGCCTTTTTACTTTTATAGAACCCCCCTTAATATCTCCTGTAGGGCTGGTTTCATGGTTATGAAATTGGTCAGTGACTGGCGATTCTGGAATATCCCTCTCTCTCCATTAATTCTAAATGACAGCCTTGCTGGATAGAGGATTCTTGGCTGCATGTTTTTCTCTGAAGG
>NW_024423319.1:57393011-57450540 GCF_017311325.1 Ursus maritimus
TTAATCACTGCTTCAATCTCTTCATAAGTAATTGGTCTGTTTAAAAAATCAATTTCTTCCTGTTTCAGTCTTGGTAGTTTATAGGTTTCCAGGAAGGCCTTCATCTCTTCCAGGTTGTTTAATTTATTGGCATAAAGCTGTTGACAAAAGTTTCTAATGATCCTTCCTATTTCATTGGTGTTGGTTGTGACCTCTCCTTTTTCATTCATAATTTTATTAATTTGGGTCCTTTCTCTATTCTTTTGGATAAGTCTTGCCAGTGGCTTATCTATTTTATTTGTTCTTTCGAAGAACCAGCTTCTAGTTCTGTTGATCTTCTTTACTGTGCTCCTGGTTTCTAATTCATTAATCTCTGCTTTAATCTTGATCAACTGCTTTCTCGTGTGTGGATTAAGCCTGTTCTTCTATTGCGCTTCTTGAGTTGAGAATATAAAAACTGCATTTTAGATTTTTCTATTCTTTTGAGTGAGGCTTGGATGGCTATGTATTTTCCCCTTAGGACTGCCTTTGCAGTGTCCCATAGGTTTTGGACTGTTGTGTTTTCATTCTCATTGGTCACCATAAATTGTTTAAATTGATTTTTGATTTCCTGGTTTATCAAATCATTCTTGAGCAGGATGGTTCTTAGTCTCCAAGTGTTTGAGTTTCTTCCAAATTTTTCCTTGTGATTGATTTCCAATTTCAAAGCGTTGTGTTCTGAGATTATGCAGGGAATAATTTCAGTCTTTTGGTATTGGTTGAGACCTGTTTTGTGACCCAGCACATGATCTATTATGGAGAATGTTCCATGTGCAATTGAATAGAATGTGTATTCTTTTGATCTGGGGAGTAGTGCTTTATATATATCTATGAGGTCCATCTGGTCTAGTATGGCATTCAAAGCTCTTGTTCCTTTGTTGATTTTCTGCTTAGGTCATCTATCTGTTGTTGATAGTGGAGTATTGAGGTCCTCTACTATTAACATATTTTTTATCTATATGTCTCTTTATTCTGGTTAAGTGTTGGCTTGTGCATCTTGCTACTCCCTTGTTGGGGGCATAGATATTTATAATTGTCATATCCACTTGTTGGATACATTTTTACGAATAATATCATGTCCTTCTGTATCTCTAACTACAGTCTTTAGTTTGAAATCCAATCTGTCTGTTATGAGAATTGCTACCCCAGCTTTCTTTTGAGGTCCATTGGCATGAAATTGGTTTTCCATCCCTTTGCTTTCAGTCTAGATGTATCTTTAGGTTCAAAATGTGTCTCTTGTAGACAGCAAATGGATGGGTCATGTCTTTTTATCCAATCTGCAACCCTGTGTCACTTTATGGAAGCATTTAGGCCATTCACATTGAGAGCGATTTCTGAGAAATATGATTTTAATGATGTCATGTTTCCTGTAAAGACTTTGTTTCTATAGATTGTAACTTTCTGTTCTGTATCACTCGTGGGGCCTTTTTACTTTTATAGAACCCCCCTTAATATCTCCTGTAGGGCTGGTTTCATGGTTATGAAATTGGTCAGTGACTGGCGATTCTGGAATATCCCTCTCTCTCCATTAATTCTAAATGACAGCCTTGCTGGATAGAGGATTCTTGGCTGCATGTTTTTCTCTGAAGGAGCTTTAAAAATGCCCCCCCAACCCTTTCTCTCTTTCCAGGTCTCTGTAGACAGGTCTGACGTAATCCTTTTGCCTTGATATGTGAGAAATTTCTTTGCCCTGGCCGCTTTCAATACTGTATCCTTGGATCTAGTATTTGAGAGTTGCGCTATGATGTGATGTGACATAGGTTTGTCATGGTTGAATTTGGGGGGGGTGTCCTCTCTGCCTCTTGGACAACATGCTTGTTTCCTTTGCTAGATTAGGGAAGTTTTCAGCTACAATTTGTTCAAATATCTCTTCTAGACCTCTATTTTTGTCCACCCCCTCGGGCATGCCGATGATTCTGACCTTGGAACGTTTCATTGAGTCAGTAATCTCCTGTAACCTACATTTTTGAGGTTGGATTTTTTTGAGCCAAGTTTCTGTTTTAGCTTTCTCTTCTACCATCCCATCCTCCAATTCACTAATTCGTTCTTCTGTCTCATTTACCCTGGCCATCCGAGCAACTAGTTTTGACTGAATTTGATTCATAGAATTTTTAATTTCTGCCAGATTCGCTCTCATTTCCACCCTCAGAGATTCTATATTCTCGTTAATATTTTTGTTAATATTTTTTTCAAGTCTACACATCATCTTGACCATTGTTACTCTGAACTCCATTTCTGATAATTTGGTTATATCCATATCCATCAGTTCTGTGGCAGAGGCTACAGACTCATTGTCTTTTCTGAGGGGGATTTCTCCTCGTCATTCTGATGAGGAGGGGTTGCGGGGTTTTCCAGTGCCCAAATTATTGACCAGGACCCAGGCAGTGTGCTCTTGTTTTATAGGGACCTTAGGGATGTGGGCTTCTTGATTTTTCAGCCTGCCTTCTGGGAGGAGGGTTCTGCTGAGCTGGTATTCAGGCAACCCTGTTTGGGTAGAGTCTCCCTTCCCCTGCGAAGGGGGATGGGGATTGGCACAATATGAGCTGGTTTTTCCAGGCTTTTGTTCTCTGTCGGCTTTCCCTGGTGGTTTTCTGTGGCTCTTCTGAGAGTCAGAGCAGCAGTGGTCAAATCCCAGCCTCTGTCTCAGAATGGAGAGATTGTAGTCCGCTCTCCACTGAGCTCTTCTGGCCTCTTTAACTCTGTTTCTGTTGGTGCTGCTAAAAACCCTGCAGCGTCCCGGGATGTGTGCCCCACAGCCAGTGTCCCAGCCCTCACTTCCAGGGCTGGCACTTCTCTGTCCTTTGTGCTTCTAACACTGTCAGTGGTTAGAACAGCAAGTAAAGCCTAAAACCAGCCGCCCCCACCCTCTCTCCCGAGCTCCGTTTCAGTGTGGTTTGCTCGCACTCCAGAGCACCAGTTTTCAGTCTGGTCGTGCACGTTTCCAGGCTCATGGTCTCAGTTGGCTCTCTCCTGGGTGCCTGTCTTCGAGTCCGCCCACTCCCCAGTGCAGGTGACTACCACTTCCCAGCACCAGAGCATGGAAGCTCCCTCCCCCTTCCGTTTATCTTCTGATATCTGTGCACGGATTCACAGCTCCCTGCTTCATACCTCAATACTCAGTGCTGGAGATGTTCACTTGTATAGATCCAGATGTATCTTCTTACGTCTCAAGCTGATTCCATGGGCGTTCAGGATGGTCTGGTACCTATCCAGCTCGACTCAGGGGACCAGCTGAAACAGGGGACCCCCTACTCCTCTGCCATCTTAACTCCTCTCTTCTACCCATTTTAATCTGATTATTCTTTTTTTTTTTGGTATTGAGTTATATACCTTTTTAAGAATATATTTTAGATAACTCCTTATTGGATATATCAGTTGTGAATACCTTCTACTAGTCAGTGTATTTCCTTTTGTTTTGTTGATGATTTCCTTCACTGTGGAAAAGCTTTTTTATTTTGGTGTAGTCCTGATACTTTAATTTTGCTCTTGTTTCCCTTGTCTGTGGATACATCTTACCTTGATGAGCACTGGGAAATGTAGAGAATTGTTGAATCATTATATCATACACCTGAAACTAATATAACAGTATATATTAATTATACTTCAATAAAAAAAAGTAGCTGAGTTCTAGTCCCGGCCTCTGCTGTTGGTGTGCTATGTGTACTTGGGCAATTTCCTATCTTTTTCTGTGCCTCAATTTCCTCAATCTTTAACTAATTTACCGTCTTCATGTTTTTCAGACCTAATAAAAAAGTGAGGTGCAAATATAGGGTTGCTTAATGTATATCTTACCAATAAAAATAATTTATAGATACTTAAAAATAATCTACTGTCTACTATTGCCATCATCGATAAACAGGGAACAAAATGACACTCACCTTATAGGGTTGTTGTGAGGATTAAATCAATCAATATATGCAGAGTATTTAGAACAGCACTTGGTTCATAGTAAACACTTATTATATGTTATTTCTATTATCATTATTGTTAATTCAATATATCCAAAGAAACAGTCAAAAAAAGTAAGAGGCAGCCCATGGAATGGGAGAATATATTTGCAAATGATGCTACAGATAAAAGACTGGTATCCAAGAACTACAAAGAACTTGTCAAACTCAATACGCAAGAAACAAATAAGCAAATCATAATATGGGCAGAAGATATGAACAGACACTTTTCCAATGATGACAAACAAGTAGCTAACAGACACATGAAAAAATGTTCAAAATCATTAGCCATCAGGAAAATTCAAATCAAAACCACACTGAGATACCACCTTACGCCAGTTAGAATGGCAAAATTGACAAGGCAAGAAACAACAATTGCTGGAGAGGATGTGGAGAAAGGGGATCCCTCCTACATTGTTGGTGGGAATGCAAGTTGGTACAGCCACTCTGGAAAACAGTGTAGGGGTCCCTTAAGAAGTTAAAAATTGAGCTACCCTATGACACAGCCATTGCACTACTGGGTATTTACCCCAAAGACACAGACGTAGTGAAGAGAAGGGCCATATGCACCCCAATGTTCATAGCAGCATTGTCCACAATAGCCAAATCATGGAAGGAACCGAGATGCCCTTCAACAGATGAATGGATTGAGAAGTTGTGGTCCATATATACAATGGAATATTACTCAGCTATCAGAAAGAACGAGTTCTCAACATTTGCTGCAACATGGACGGCACTGGAGGAGATAATGCTAAGTGAAATAAGTCAAGCAGAGAAAGACAATTACCATATGATTTCTTTCATGTATGGAACATAATAACTAGGAAGATTGGTAGGGGAAGAAAGGGATAAAGAAAGGGAGGGTAATCAGAAGGGGAAATGAAGCATGAGAGACCATGGACTCTGAGAAACAACCTGAGGGCCTCAGAGGGGAGGAGGTGGAGGAATGGGATAGACTGGTGATGGGTAGTAAGGAGGGCATGTATTGCATGGTGCACTGGGTGTTATAAGCAGCTAATGAATCATCGACATTTACATCAGAAACCAGGGATGTACTGTATGGTGACTAACATAATATATAAAAAAACATTAAAATTTAAAAAAAAAAGAATGAATGTGTTAACAAGGATATTAAAGAAGAAATTTTTTAAAAGTACATGGAAGTAAATGAAAATGAAAACATGCCAGTCCAAACTGTTTGGCATATAGCAAAGGCTATATCCAAGAGGAAGTATGTAGCAATATAGGCCTTTGTCAAGAAGCAAGAAAAGTCTCAAATACACCACCTAACCTTACACCGAAAGGTGCTGGAGAAAGAACAGCAAGTAAAGCCTAAAACCAGCAGAAAAAGGGAAGTAACTAAGATCAGAGCAGAAATAAATGATGTAGAAATCAAAGCAGTAGAAGAGATCAATGAACCTAGGAGCTGGTTCTTTGAAAGAATTAACAAAATTGATAAACCACCTAGCCAGACTTATCAAAAAGAAGAGAAAGGACGCCCGAAAATAAAATCATGAATGAAAGAAGGGAGATCACAACCGACACCACAGAAATACAATTATAAGAGAATATTGTCAGCAGTTATATGCCAACAAATTGGGCAATCTGGAAGAAATTGATAAATTCCTAGAAACTCGAACTATGAAAACTGAAACAGGAAGAAGTAGAAAAATTTGAGCAGACTCAGAACCAGCAAATCAATTGAATCAGTAATCAAAAATCTCCCAACAAACAGGAGTCCAGGGCCAGTTAGCTTCTTAGGGGAATTCTACCAAACCTTTAAAGAAGAATTAATACCTAGTCTTCTGAACCTGTTCCAAAATTTAGAAATGGAAGGAAAACTTCCAAACTGATTCTGTGAAGCCTGCATAACCCTGATGCCAACGACCCCACCAAAGGAAAGACCCCACTAAAAAGGAGAATTACAGACCAATATCCATGATGAACCTGGATGCCAAAATTCTCAACAAAATACTGGCAAATCCAATCCAATGGTGCATTAAAAAGATTATTCACCATGATCAAGTGGGATTTATTCCTGGGCTGCAGGGGTGGTTCAATATCTGCAATTAAGTTGATACATCACATTAATAAAAGAAGAGATAAGAACCATACGAGCCTCTCAATAGGTACAGAAAAAGCATTTGACAAAATACAGCATCCTCTCTTGATAAAAACACTCAAGAAAGTAGGGATAGAAGGAACATAACATCATAAAGGCCATATGCAAAAGACCCACAGATAATATTATCCTCAATGGGGAAAAACTGAGAGCTTTTCCCTTTAGGTCAGAGACATCAGAGGGATGTCCTCTTTCACCACTTTGATTTAACATAGTACCAGAAGTCTTAGTCTCAACAATGAGATAAATAAATAAATAAATAAATAAATAAATAAAGGGCATCCAAATTGGGAAGGAAGAAGTCAAACTTTCGCTATTTGCAGATGACATGATATGCTGTGTAGAAAACCCAAAAGACCTCACCAAAAAAAAAAAAATTGCTAGAACTGATTCATGAATTCAGGAAAGCTGCAGGATATAAAATCAACATACAGAAGTCAAAGAATTTCTATACACCAACAACAGATGTTGGCAAGGATGCAGAGAAAGGAAAACCCTCCTATGCTGTTGGTGGGAGTGCAAAGTGGTGCAGCCACTCTGAAATACAGGATGGAGGTTCCTCAAAAAGTTAAAAATGGAACTTCCCTATGACCCAGCAATTGCACTACTAGGTATTTACCCAAAGAATACAAAAATACTGATTCAAAGGGGCGCATGCACCACAATGTTTATAGCAGCATTATCAACAATAGCCAAACTATGGAAAGGGTCCAAATGTCCATTGTGTGATGAATGGGTAAATGAGATGTGGAATATATACACAATGGAATACTATTCAGCCATCAAAAAGAATATCTTGCCATTTACACTGATGTGGGTGGAGCTAGAGTGTATTATGCCAAATGAAATAAGTCAGTCAGATAAAGACAAATATCATGTGATTTCACTCATATGCGGAATTTAAGAAATGAAACAGATGAACATAGGGGGAAAAAGAGAGGGGGGAGGCAAATCATAAAAGAGGCTCTTAACTATGGAAGACATAGTGAGGGTTACTGGAGGGGAGGGGGGTGGGGGATGGGCTAAATGGGTGATGGGTATTAAGGAGGGCACTTGTGATGAGTGCTGGGTGTTATATGCAAGTGATGAATCACTAAATTCTACTCCTGAAACCAAAAATACACTGTAGTTAACTAAGTAGAATTTAAATATTAACTTTAAACAAAATAAAATAAAATAAAACAAATATTTATCTAAAAAAGATGGAGAAAGAATGCCACTTATTTAAAAGTACACTTTATCAATAGTTAAATGAGAAATGATTTTTATGAGATGTCATGATGTTTGCTCCCAAAGTCATTTTAATTAGGACTTTAAAGATTCACGTCTTTGCATACATTTCTAAGATATTGCATTTCAATCTTTAAAATATGACTTAACTGTAACATTTGGCTTCCTCACACAAGTTGTGTAAAAACATTTTATTTTTGTAAACTACTGTAGTCTAAGATGGTGGTGTAACTCATTTAGATTCTTCATCTGGTATTCCCACATCTGTAGCTATGAAATCTCATTTTTTAATGAAATCTGATTCTAAATGTTATTATATTTACCTCTTGTGTCTGGGAACACCAGGACTGTATCATACTCAGGAAGTTCTCAGAAGTCTGAAAATGCCTGTGTCATAGCAGTTCAGCCCCCAACTCCCTCTACATTTTTCTTTAAGGTGATGAGATATAGAAGATTATATTACAGCCCTAAGATGCTATCATTGTATGCCCTTTTAGCTCCTACTATATGGTTCAACCGTATCAGGGATAACACTCTTGTTAAGCATAATTCATCTTTGCCCAAAAATGAGGTGTCAATTTAATATAAAGTATTGGGATTGTACAGTCAAATGAGTGGAGCTCCCTTCAAAGTAATAATTTTGAAAAGCTACACATTTTATTATAATGGGCCACACGAAGAAATCAGTCCTTTATAGTTATGCCTTATACAACGTGTGATGCACATTACACACAAAAATAGCAGGGCCATTTCTCAGTGGGGATTTATCTGAGATAATCTCCATACTGCCACCATGAATGAGGGGAAATTCAGACCTGGACTAAATGCTCAACTACTTCCTAAAACTTTATTTGATTCTCCTCCTCTGAACTAGCAGAGTGCCATGTTGATACCTTTCTTAGTGCACTGAGTTCATATTGCCTTGGGTTATAGTTAACACATCTTTCCCCCTCTTACTCAGAAGCTCCTTAGAAACATGCCTTATTTAGCTTTGTATCTTTCTCATGGAGTAGGCTATCAATAAATATTTCTTAAAGGAATGAACGACCAAGAGGGAACCACTTTTAAACACTGAATAAAGAAGCTTCCTGGGCCTTATCTGCCTCATCTATAAAATGGGAATACTAACCATTCCATCTAGTCCACAGGTATGTTGTTAGTACCAAATCAGAAGAGCCTTAAAAATGCTTTAAAATTGTTTAATGCAATAAAAAGTAAGGTGTCATCACTAACTCATTTTTTTTATTAAATTGGAAACCATTCAAAACCATCAACAACATGAACGCATTGACATTATGGCAAAATAAGATGAACCTGACACTGCCGCTGCTCTCAAGGAGTTCCCAGCCTTCTTCATAGCACTTTATCACTCCGTAAATTATATATTGAATATTTGTTTGTGTTTTCCACTAGAATTAAAGCTTTAAAAAGATAGAGATATTGTCTATTGTCTATCAAGTACAGTGCTGAATCTCTAGTAAATGTTGTTGAGTGGATGGATGATTGATTGGCTATACCTAGTAGTAAATATAGAAATTCAAACAGTGGATGCTGGGAAACAAACTGAGGGCTTCAGAGGGGAGGGGGGATTGGGATAGGCCAGTGATGGGTATTAAGGAGGGCACATATTGCATGGTGCACTGGGTGTTTTACGCAAATAATGAATCACGGAACATTACATCAAAAACTAAGGACATACTGCATGGTGACTAGCATAACATAATAAAAATTATTATTAAAAAAAGTTAAAAATAGAGCTACCCTATGGCCCAGAAATTGCACTACTAGGTATTTACCCCAAAGATATGGATGTAATGAAAGAAGGGGCACATGCACCCCAATGTTCATAGCAGCAACGCCCGCAACAGCCAAACTGTGGAAGAAGTTGAGATGTCCTTCAAAAGGTAAATGGATTAAGAAGATGTGCTAATGATGTTATATATGTCAGCTAATTGAACATAATAAAAATAAAATAAAATTAAAATTAAAAAAAAAAAGAAATTCAAACTATTCAACAAATATTTACTGAGATCCCACTGTGAGCAAGAAACAGAGGATGAAAGCAAAGGTGAGTAGAAAATGCAGAGAACTGTTATCTTTTGGGAGGCTAAGTTGGTGGCGTAGTAGGAGGACCTTAGGCTTGACTCATCCCTGGAACACAGCTAGATAACTATCAAATCATTCTGAATACCCAAGAAATTGACATAAGGACTGATAGAACAAACTGCACAACTAGAGGGAGAGGAGAGGCCACCTCAAGGAAGGTAGGAAGTATAGATACATAGTCTGGGGGAGAAATGGATCATGGATCATGGGTACTACAGAGGGGAGGAAGCCCTTGTCACAGAGAGGGACAAAAAAAGAGTGGAATGCACAGGGATACACACAAAAAGAACACCAAAGCCATTGGCTGGGGAAACAAGAGGGGCTGATTTTTATGACTTTTTGCAACGAGTGGGGCTCAAAGATAGGAGTTTTAGAGGTCCATGGGCTTGGCTGGATTACAGTCCTGCAACCACTGCCCTACTCCTGGAAAGAAGGCACACAAGCAGCCCCGGGGCAGACAGCACAATCTGAGGATCACCTAAGGCACAAGGGGAGAGACTGTTCCCTCTTCTTGGAGTGCATCTGGGAGATGGAGCACTGCCTGTCCAGAGACAGAAGAGCCAACATGCACCATTTCCCTCCTGCGTAGGTGCAGAGGTGCAGAGACACTTGCCAAGCAGAGTTAATCCAGACACTGGCTGTTTAGCCTGCTTTGCTCCACATCCCATGCCCCTGTGCTCTGGCACTCTCCCATTCCGGGTCAAACATGCATCAGTGCCAGCACGGTGAGACCCTCACCCAGAAGACCAGCACAGGTCTGTGCCACATGAGGTCCCTAAATTTTGGAGTTTTAAAAGTCAGCAGGCTTGGCTGGGATAGAACGCAAGTGCACTGCACTGTTCCAGACAGGCAAGCAACCTGGACACAGACAGCATGAAAACAGCAATCTGAAAAACACCTAGGATGCATGAGGGGAAATTATCCCCTCTTCCTGGAGTGCTTCCCTGAGAACAACAAACACAGACTCCCCTCTCTGGGGACAAACGAGCTGCCTGGTGCCACTTCCCTCCCCCACCCCTCAGCATAAGCTGACTTGAGTAAACATCACAGTGCTGAAACTGACTGTCCAATCTGCTTACAAGTCCGGCCTCCCTATACTTTGGTGGTATGGCTTTTCTCAGGCAAGTGTGCCTAAGGACCAGTGCAGTGGGCCCCTTCCCAAGAAGACAAACACAAACCCCCATACACACCACGTCTACCAACCATAGAGTTCTGCAAAGCTTCCGTTCTAGTGAAAATAGCATGGGTTCTCATTTAACAAGCAGACCACAGGACACCTAGTTAAAACTCGTCACACTGTGGCCAAGGTCCAAACACTGCGTACTGTGGGCAAGGAGACCCTCTGCAGACAACTGACCTGAGGGATAGAGCAGCCAAAACACAGCAGCAGATTGCACACAGCAATGACACTCCCTGAAGCACCAGCCCCTGGACATTATATAGCCTCTTCTTGATAAAGCCATTATTCTTGGGGTAAGGAAACATAACAGCCTTTTGTAACACAGAGAAGAAGACAGAGACCTAGACAAAATGCCAAGACAGAGGAATTCATCCCAAAAGAAAGAACAAGAAATGGTCACAGCCAAAGATCTAATCAAAACAGATATAAGTAATATGTCTGATGGATAATTTAAATCAACAATCATAAGGATACTAGCTAGGCTAGAGAAAAGCATAGGAGACATCAGGAAGACCCTTACTGAAGAGATAAAAGAGTTAAAAACTAATTGATCAGAATTTAAATATGAAATAACTGAGATTTGAAACCAACCCCATGTAATGACCACAAGGGTGGAAGAAGCAAAGGAACAAATAAGTGATGCAGAACATAAATAGTGCTAAAAAAATGAATCTGAACAAAAGAGAATGAAGAATGATGGATTACGAGATTAGACTTAGTGACTCCAGCAAAGAAAATAACATTCACATCATAGGAGTCCCAGAAGAAGAAGAGAGTGAAAGAGGAGAGAAAGTTTTTTGATGAAATTATACCTGAAAAGGTCCCCAATCTGGGGAAGGAAAGAGACATCCAGATCCAGAAAGCACAGAGAACTCCCAACAAAATCAACAAAAGTGGGCCAACAAAAAGACACACTGTAGTTGAATTTGCAAAACACAGTTCTAAAGAAAAAATCCTAAAAGCAGCAATGCAAAAGAAGTCCCTAATGTACAAGGAAAGACCCATAGGGTTATCTGCAGATCTCTCCAGAGAATTTTGGCAAGCTAGAAGAGAGTGGCATGATATATTTGATGTGCTGAATGGGAAAAATCTGCAGCCAAGAATACTTATCCAGCAAGGCTATCATTCACAATAGAAGGAGAGATAAAGAGTTTCCCAGGTAAACACAAATTATGGAGTTCATCACCACTAAGCCAGCCCTGGTAGAAATAGAAAAAGGGACACTATGAGTCAGAAGGAAAGACCAAAAGTGACAAATATTAGAAAGGAACAAAGAAAATCTGCAGAAACAATGACAAAACAAGTACTAAAGTGATAGTAAATACATATCTATAAATAATTACTCTGAAAGTAAAAAGACTAAAGGCTCCAATCAAAAGACATAATGTAAAGAAAGGGGGTAATCAGAAGAGGGAATGAAGCATGAGAGACTATGGACTCTGAGAAACACACTGAGGGCTGCAGAGGGGAGGGGGTGGGGGAATGGGATAGGCTGGTGATGGGTAGTAAGGAGGGCACGTATTGCATGGTGCACTGGGTGTTATACGCAACTAATGAATCATCGAACTTTACATAAAAAACCAGGGATGTACTGTATGGTGACTAACATAATATAATAAAAAAATATTATAAAAAAAGGCATAATATGTCCGAATGGATAAAAAACAAGAAAACCCATCAATATGTTGCCTACAAGAGACTCATTTTAGATCTAAAGACACCTGCAGATTGAAAGTGAGGTGATGCAGAAATATCTATCATGCAAATGACATCAAAAGAAAGCTGGAGTAGCAGTACTTGTATCAAACTAGATTTTAAACCAAAGACCATCAACAAGAGATGAAGAAAGGCATGACATCATAATAAAGGGCACTATCCAACAGGAAGGTGTAACAACTGTAAATATTTATGCCCCCAACTTGGGAGCACTGAAACAGGTAAAACAATAACAAATATAATGGAACAAATTGATAATAATACAATAATAGTAGGGGACCCACTTACATCAATGCACAGATGATGTAAGCAGAAAATCAACAGGGAAACAATGGCTTTGAATGACACACTTTACCTGATGAACATAACAGATACATTGAGAACTTTTCATCCTAAAGCAGCAGAATACACATTCTTTTCAAGTGCACGTGGGACATTCTCCAGAATAGATGACATACTAGGTCACAAATCTGGCCTCAACAAGTACAAAAAGATCCAGACCATACTATGCATATTTTCCAACCACACCACTATGGCACATGAAGCCAACCACAAGAAAAAAATTGGGAAAGACCACAAATACATGCAGGTTAAACAACATGCTACTAAGGAATGAAAGGGTCAACCAGGAAATTAAAGAAGTTTAGAAATACCTGAAAATAAGTGAAAATGAAACAATGTGGTCCAAAACCTTTGGGATACAGCAAAAGTGGTCATAAGAGGGAAGTATATAGCAACACAGGTCTACGTCAAGAAGCAAGAAAAATCTCAAATAAACAACCTAACCTTACATACACCTAAGGAAGCTAGGGAGGATCAACAAATAAAGCCTAAAACCAGCAGGAGAAGAAAATAATAAAGATTAGAGCAGAAACAAATGATATAGAAACTAGAAAAACATTAAAACAGATCAATGAAACCAGGAGCTGGCTCCTTCAAAAACTTAATAACATTGTAAACCCCTAGGCAGACTTATCAAAAAGAAAAGAGAAATGATACAAATAAATAAAATCACAAAGGAGAGAGGAGAAATAACAACCAACACCACAGAAATACGAACAATTAAGAAAAATTATATGCCAACAAATTACACAATCTGGAAGAAATGGATAAATTCCTAGAGACATATAAGCTACCAAACTGAAACAGGAAAAAATAGAAAATTTGAACAGACCCATAACTGGCAAAAAAAAAATTGGATCAGTAATCAAAAACCTCCCAACAAATAGAAGTCCAGGGCCAGATGGCTTCACAGGGGAATTCTACCAAACATTAAAAGAAGAGATAATACCTGTTCTTCTCAAACTATTCCAAGAGCAGAAATGGAAGGAAAACTTCCAAACTCATTCTATGAAGTCACCATGACCCTGATTCCAAAACCAGACAAACACTCCACTGAAAAAGAGAACTAGAGGGCAATATCCCTGATGAACATGGATGCAAAAATTCTCAACAAAATAGTAACAAATACAATCCAAACAGTATATTAAAAGAATCATTCACCATGACCAAGGGGCATTTATCCCTGGGCTGCAAGGGTGGTCCAATACTTGCAAATCAATCAACATGAGATACCCCATGAAGAAAAGAAAGCATAAGAACCATACAATTCTCTCAGTAGATGCAGAAAAAGCATTTGACAAAGTATGACATCCTTTCATGATTAAAACCCTCAACCACGTCGGGATAGAGTGAATGTACCTCAACATCATAAAGGCCATATATGAAAAACCTAATGTTATCACGGCTAATACCATCCTCAACTGAGAAAAACTGAGAGATTTTCCTCTTTGGTCAGGAGCAAGACAGGGATGTCCACTTTCACCACTTTGATTTAACACAGTCCTGGAAGTCCCAGCCTCAGCAATCAGACTACGGCGATGAAAACAACAACAACAGCAACAGCAACAACAACAACAACAAAAACAGCAAAAGGCATCCAAACTGGCAAGGAAGAAGTCAAACTTTCACTATTTGCAGGGCACATGATATTCTATGTAGAATACCCAGGAGGGAAGACGGTGGAAGAGTAGGGGACCCTCATTTTGTCTGGTCCCTTGAATTCAGCTAGATGTCTATCAAATCATCCTGAACACCTGTCAATTCAACCTGAGGTCTAAGAAAAGAATTGCTGTAATTCTACAAATAGAAAAGTGACCACTTATTGCAAGGTAGGAGGTGTGGAGAAGTGAATCTGAGTGGATATATATAGGAAAATAAACCACAGGGGGAGGGAGCCTCTGTAAGCCAGCTACTGGAAAGTGGTATTGCAGCAGAGCACACAATTGGAACTTTTAGAAGTCTGCTCTGGTGAGGGATGCCCTTGCCTGACAGGTGCTCAGGTGGTGAAGCGGGGCAGGATCCTAGGTGGGACAGTGTGGTCTCAGGATCTCCGGGGTCACCGAAAGAACAGGGCTGCCTGAGTGTGGCAGAGTTCTCAATCATTGCAGCGGGAAAGCAGGCTATAATCAGCAAGCCTGGGAATGGGCTGTAAGCTCAGTGTTGCTATAAACCATGAACCAAGGCACCATCAGGCGACTGCTCTCCAAGCAGCCACCCAGCAAGTGGAGCAACCGCTAGGAGACCCTCCTCCTTCCCCCAGGAGGAGTGGCGCCAGTGTGCACACACCCAGCCATCCTTCCAAGAGCAGGGTGGCCCAGCAAGGGGCAGAACCACGGTGAGACCACCCCACCTTGCCCCGGGGGGATTGGCACGGGTGCGCCCTGCAGGAGTCTGCAGAGTTTGGCCCAAACAAAAGTAACTGCTTGCTTTTCCCTGAGGGTGGACTGAAGAGTGGGGGCTGCAGTCATTCAGCTCCGGGGCTGGAGATCAGGGTGTAGCCATATAGATTTATTTAGTTTCCATCCTCTAAAGTGGCGTGCAAAGCCTTCAGGGAACAAAAGCCACATAGAGCAACCCCAAGCAGCTTACACTGCACGCGCCCCCCCCCCCAGCAAGGGGCGGTGAAACTCTGCCCAGGCAAAAACACCTGAAAATCAGTGCAACAGGCCCCTCCCCCAGAAGAGAAGCAGGAACATCAACCTAATACCAAGTTTACAGATCATACAGAACTGAAAAACTCCAGCAGTAGAGGGTAGAGAACCATTTATCATGCTAAAAGACATCAAAAGAAAGCTGGAGTAGCAATCCTCATATCAGACAAATTAGATTTTTTTCATTCTCTTCTTTTCTTTTAATTTTTTTATTATATTATGTTAGTCACCATACTGTACATCCCTAGTTTTTGATGTAAAGTTCCAATATTCATTACCTGTGTACAACACCCAGTGCACCATGCAATACATGCCCTCCTTAATACCCATCACCAGCCTCTCCCATTCCCCCACCCCACTCCCCTCTGATGCCCTCAGTTTGTTTCCCAGAGTTCATAGTCCGTAATTGGTTCTTTCCCCCTTCTGTTTACCCCCCTTTATTCTTCCCTTTCTTCTTCTACCGATCTTCCTACTTCTTATGTTTCATAAATGAGTGAAACCATATGATAATTGTCTTTCTCTGCTTGACTTATTTTGCTTCGCATTATCTCCTCCAGTCCCGTCCATGTTGCAGCAAATGCTGAGAAATTGTTCTTTATGATGGCTGAGTAATATTCCATTGTATATATGGATGACATCTTCTTAATACAGTCATCTGTTGAAGGGCATCTCAGCTCCGTCCACGATTTAGCTATTGTGGACAATGCTGCTATGAACATTGGGGTGCATATGGCCCTTCTCTTCACTACGTCTGTATCCTTGGGGTAAATACCCAGTAGTGCAATTTCTGGATCATAGGGTATCTCAATTTTTACCTTTTTAAGGACCGCCACTGTTTTCCAAAGTGGTTGTACCAACTTGCATTCCCACCAAATATATGAGGGATCCCCTTTCTACACATCCTCTCCAACATTTGATGTTTCCTGCCTTGTCAATTTTTGCCATTCCAACTGACCTAAGGAGGTATCTCAATGTGATTTTGAATTGAATTTCCCAGATGGCTAATGATTTGGAACATTATTTCATGTGTCTGTTAGTCATTTGTAAGTCTTCATTGGAAAAGTGTCTGTTCATATCTTCTGCCCATTTTTTCATTTGTTTGATTCTTGTGTATTGAGTTTGAGAAGTTCCTTGTAGATCTTGGATACCAGCCTTTATCTGCTGTTTCATTTGCAAATATCTTCTCCCATTCCGTGGGCTGCCTCTTAGTTTTTTTGACTGTTTCCGTGGCTGTGGAGAAGATTTTTATCTTGATGAAGTCCCACAAGTTCATTTTATCTTTTGTTTCTCTTGCCTTTGGAGATGTGTCATGAAAGAAGTTGCTGTGGCCGATGTCATAGAGGTTGCTGCCTATGTTCTCCTCTAGGATTTTGATGGATTCCTGTCTCACATCGAGGTCTTTCATCCATTTGGAGTTTATCGTTGTGTATGGTGTGAGACAGTGGTCAAGTTTCATTCTTTTGCATGTAGCTGTCCAATGTTCCCAGCACCATTTATTGAAGAGACTGTCTTTTTTTCCACTGGATGTTTTTTTTCCTGCTTTGTCAAAGATTAGTTGCCCAAAGTGCCGAGGGTCCATTTCTGGGTTCTCTATTCTGTTCCATTGGTCTATGTGTCTGTTTTTGTGCCAGTACCATGCTGTCTTGGTGATCACAGCTTTGTAATATAGCTTGAAATCCGGCAACGTGATGCCCCCAGCTTTGTTTTTCCTTTTCAACATTTCGTTGGTGATTTGGGCCCTTTTCTTGTTCCACACAAATTTAAGGGCTGTTTGTTTCAGTTCTTTGAAAAATGTCATTGATATTTTGATTGGGATCGCATTGAAAGTGTAGATTGCTCTGGGTAGCATAGACATTTTAACTATGTTAAATTTTTCGATCCATGAGCATGGAATATTTTTCCATCTTTTTGTGTCTTCTTCAATGTCTTTCAAGAGTGATTTGTAGTTTCTAGAATATAGATCCTTTACATGTCTGGTGAAGTTAATTCCGAGGTAACGCATGATTTTTGGTGCTATTGTAAATGGAATGGATTCCCTAATTTCTCTTTCTTCAGTCTCATTGTTCGTGTATAGAAATGCAGCTGATTTCTGAGCATTGATTTTGTATCCCGCCGCATTACTGAATTGTTCTATAATTTCTAGTAGTTTGGGGTAGATTCTTTTGGGTTTTCCATATAAAGTATCATGTCATTTGCAAAGAGAGACAGTGGCCCACAGAATGGGAGAAGATATTTGCAAATGACACTTCAGATAAAAGACCGGTATCCAAGATCTGCAAGGAACTTCTCAAACTCAATAGACAAGAAACAAATAAACAAATGAAAAAAAATGGACAGAAGATATGAACAGACACTTTTCCAATGAAGACTTACAAATGGCTAACAAACACATGAAAAACTGTTCCAAATCATTAGCTGTCTGGGGAATTCAAATCAAAACCACATTGAGATACCACCTTACGTCAGTTAGAATGGCAAAAAAATTGACAAGGCAGGAAACAAATTTTGGAGAGGATGTTTAGAAAAGGGATCCCTCTTACATATTTTGTGGGAATGCAAGTTGGTACAGCCACTTTGGAGAACAGTGGCGGTCCCTTAAAAAGGTAAAAATTGAGATACCCTATGATCCAGCAATTGTACTACTTGGTATTTACCCCAAAGATACAGACATAGTGAAGAGAAGGGCCATATGCACCCCAGT
The DNA here is from genome assembly GCF_017311325.1 of Ursus maritimus. Classification (NCBI taxonomy): domain Eukaryota; kingdom Metazoa; phylum Chordata; class Mammalia; order Carnivora; family Ursidae; genus Ursus; species Ursus maritimus. The sequence continues at coordinate 57,411,025 of NW_024423319.1, forward strand.
GTTCATAGCAGCATTGTCCAAAATAGCTAGATCGTGGAAGGAACCGAGATGCCCTTCAACAGATGACTGGATTAAGAAGATGTGGTCCATATATACAATGGAATATTACTCAGCCATCATAAAGAACGATTTTTAGCATTTGCCGCAACATGGACGGGACTGGAGGAGATAATGCTAAGTCTCTTTCTCTGTCAAGAGGAGAAAGACAATTATCATATGGTTTCACTCATTTATAAAACATAAGAAGTAGGAAGATCAGTAGGAGAAGAAAGGGAAGAAGAAAGGGGGGGTAAACGGAAGGGGGAATGAACCATGACAGACTATGAACTCTGGGAAACAAACTGAGGGCATCAGAGGGGAGGGGGGTGCGGAAATGGGAGAGGCTGGTGATGGGTATTAAGGAGGGCATGTATTGCATGGTACACTGGGTGTTGTACGCAGGTAACAAATCATGGAACTCTACATCAAAAACTAGGGAAGTACTGTATGGTGACTAATATAATATAATAAAAAATATTATTAACAGTAAAAAAATAAAAAATAAAATGATCAACAGGACATAAGATTAAATGAAAAAAAATAATGTTCCCTAATTTTATTTTGACACTGCAATGGTTATTTTCATTTCAAATCACAGACTAGATGAGAGGTAGCTTCATGAAGGGAAAAGGTACATTGTTGGTTTTGGTTCATGGGTCAGATGCAAAATCAAACTTACTTTGGAAGAGTGGTTGAGATGTTAACAGACAGTGATACTTCTTCAGAGTTTTAAAGTCCATTTTTTGGTATATCCATTCCAGCAGCCTAGTTTATTGTTGTTCTGGCTTGACTCAGGACAGTGAAATATTTGATTACACAAATCATCTGAAAATTATGTCAGTTATAGCAGGAGCTGCAATTTTCAACTCTCTTTGCTTTAATGACTACAGCAATGAGAAAAAAGGAGAGGGATGTGGGATGACTAGGGAAATAGCAATGTGAGGCTAGTGACTCACATTTCATAATGTAGAGGGTGGGAATGTGGATGTCACTGATACATTTTCTTCTGTTCAGAGCTCTTTTTCAAGGTAAGTCCTTTGAAAACAAATGAAACAGCTGAATGTGAGCTACCTTGGATCTGAATACACAAACATTTCTCAAAATGGCTGCTGTTCTCTTTAGAAGAGTTGGAAGGGAGAATCTTCACATTTTGATACTTTGAATTAAATATTTGGCTGACTTCTGGCAAAAGTATCAGGTGCGAAAATGTTATACTGAGTGTTCTATCACTTCTGTATGCAAACTGTACTGACTCCCTGGGAAGGGCCTGTCAATAGGCAGGTGCCTGCGTGATATCATTTCAAAGGTTCTGTAAATGTCCATTCTTTTTAATGAAAATCATTAATATTTCTAAAAATGAAGAAAAATAATTCTAAATAAAAATTATTAAAAAAAGAAAATTCTAAACCCTACTTAGGAATCATCAACTTTATGCGAAGGAAGTAGAGGGGTGTCTTACAGAACATGGAAGAATAAGAGTCCCTGCCCAAGTAAATGGCTTGAAGCCCACAAGGAATAAGGCACGGTTGTACTCCTGAGAAGGGAAATACATTAAGCCACATACACCTTAGTAGTATTGGTTTGCTAAATGCTCAGAGGTGGGGGTGGTATTAAAAGCAGAAAGAATTGGCTGGTGAAAGGGGTACAGGTGGCACTGTAGAGAAACCACAGTTTTGCCTAGGGCTGGATTTGTTCTCAAACCCATTGCACTTCTTAATTCCCTCCCTTTGTTTTACCAATCCCCCTCTCCCTGTCAAGGTATCCAACACATCTTCCTATAGATTTCTACCTGGGCTTTCCTGTCTAGTTTTCAAATCTTGTAGACTTTCTCAACCCCCATCAAACTCTGCAGATCCTGGGGCACCTGGGTGGCTCAGTTGGTTAGGCATCCAACTCTTGAGTTCTTCTAGGTCATGATGTCAAAGTTGTGAGATCAATCCCAGTGTCAGGCTATGGAGCATGCTGGGCATGGAGTCTGCTTAAGATTCGATCTCTCCCTCTACCTCCGCCCCTTTCCCCTTAAAAAAGTAAACCTCTCCAGATCCTGATAATGAAGTTCTTGATAAATAGTGGGAGTTAATCTTATTATTTTGACTAAAGTGATAATGGCATTAAGTGTTCTTCTTCCCAGATAAAAGGGGCTTAGATACCAATGGATGCCTTCAATGGCTTCAGTGAAACCTGGTACTCTACCAATATTGAGTTCAGTCCACATTACTTGCCAGTGAGGAAAATAGATATAATTGGGACCCCAGCCTTAGTACTCTACTTATTTTTTATGTCATACAAAAAAATCTACCTTTCTATTGAAGTATAATTAACATGCAATGGTATATTAGTTTCAGGTGCATAATATAAGTATTCAACAATTCTATATGTTACTCAGTGCTCATCTAGATAATTATATTCTTTATCTCCTTTACCTATTTCACCCCTTGCCCCACTCACCTCTTCTCTGGTAACTACCAGTTTGTTCTCTGTATTTAAAATCTGTTACTTTTTGTCTCTTTTCTTTCTTTTTATTTATTATTTTTTATTTAAATTCAATTAGCCAAGGTATAGTACATCATTAGTTTTTGATAGAATGTTCAATGACTCATTAGTTGATTTTGTTCATTTGTTTTGTTTCTTAAAATCCACATATGAGTGAAATCATATGGTATTTTTCTTTCTCTGACTGATTTATTTCACTTAGTATTATATTCTATAGGTCCATCCAATTTGCTGCAAGGCAAGATCTCATTCTTTTTTATGGCTGAATAATATTTCATTGCATACATATATATCACATCTTCTTTATACATTCATCTATTGATTGTCACTTGGAATCCTTCATTATATTGGCCATTGTAAATACTGCTGCAACAAATATAGGGGTGCATACATTTTTTTAAATTTATTGTTTTTGTTTTCTTTGGATAAATACCCAGTAGTGGAATTACTGGATCATACAGTAATTCTATTTTTAATTTTTTGAGGAATCTCCAAACTGTTTTCCACAGTGGCTTCACCAATTTGCATTCCCACTAACAGTACTGAAGAGTTCCTTTTTCTCCACATTCTTATCAACACATAATATTTCTTGTGTTTTTTGATACTAGCCATTTTGACAAGTGTAAGGTGATATATTACTGTGGTTTTAGTTTGCATTTCCCTGATAATTAGTGATGTTGAGCTAGTTTTCATGTATCTGTTGGTCATCTGTGTGTCTCTTTGGAAAAATGTCTATTTAGATCCTCTATTTTTAATCTGATTGTTTCCTTCATGTTGAGTTGTCAAAGTACTTTATATTTTATGCAAATCAACCTCTTATTGAATATATTATTTGAAATTATCTTTTCACAATCAGTAGTTAGGCTTTTTGTTTATTGATGGTTTCCCTCACTTTGCAAAAGCTTTTTATTTGTTATAGTCCCAATAGTTTAATTTTGCTTTTGTTTCTCTTGCCAAAGGTGACATATCTAAAAAACTCTCTCTACAGCTGATGTCAATGAGATTACAGCCTATATTTTCTTCTAAGAATTTCATGGTTTCAGTTTACACATTTTGGTCTTTAAATCATTTTGAGTTTATTTTTGTTTATGGTGTAAGAACCTGGACCATTCTAACTTTTTTGCATGTAGCTCTCCAGTTTTCCCAACACCATTTGTTGAAGAGACTGTCTTTTTCTTATTGCATATTCTTGCCTCCTATGTCATAGATTAATTGATGATACATGTGAGAGTTTTTTCTGGGCTCTCTATCCCACTCCATTGATCTATGTGTCTACTTTTGTGCCAGTGCCATTCTGTTTGGATTACTACAGCTTTGAAGTAAAGATTGAAATCTAGGATAATGATACTTCCACCTTTGTTTTTCTTTCTCAAGATTGCTTTGGTTATATGAGGTCTTTTGTAATTCCTTATATATTTTAGTATTATTTGTTCTAATACTGTAAAAATGATGTTGGTATTGTGATAGGGATTACATTAAATCTGTGGATTGCTTTGGGTAGTATGAACATTTAATTTCATTTTTTTGGAACATTTTAACAATACAGGTTCTTTCAACCCATGAGCATGAAATAATTTCTCTTTCTGCTACTTCATTATTAGTGCATAGAAATGCAACAGATTTCTGTATATTAATTGTGTATCCAGTGATTTTACTAAATTGATTTATAAGTTCTAGTAGTTTTGTGGTGGACTCTTCAGAGTTTTCTATATGTAGTTTCATGTCATCTGCAAATAGTGAAAGATTTACTTCTTCCTTACCAATTTGAATGCCTTTTATTTCTTTTTCTTGTCTGGTTGCTATGTTGAATAAAAGTGGTGAGAGCGGACATCCTTGCCTTTTTCCTAATCATAGTGGAAACCTCCAGGTTTCACAATTCAATATGATGCTATCTGTGGTTTTTCACATATGGCCTTATTCATATTGAAGCATTTTCCCTCTAAACCAAGCTCATTGGGAGTTTTTATCATGAATGGATGTTGAATTTTGTCATCGATCAGAATGATCATATGTTCTTTTATCTTTTCTCTAGTTAATCTGATGTATCATGTTGATTGATTTGTGAATATTAAACCACCCAGAATAAATCCCAATGAATCATGGTGAATGATTTTTTTGTGTGTATTGTTGGATTTGGTTGCTAATATTTTGTTGAGGATTTGTGCATCTATGTGCATCAGAGGCCAGTAGTTTGTTTTTTTTTTTTTTTTTGTAGTATCTTCTTTTTATTTTATTATGTTATGTTAGTCACCATATAGTGCATCATTGGTTTTTGATGTAGTGTTCCTTGATTAATTGTTTGTGTATAACACCCAGCGCTCCATGCAATACATGCCCTCCTTAATACCCATCACTGGGATAACCCATACCCCCACCCCACTCCCCTCTCAAACCCTCAGTTTGTTTCCTGGAGTCCAGAGTCTCTCATGGTTCATCTCCCACCTGATTCCCCCACCCTTCATTTTTCCCTTCCTTCTCCTAATGTCCTCCATGCCATTCCTTATGTTCCACATGTAAGTGAAACCATATGATAAATTGCCTTTCTCTGCTTTACTTACTTTACTTAGCATAATCCCCTCCAGTTCCATTCATGTCAATGTAAATGGTGGGTATTCATCATTTCTGATGGCTGAATAATATTCCATTGTATATATGGACCACATCTTCTTTATCCATTCATCTGTTGAAGGGTGTTTCAGCTCCTTCCACAGTTTGGCTATTGTGGACATTGCTGCTATGAATATTGGGGTGCATAGGGTGCTTCTTTTCACTACATCTGTATCTTTGGGGTAAATACCTAGTAGTGCAATTGCTGGGTTGTAGGGAAGCTCTATTCTTAACATCTTGAGGAACCTCCTTACTGTTTTCCAGAATGACTGTACCAGCTTGCATTCCCATCAATAATGTAAGAGATTTCCTCTTTCTCCACATCCTCTCCAACATTTGTTGTTTCCTGTCTTGTTAATTTTTGCCATTCTAACTGGTGTAAGGTGGTATCTCATTGTGGTTTTGATTTGTATTTCCCTGATGGCTAGTGATGTTGAGCATTTTCTCATGTGTCTGTTAGCCATTTGTATGCCTTTTTCGGGGGAAGTGTCTGTTCATGTCTTCTGCCCATTTTTTGACTGGGTTATTAGTTTTTTGAGTGTTGAGTTTGAGAAGTTCTTTATGGATCTCGGATAACAGCCCTTTATCTGTAATGTCATTTGCAAGTATCTTCTCCCATTCCTTGGGCTGCCTCTTACTTCTGTTGACTGTTTCCTTTGCTCTGCAGAAGCTTATTATCTTGATGCAGTCCCAAAAGTTCATTTTTGTGTTTGTTTCCCTTGCCTTTGGAGATGTGTCTTGAAAGAAGTTACTGTGGCCGATGTCGAAGGGGTTACTGCCTATGTTCTCCTGTAGGATTTAATAAGATCAGTAAGCCACTGGCTAAACTTATCCAAAAGAAAAGAGAAAGAATCCAAATCAAGAAAATCATGAATGAAGGGGGAAGATATCATGACTAACACCAAGGAAATAGAAACAATTATTAGAAATTATTACCAGCAACTATATGCTAACAAATTAAGCAACCTGGAAGAAATGGATGCCTTCCTGGAAACTTACAAACTACCAAGACTGAAACAGCAAGAAATAGACAATCTGGATAGACCAATAACCTGTAGCAAAATTGAAGCAGTAATAAAAAAACCTCCCCCAAAAACAAGAGTCCAGGCCCAGATGGCTTCCCAAGGAAATTCTACAAAACATTTAAAGAAGAAATAATACTGATTCCACTGCAGCTGTTCCAAAAAATAGAAACAGAAGGAAAACTTCCAAATGCCTTCTGTGAGGCCAGCATTACCCTGATCCCCAAATGAGGCAAAGGCCCCATCAAAAAGGAGAATTACAGACCAATATCCTTGACGAACATGGATGCCAAAATTCTTAACAAGATCCTGGCTAACAGGATGCAACAGTATATTAAAAGGATTATTCACCAGGTCCAAGTGGGTTTTATGCCTGGGATGCAAGGGTGGTTCAACATTCACAAATCAATCAACATTGTAGAGCAAATCAATAAAAGTAAAGAACCATATGATTATCTAAACTGATGCAGAAAAAGCATTTGACAAAATACAACATCCGTTCCCGATTAAAACTCTTCAGAGTATAGGCATAGAGGGAACATTCTTCAACATCATAAAAACCATCTATGCAAAGCCCAGAGTGAATATCATTCTCAATGCGGAAAAGCTGAGAGATTTTCCCTTAAGATCAGGAACAAGACAGGGATGCCCACTCTCACCACATATTGTTCAACATAGTACTAGAAGTCCTACCATCAGCAATCAGACAACAAAAAAGAAATAAAAGGCATCCAAATTGGCAAAGAAGAAGTCAAACTCTCCCTCTTCGCAGATGACATGATACTTTATGTGGAAAAACCAAAAGACTCCACTCCAAATTACTAGAACTCATACAGCAATTCAGTAATGTGGTGGGATCCACAATCGATACACAGAAATCAGTTACTTTTCTATACACTAACAATGTAACTATAGAAAGAGAAATTAAGGAATCGATTTCATTCACAATAGCAACAAAAACCATGAGATACCTAGGAATAAACCTAACCAAAAAGGTAAAGAATTTATACTCTAGAAACTACAGAACACTTATAAAAGAAATGGAGGAAGACACAAAAAGATGGAAAAATATTCCATGCTCATGGATTGGAAGAATAGACATTGTTAAAATGTCTATCCTGCCCAGAGCAATTTACAGTTTCAATGCAGTCCCTATTAAAATATCATTGACATTTTTCAAAGAGCTGGAAAAAAAATCCTGTAATTTGTATGGAACCAGAAAAGACCCCGAATCACCAAGTGAATGATGAAAAAGAAAAACAAAGCTGGGATCATCACGTTACTTGACTTCAAGCTATATTACAAAGCTGTGAGAACCAAGACAGCATGGTGCTGGCACGAATACAGACACATAGAACAATGGAACAGAATTGACACCTCGGAAATGGACCCTCAACTCTGTGGTCAACTAATCTTTGAAAAGCAGGGAAAAAATATACAATGGAAAAAAGTCTTTTCAATAAGTGGTGCTGGGAAAAATGGACAGCTACATATAGAAGAATGAAACTGGACCATTCCCTTACACCATACAGAAAGATAAATTCAAAATGGATGTTTCTGTAGTATCTTTATCTGGTTTTGGTATCAGGGTAAAATTAACATTGTAGAATAATTCTGGATCATCCCCTTCCTATTCTATTTTTTTGGAATAGTTTGAGAAGAATAAGTATTAACTCTTCCTTAAATGTTTGGTAGAATTTACTATGAATCTATCCTGTTTTGTACTTGTTTGTTGGGAGGTTTTTGATTACCAATTCAATGCCATTGCTAGTAATCAGTCTGTTTAAACTTTCTATTTCTTCCTGATTCAGTTTTGTAAGGTTATATGGTTTTCAATAATTTATCCATTTCTTCTACATTGTCCAGTTTGATTTCATATATTTCTTAGAGTATTCTCTTATAATCTTTTGTATTTCTGAGATGTCATTTGGTTTTTCTCTTCATTAATTTCTGATTTTATTAAATCCTCTCTCTTTTTCTTGTTGAGTCTGGCTAAAGGTTTCTCAACTGTTTATCTTTTCTTTTTTTTTCTTTTTTTTTTCTAGGTCAATTTTCTTTAATTCCAAATGATTTGTTTTCCCAGAAATTAATCAATTGTACTTAATTTTTTCATTTCTTTTTTTAATGATTTTTTATTATATTATGTTAGTCACCATACAGGACATCCCCAGTTTCCGATATAAAGTTCGATGACTCATTAGTTGTGTATAACACCCAGTGCGCCATGCAATACGTGCCCTCCTTACTACCCATCACCGGTCTATCCCACTGTTTATCTTTTCAAAGAAACAGCTCCTAGTTTCATTGATTTCTTCTAATTTTTTTAGTTTATATTTCATTTACTTATGCTCTAATCCTTATTATTTCCTCCCTTCTACTGACTTTGGGCTTTGTTTGTTTTTTGGTCCCTTTATGTGTAAGGTTAGATTTTTGCTTCTTGAGGTAGTCCTGTATTGCTATAATCTTCCCTCTTAAATCAGCTTTTGCTGCATCCTGAAGATTTTGGATCATTGTGGTTTCTTTTCATTTATCTTCATGTATTTTTTCTTTTTTCTTTGATTTCTTGGCTCACCAATTCATTGTTTAGTAGCATGTTAATAACTTATGTCTATCTGTGTTCTTTCCAGATTTTTTTCTTCTGATTGCTTTATAGTTTTATGGCATTGTGTTCAGAAAAAAACATGGTATTTCAATCTTTTTTAAAAAACTTACTGAGAGTTTTTTATGACCTAACATGTGGTCTGTCCTGGAGAATGTTCTATGTGCCCTTGAAAAGAATGAGCATTCTGCCACTTTGGATGAAATGTCTGAATATATCTGTTAGGTCCATCTGGTCCACTGTGTCATGATCATAATTTTTTTTATCTTTTTCTTTTTTTACTCTGATGTATCATGTTGATTGATTTGTTAATATTAAAACATCCACAGTTTGCATGTTGGTTTTTCTGTCTGTATTATCTAACCTTTGAGGTAGTTGGGGTGATAAAGTCCAATACTATTATTGTATTGTGGTCAGTTTCTTCCTTAATGCCTGTTAATACTTGCTTTCTGTAGGTAGGTGTATAAAGGTTTAAAATTTTTGTATCTTATTGTTGGATTGTTCCTTTATCATTATGCAGTATTGTTTGTCTCTTGTTACAATTTTTGTTTTAACGTCTACTGTATCTGATATAAGTATTGCTACCTCAGGTTTCTTTGCACATCTATTTGCATGGTAAATGTTTTCCATCCCTTCATCTTCAAACTGTATGTGACTTTAGGTTTGAAGTGAGTCTTTTGTAGGCATAATATAGATGGGTCTTTTTTTTTCTTTTTGCCATTAAGTCACTCTATGTCTTTTTATTGGAGCATTTAGTCTATTTAAACTGAAAACAATTATTGATAGGTATGTACTCATTGTCATTTTATTACTTCTTTTACATTTCTTTTTTTCTCAGTTCCTCTCTGTTCCTCTCTTCACTTGTTCTCTTCCCATGTGGCTTGATAGCTTTCTTTAATATTATAGTTAGACCACTTTCTCTTTATATTTTGTGTATCTATTATAGCTTTTTATTTATGGTTATCATTATGTTCATATAAAATGCCTTATGTATATAGCAGCGTGTATTGAGTTGATAGTGGCTGAATTTTCATCCTATTCTAAAAGCACTATGTTTTTACTCCCTCCATGTTTTATGTATGTAATGTCACATTTTACATCATGTTATTTTGTGAATGCATTGAGTGATTTTTATACTTATAACTGGTACTGTTTTTAAGCTTTAACCTTGATATTGGGTTTCTAAATGTGTTTTTATTTAGATAATGTATAGTTAACATATAGTGTAATAGTTTCAGGTATACAATACAATGATTCAAGATTTCCGATACAACACCTGGTACTCATCTCAACTGCACTCCTTACTCCCCATCACCTATTTCACCCCTACCCCCACCCATCTCCCTGCTGGTAACCATCAGTTTGTCTTTATAGTTATAGTTAAGAGTGTGTTTCCTGGTTTTCCTCTCTTTCTTTCATTTTCCCTTTGAACATTTGTTTTCTTCCCACAAATGAGTGAAATCAAAATCCCACATATGAGTGAAATCAAATGGTAGTTGTCTTTCTCTAACTCACTTACACTAGCTCCATCCATGTTTTTGAAAACGGCAAGATTTCATTCATTTTTATGGCTGAGTAATTGTATACATATACCACTTCTTCTTTGAACATTCATCAGACAATGCACACTTGGGCTGTTTCCATAATTTGCTGATTGTAGATAATGTTGTGATAAACATTGTGGTGAATGTATCCCTTGAATTAGTGTTTTCATCTTTGGGTAAATACCTTAATAGTGTAATTGCTGGATTGTAGTGTAGCTCTGTTTTTAACATTTTGTGGAATCCCCATAATGTTTTCCAGAGTGGTTACACCAGTTTGCATTCTCACTAACAATGCAAGAGGGTTGCCCTTTCTCCACATCCTCACCAACACCTGTAGTTTCAGTGTTGTTGATTTTAGCCACTCTTATAGGTGTGAGGTGATATTCCATTGTACTTTGATTTGTGTTTCCCTGATAATCAGTGATATTGAGCATCTTTTCATGTGTCTGTTGGCTATCTGATGTCTTCTTTGAAAAATGTCTATTCATGCCTTCTGCCCATTTTTAATTGGATTATCTGTGTTTGTGTTGAGTTTAATACGTTTTTTAAATAGATTTTTGGATGATAATACTTTATGGGATATGTCATCTGGAAATACCTTCTCCCATCCCTTAGGCTGCCTTTTAGTTTTGTTGATTGTTTCCTTCACTGTACAGATGCTTTTTATTTTGATGCAGTTTCAGTAGTTTATTTTTGCTTTTTCTCCCCTTGCCTCAGGAGACATATCTAGAAAAAAAGTGCTATGGCTGATGTCAAAGGAGTTACTACCTGTGTTCTTTACTAGGATTTTTATAGTTTCAGGTCTCACATTTAGGTCTTTAATCCATTTTGAATCTATTTTGTGTCTATTGCAAGAAAGTAGTCCAGTCTCATTCTCAGCATGTTGCTTTCTAGTTTTCCTAACACCATTTGTTGAAGAGACATTCTTTTTCCCATTGGGTATTTTTTCCTGCTTTGTCAAAGATTAGTTGACCAAATAGCTGTGGATTCATTTCTGGTTTTCTATTTTGTTCCATTGATTTATGTGTCTATTTTTGTGCCAGTACCGTACTGTTTTTATCACTACAGGTTTGTAACATAACTCGAAGTCCAAATTGTGATGCCTCTAGCTTTGCTTTTCTTTTTCAATATTGCTTTGGTTACTCTAGGTCTTTTGTGGTTTCTTACAAATATTGGGATTGTTTGCTCTAGCTCTGTGAAAAAAGCTGTTGGTATTTTGAGAAGGATAATATTAAATGTGTAGATTCCTGTGGATAGTATAGACATTTAAACAATATTTGTTCTTCCAATCTATAAACATTGAATGTATTTCTTTTTCTTTATGTCATCTTCAATTTCTTCTATCAGTGTTTTATAGTCTTCAGAGTACAGGTCTTTCACCTCTTTGGTTAGGTTTCTTCCTTGGTATCTTATTGATTTGGGTGCAATTATAAATGGGATTGATTCCTTGATTCCTCTTTCTTGTGCTTCACTATTAGTGTATAGAAATGCAACAGATTTTTGTACATTGATTTTGTATCCTGTGACTTTACTGAATTCATGTATCTGTTCTAGCAATTTTTTGGTGGAGTCTTTCAGATTTTCTATGTAGAGCAGCATGTCATGTGCAAATAAGGAAAGTTTTACTTCTTACTGCCAATGTGGATGCCCTTTCTTTCTTTTTCTTGTCTGATTGCTGAAGCTAGGATTTCCAGTACTATGTTAAATCACAGTGGTGAGAGTAGACATTCCTGTCTTGTTCCTGACCATAGAATAAAAGTTTTCAGTTTCTCCCCATGAGGATATTAGCTTTGTTTTTCATATATAGACTTCATTATGTTGAGGTATGTTCCCTGTAAACCTACTTTGTTGAGGGTTTTTACTGTGAACGGATGCTGTACTTTGTTGAATGCTTTTTCTGTGTATATCAAAATGGTCATGTGGTTCCTATACTTTCTTATATTAATGTGGTATATCACATTGATTTGTGAAAATTGAAACACCTTTGAAAGCCACGATTAATCCCACTTGATTCTGGTGAATGATATTTTTAATAAATTGTTGGATTCTGTTTGCTAGTATTTTATTGAGAATTTTTACATCCATATTCATCAGGCCCATAGCTTTCTTTTTTAGTGGAGTCTTTATCTAGTTTTGATATCAGGGTAATGCTGGCCTCATAGAATAAGGTTGGAAGTTTTCCTCCCTTTTCTATTTTTTTTTGAAGAGTTTGAGAACAGGTATTAAGTCTTCTTTAAATATTTGGTAGAATTTGCCTGTCTAGTAGTGTGGCCCTGGACTTTTATATTTGTTGAGGCCAGTTTTGTAACCTAATACGTGACCTATTCTGGAGAATGTTTCATGTGGACTTGAAAAGAATGTGTATTCTGCTGCTTTAGGATGGAATTTTCTGAATATATCTGTTAAGTCCATCTGCTCCAGTGTGTCATTCAACGCCATTTTTCCTTGTTAATTTTCTGCTTAGATGATCTGTCCATTGCTGTAAGTGGGGTATTAGAGTCCCCTACAAGTATTGTATTGTTATTGATGAGTTCCTTTGTTTTTATTTATTGATTCATATATTTGTGTGCTCCCAAGTTGGAGGCATAAATATTTATAATTCTTAGATCTTCATGATGGATTGTTACTTTATTATGTTATACTGCCCTTCTTCATCTTGTTATAGTCTTTGGTTTAAAATATAGTTTGTCTGATGTAAGTATTGCTACTCTGTTTTTCTTTTTATATCCATTTGCATGACAAATGTTTCTCCATTCCCCTCACTTTCAATCTGTGGGTCTCTTTAGGTCTGAAATGAGTCTCTTGTAGGCAGCATATAGATTGGTCTTTTATTTTAACCATTCTGATACTCTATGCCATTTGATTGTAGCATTTAGTCCATTTACATTCAGAATAATTAGTGATAGATATATATGTAGTGTCAATTCATTACTTGTTTTTGCATTGTTTCTAAAGATTTTCTCTGTTCCTTTCTAGTCTTTGCCACTTTTGGTCTTTGCTTCCTACTCAAAGAGTCCTCTTTAATATTTCTTGTAAGGTCGGTTTAGTGGTCAAAAACTCCTTTAGTTTTTGTTTGTCTGGGAAACTCTTTATCTCTCCTTTTGTTGTGAATGATAGCCTGGATGGATAGAGTATTCTTGGTTTCAGATTTTTCCCATTCAACATGTTGAATGCATCATGCCACTTTCTTCTGGCTTGCCAAGTTTCTGTTGATAAACCTGCAGCTAGCCTATCAGTCTTTGTTTGAGAGTTAAGGACTCCTTTTGTCTTGTCGTTTTTAAGACATTTTCCTATATCACTATATTTTGAAAACGTAATTACAATATGTCTTGGTGTGGATCTGTTTTTGCTGATTTTGATGGGAGTTCTCTATGCCTCCTGGATCTGGATGTCTGTTTCTTTCCCCAGATCAGGGAATTTTTCAGCAATTATTTCCTCAAATAAATTTTCTGTCCCCTTTTCTCTTCTTCTGGGACTCCTGTAATATGAATGCAATTACATTTGATGGATTCTCTGAGTTTCCTAAGTCTGTTCTTGTGTTCCATAATTTTTCTTTCTCTCTTTTGTTCAACTTATTTTTTCCCTTTATTTTTTCTTCTATATCATTAATTCATTCCTCTGCTTCTTCCAGCCTGCTGTTCATTGCATCAAACCTGGTTTGAATCTCAGTTATTGTATTCTTCATTTTTGACTGATTCTTTTTTAACTCTTTTATCTCTACAGTAAGGGTCTCCCTGAAGTCTTCCATTTTTTTCTCAAGCCCAGTGAGTGTCCTTATGATTGTGACTTAAATTCTCCATCAGACATATTACCTATATCTGTTTCACTTAGATCTTTGGCTGTGACCTTATCTTGTTCTTTCATTTGACATGAATTCCTGTCTTGGTATTTTGTTTAAGCCTCTGCCTTCTTCTCTGTGTTAAATAAGTCTGTTAAGCTTCCTGCTCCTGAGACAATGGCTTTATCCAGAAGAGTTCTTATAGTGTCCAGGGCCTGGCAGTTCAGGGAGTATCTTTAGTGTGTGCTATGTGTGTCCTGCTGTTGTGTTTTGGCTGCTCTGTCCTTCAAGGCAGTCATCTACAGAGGTTCTCCTTGCTTGCAGTGGGGAGTATTTGGCAAAACTTGGCAAAAATGTGGTGAGTTTTAAGTAGGTGTGCTCTGGTCTGCTTGTTAAATGAGACTTGATATTGCTTCCACTAGAACTGAAGCCCTGAAGAACTCTCTAGTCAGGAGACATGTGTGGGCAGGGGTTTCTGTTGGTCTTCTAGTGAGGGGGCCCACCAAACTGGGACTAAGGCAAACTTGACTGAGAGGGGCAGTCCTGACAGAGTGCAGGGGTGTGGGACTTTGTGTAAGTAGGTTAGGTAGACAGTGTGGGCTCTGCACTCCTTCCTACAGGTTCCTCAGTGTTTATGCTGTGGTGTAGGGGAGGGAAATGGCACCAGACAGTTCCTTTGTCCCCAGAGAGGCATCTCCATGAACTCTGTCTCTCAGGGAAGCACTCCAAGAAAAGTGAATAATCTTCTTTCTGTGTGATCCAGTCATTTTTCAGATTACTGTTTTCACACTGTCTGCCTCCAGTTTGTTTTGCCTGCCTTCTCTCCAGCAGCAGTGCATTGCCATCCTGGCTCTATCCCAACCAAGGATGCTGACTTTTAAAACTCCAGGGCTTAAGGACATGGTGTGGGCAGGGGCTTGTGCTAGTCCTCTGGGGGAGGGGCCTGCCACACTGGGACTGAGGCATACTTGACTCAGAAGGGCAGTTGCACCAGAGTGCAGGGGGCTGGGACTTGGTGTGAGCAAGTTAGGCAGCCAGTGTCCATGTTGTGCAGTTATTGCAGATGGCTCTATGTTTATGCTGAGGGGTGGGGGATGGAAGCGGCACCAGCCGGTTCCTTTGTCCCCAGAGAGGCATCTCCATGGACTCTGCTTCTTAGGGAGGCACTCCAAGAAGAAGGAATAATCCCTCTCTGTGCCCCAGGGGTTCGTTCTTCAGATCACTGTTTTCACGCAGTCTGCCCAACCCCCCCCCCACCATCCGTAACCCCCCTCCACCCGAGATTGTTTGCCTGCCTTCTCTCAAGGAGTAGGGTAGTGACCGCAGAGCTCTATCCCCAGCCAAGCCCTGTAAGCCCTGCTGGTTGCAAGAACTCATGAAAATCAGCACCTTTTGTTTTCCCAGCCAATGGCATTGGGGAAATGTTCTCCTTGCGCATTCCCCTGTGTGCTCCTCTCTCTAGCACCTTTCTCTGTGACCACAGCTCCCTTCCTGCTGCAGCACCTGAGATCTGTTTCTCCTCTAACCCATGTCTTTGCACTTCCTATCTTCTCTTCTTTGAGATTTTTATTTTTTAAATTTTATTTTATTTTAATTCAATTAATTAACATATAGCATATTATTAGTTTCACAAGTATTGTACTAGTGGGTATTTACCCCAAAGATACAGATGTAGTGAAGAGAAGGGCCATATGCACCCCAATGTTCATAGCAGCATTGTCCACAGTGGCTAAACTCTGGAGGGAGCCGAGATGCCCTTCAACAGACGAATGGATAGAGAAGATGTGGTCCATGTATACGGTGGAATATTACTCAGCCATAGGAAAGAACGATTACCCAACATTTGCAGAAACATGGATGTGACTGGAGGAGATTGTGCTAAGTGAAATGGGTCAAACAGAGAAAGACAATTATCATATGGTTTTACTCATTTGTGGAACATAAGGAATAGCAGGGAGAGCTGTAGGTGAAGGAAGGGAAGAATGAAGGGGGGTAAACAGAAGGGGGGATGAACCACAAGAGACTATGGACTCTGGGAAACAGACTGGGGTTTCAGAGGGGAGGGGGGTGGGGAATTGGGCTAGGCTGGTGATGGGTATTAAGGCGGGCACTTACTGAGGTGCCTGGGTGGCTCAGCCATTAAGCGTCTGCCTTCGGCCGAGGGCGTGATCCTAGGGTCCTGGGATCAAGCCCTGCACTGGGCTCCCTGCTCTGCTGGGAGCCTGCTTCTTCCTCTCCCACTCTGCCTGCTTGTGTTCCCTCTTTCGCTGGCTGGCTCTTCATCAGTTACATATAATACCCAGTGCTCATTACATGAGGTGCCCTCTTTAATGCCCATCACCCAGTTACCCCACAACCCTACCTCCCCTCCAGCAACCTTAACTTTGTTTCCTATAGTTAAGAGTCTGTTATGGTTGATCTTCCTCCTTGATTTTGTCTTATTTTTCCCTCCCTTCCCCTATGATCATCTGTTTTGTTTTTTAAATGCCACATATGAGTGGAATCATATGATAATTGTCTTTCTCTGGCTTATTTCACTTAGCATAATACCCTCTAGTTCCATCCACATCATTGCAAATGGTAAGATTTCTCTTTTTGATGGCTGAGTAATATTCCAGTGTGTGTGTGTGTGTGTGTGTGTGTGTGTGTGTGTGTGTACACCACATCTTCTTTGTCCATTTATTTGTAGAAGGCTATCTGTGCTCTTTCTATATTTTTGCTATTGTGGGCTTTGCTGCTATAAACATTGGGGTGCAGGTGTCCCTTTGAATCACTATGTTTGAATCCTTTGGATAAATACATACCTTCTTTATTGTGGTTTCTTCCCTCCCTTCAGTTGTGGAGTTTATTCTTTCAGTCTTCAGGTTGATTTCTGGAATATTTAGAATGATTTGATAGTTATCTAGTTGTATTCAAGGAAAGAGAAGAGGCTAGGGTCCTCCAACTCCTCCACCATCTTAGCTCCTTCTTTTTTCTTTCTTACAGTGTACTTTTCCTCTGGCTTTCTTTCCATTACTTCTCCTGCCAGCCTTGGAATCTCAGAGTGCAGAAAAGCCTCCAATTATATGACTTTTAAAACCTCCAGGGAAATCCCACTTTCTAAAGGAAAATTCTGGTATCTCCAAGTAAAGCAGTGCCACAATCCTGGACTCTAGGAAAAAGTGGAAAGTAATCCTGCTAATAAAACAAGAACACTTTAAAGATGTTACTAACTTTGTAATCTGCAAGTTCATATTTTTTAACTTAAGAATGATTTTTAAAATGCCAAATATTCACACTGTCACTTTTCTCCTCTGAGGATTCATTCCCATGTAATCTTGTACTTATTTTGAAGTGTATTTTTGTTAATGTTTTATTCTGTGCACAGGGGATTTTTTTTTCTTACACTGGGTGTCCTGACTACCTCCTCACCCACACTTTTACAATCCCAGCAAGCACTGTGTTCAAGGCACAATTATCCTGCTTCTCTGTGTATCTGAAAAATGCCTAAATGATTCTAACCTTGCGTTTTATGATCCTCAAACTTTAATGGATGTTAGAATCAGTTAAGGAACTTGATAATGTGTAGATTCCCAGTTATTGCCCATCCAGAAGATTCTTATTCAGCAGGTTGGAATGGAATTCTGGAACATACATTCTGGGTGATTCTAATGAAGAAGACCCAGGGTATACTTTTTGAGTTGTTGCTGTGTAAGTGATCAATACCAAGTACTCTGAAAAGTCTTGTGAACTGTCTAAAGCTGACGACCAGTCTTATTTTTCCCTTACACTTGTGTTCTTTCACTGAACTATGTCAATATAGAATAATTCATTGCCGTTGGGGATGTCCAGCATGGTTGGAATGTATTTAAGGAAGCAGAGAACCAGTAAAAAGATGGAGCTAGAGCCATTTAAACCCCATTGCACCACAGTGATCCACAGGGTGCTTTGAAATACCTGGACCTAAGCTCTATAAGATTCTGACTTGAAGACCAGGAAAACACATTTTTACATTGAAAGACTAGCACTTCCTCCTTTAAATTTAAATGAAGTCTTGGAATGATCAAAAATCTTCAGCAAAAATATATCTAGAAAAGGTGAAATCAATAACCATTGATATAAAACATTTAGAACAAAATAATTAGCTACTTTCTTATATTAAAATTAAACACAAGAAATTGCTTCAATAAACAAATTATACCAGATGGTTTCTAGAAAGCTAAATAGCATAGAGCGGTCCTCTAAAGTTGCAGTTAGTTAGGAAGTGGTGATAATCTGAGGCAAATTTGGACCTCAGCAGCGTAGCCATACATCTTGCAAAGGCTATAGCAAAAGTAAAGGCAAACATTTTTTCTCTCTCAAGCTTTCACATACCTTCTGGAATCTGAGTTAGATTGATCATGGACTACTTTTATTTAAGAAGTTTTTTTTATTGTTTTTGTTGTTATAATTAGAAATTTTTAGCTCCATATACTTCTTGTGAAAATATATTAAATTACAGCAATTCATTTCAATTCAAACAGTCTTGATAATTACATACATATGGCAAAATGCCCAGCTCTGCCTCGTATGGTGAGGGAAAAGGAAAACTATAAAACACTCACCTTTCCTTATACTGGTTTAACATTCTATCATTTATAAAATTCTATAACATGTACCATCTCATTCAACTTCTTATTCTTTCAGCTCAAATTTATGAGTTAGGCAAAACAGGCATTATCCCCGTTTTACAGGTATGAAAAGGGGGGTTATAAGAAGTGATGAAACTAGAGCCCAGTAATGCACATTAGGTGTTTGTTTCCCAAAGGTACTTGAGTTTTCTTAGGACTCTCAAGGTATCTGAAAATGAACACCTTTCCAGATCCTAGAGAACTAATCTCTTACGGTATGATTTCCAGGCAGCAGGAAAAAGACAGCTGGTACTGGGCCAAAAATTGTTTTTGGATCACTATGCTTGGACTCAGAACCTTGCATGGCCCTCCCCCTTTGGTGCCCATACATTCTTCCCACCCCTGGCCCAGTGCTGCTCCCCTGCTGCCTTCCATCTGTTCAATGCCCCCTTGCAATATACATTTAGGTACCACTTGTTCTCTGAACCTTGTTTACTCCTTTTTTCTTCCTAATCAATATTTTTTCTGGCTGGTGCTTATAAACCAGTCCCTCAGGGCACTTTGTTCCTTGATAATGAATCTCTCTCTAAGGTGTTAATAAGTGCTAATGAACTCATGTATTACCCTCTCAGGCAACATAATTTGCATTGTAACTGGGGCTTTTTTTTGTGAACTGTGCTTCATCCTGTTCAGGTTATTCCCTGGACAAAATCCTCAAAGGCTTTCCACTGTCAGTCAAATTAATTTCAAATGCCTCAACCTTGAGGTATAAAGCCCCCCCACAGTTTGATACCAGTTTAAGCTTTCTAGCCCATCATTACCAGAAATCTATCCTGTGTATCTAGCAAAATGGACAACTTGCTCTGCCCCAAATATTTACACTGCACATTAACCTCTACTCTCCATAAATGCTTCCTTAACCCCTCCCCATGCCCCACCTTCAGCATTTAAACCATTACCAGCTAACCTTTGAAGAACTTTAGATTAGATGTTGGAGGATGTGGGGGAAAAATTGAAACAAGAGGCAAAATGAGATTACTTACAGAATTAGAAAGATGGGAGTGTTCTAGTGAAGAGTCTTGCCAACCTAAGACTTTTGCCAAGGATTATGCCTGGAAATTGATATCTGTTGGTTACCAGTTAGAGAGCTTTGTCTTAGATTCAGCCTAGCCAGAGAAAGTGGGCCCATGGGTACCAGGGACTCAGGAATACCAAGAATACCCCAGAGAAAGGAAAATTGAGGCCTAGAGAAGTGACATGCCCAAAGTCATATACCTAATAAAATGGCAAAACTGGGATTTGTCTCGCAGTTTACTGTCTTTGAAGCTCCCAATAGGAAGAATTTTGCCCTATAAATATATGCTTTGTCTGTGCACCTACAGTCTTGATTCATGTCACCACCACCCCATCCAGTTTTTCCTCTGCCCCAGAGTTCACCCTATAATTCTAATGGCAATAATTATCTAAACATGATTGCACTGTCTATTCTCCCTCACGTGTAGCAAGTTCTTCTCAAACTACGTCCCTGATTAGAAGGCAGTGCCACTTAAAAGCCTTTCATTTGTTGCTTTAGTGCATCTGAGCCTCTACTAAGACAAATTTTTAATTTCTACTCTTGCTTTCTAGGTCCTGATGAAGCTATCAAGTTCTAGGGAATATCATGAAGTAATGGAGATGACCTTGATTTGGAGTAACATATATCTTACCTCTGTCTTCCAAAGTACCTTTGCTTTTCAGATTGGGGGTTGATAACTCTAATAATTGCATAACTATCAGTTGTGGATATGAGACTATACATCAAATATTTGATGAACAGCTAATATAAAAGAACATATAT
The DNA here is from genome assembly GCF_017311325.1 of Ursus maritimus. Taxonomy (NCBI): domain Eukaryota; kingdom Metazoa; phylum Chordata; class Mammalia; order Carnivora; family Ursidae; genus Ursus; species Ursus maritimus. The sequence goes on from NW_024423319.1 coordinate 57,431,533, forward strand.
AATCAGAAACAGTAAAACAAAATTAGAAACAGTAAAATTTTGGAGTCATGAATTGTTAAGCTTTACACTTCAGTTTTAGACAATAACTATTGATTCTTTGCCTTGAAAGATGAGGAAAATAACACTGTTATATTTCCTGTACTCTTCTCCACTACTTCCTGATTTTTGTGATATATGTATATATTCTGTTCCATAACAATAACCCCTCAGTTTATTCTTAAGAATATGGCTAAATGGAATAAGTGTTCACTACTAGGCCTTTTTCTACAGCTTCTCCATTCTTCTTTCAGCTGACCATTCATTATTTAGAGAGATAGAAAGAGAGCATGTGAGCAGCCAGAGGGGCAGGGAGAGAGAGTCCTCAAGCAGACTCCCTGCTAAGTGTGGAGTCTGATGTGGGGCTCAATTCCATGACCTATAAGATCATGACCTGAGCCAAAACCAAGAGTTGGACGCTCAATCAATTGAGACGTACAGGCACCCCACTCAGTAGTTTAAAAAAAATAAACTATTTTATCTTTCAGTGGTCCCCCCTCAAAATGTACTCATGCTCACTATATATTCTGAGTTCTTTCATGCTTTAGAATGTATGCCCATTAAATTGGTATTTGATCTAAAACTTGACCGGTATTCTTGGATCATACTGTATTTTGGAACATTAGACACATTTCATCCATTATCTTCTGATGTTAGCAGTATCTCCAGAGAAGTATGATTACAACAATTTTTCCCCTTGTGTATATGACTTGCCTTGTGTGCTTAGTTGCCTTCTTTATCTTTGAAGCTTAATAATGTAATCAAGCTATGACTTGTTTTCAGTCAATATCTACCAGATTAACCTTGAACACCGAGTACAGTCTTTATGTTTGCAAATTTAGTTCTTCCATTATTTCAGGGAAATTTTCTGCTGTGTTATCTTCTAATACTTTTTCTTTTCCATTGTAGAATTGAAGTTTTTCTATTTCAGCATTAACCTTATTAAGTTATCTTTGTTCTCTATCTTTATTATATTCTATCTAGTTAGTTTAATTTTGGTGTTTTTACCCCTTGAATTCACTGTGATTTTTCCAGAATTTTCCTCTATTTTATTAATTTGTTTTTCAGGAATTCTACTGAGTTCTGTGCCTTTTACTACTTCTTTTTTTTTAAGATTTTATTTATTTATTCAACAGAGATAAAGACAGCCAGCGAGAGAGGGAACACAACCAGGGGGAGTGGGAGAGAAAGAAGCAGGCTCATAGTGGAAGAGCCTGATGTGGGGTTCGATCCCATAACGCCGGGATCACGCCCTGAGCCAAAGGCAGGCGCTTAACTGCTGTGCCACCCAGGCGCCCGCCTTTTACTACTTCTTAAATGATGTTTTTGGAGTCTTAATTTCCTTAAATCTGTACAAATACCAGCTCAAGTACCTGTTTTCAAGTCTTTTGTGTATAATTTTAGGAGTGGAATTGCTGGGTCATATGTCAACCAAGAATCTTATGTCCAGAAAAACTCTTCTTCAAAAATAGAGCAGAAAGTAGACATTCTCAGATAAACAAAAGCTAAAGGAGTTTGCTTCTAGTAAAGTTTCCCTATAAGAAAGGCTAAAGGGAGTCCTTTAGCCTAAAATGAAAAGAAACTATATGGTAACTCAAGGTAATATGCAGAAATAAAGATCTCTGGTAAAGGTAACTAAATAGGTAAAAATAAGAGCTAGTGTCATTGTGACACTTCAGGGAAGATGGTGGAGTAGGAGACACCTGAACTCACCTTGTTCCATGGGCATACTGAGATAACAGTTACATTTGTGAAAATAACTCTGAAAATGACTTGAAGATTGTCAGAACAGACTTTCCACAGCTAATCATAGATAGGAGGCTACACTGGAAAGGGTAGGGTGGGGGAGATGAAATTGAGAATCAAACATTACTGAAATAATGAACCATGAAACATTGCATCAAGAACTGGGGATGTACTGTATGGTGACTGATATAACAAAATAAATATTATTAATAAAAAATTAAAAAAAGATTTACCCTTGTATTAAATATTTAAAAGATTAAAAAAATTACTGAAACTAACCACAAATGGGATGGACACCACAAGCATAGATAAGTGAGAGGATCATATCCTGCACTAGGCACTGCAGGCATGGGGGACCTGCACTGGGAAGATGAGTCCCCATAACACTTGGTTTTGAAAACCAGTGGGACTCAACTCTGTGAATTTTTATAGTCAGCAGAGCTCAAATCTGGGTACTTTAAAAATCAGCAGGTTTGGCTCTGGGAGAATCTGAGGGCAATAAGAAACAGTCTTTGCCCTTAAAGAGCCAACATAACAAGTAACTCAGCCAAGATCCAGTATACAAACAGCAGATTGAAAAGCACCTGGGGTATATGCAAAGGAGACTTAACTACTAATCTTAGAACATACACTGGAGAGGCTTTTTTAGCAGACTTCTCCAAAAATAAAAGAGCTGGTAGGTATCACTTCTACCCTTCCCCACCCATGCTAGATTCACAAACACTTGCAGGAACCAGTGCAATACTCTCCACCTATCTTGCTAGCACCCCATGCCCTACACTGTTGATCCTCTGCAGATCATTCCCATTCACCCTGCCCCACCTGGTAGGTGTCCTTCTAAAACAACTCCTAGCCTGACACACCCCATAAGCAACCCCTACAGAGACCTACATCACTGCAAAGTGACTCCTTCCATGGGGGGAGGGGAATATAATCATATTCACCAGTGGGCCCACAGTCCCAGCAGTTGAACCATATAGCTGGCAGCATAAAGAGAGTGCCCTGCCAAACAATGTGACTACAGCCCCAATAGACAAATGGAGGGGTAGGCATTTTGTCTGACTACTGGCCTTACCCACCAATGAAAGCCTCTCAGGGGACAGCACAGGGAGATTGCCCAGCAGTTCAGTGCAACTACAGACCTAGTGGACTGATTGAAGGTAAGCATCCAGTTTGATTGCTGGCACTGTCCAAATGCAAGCCTGTGGCAGCGCTAGACAGGCCCTCTAACAACACAGGGATAAAACCCTGTTTGTTCCCCCACAACAAGTAAAGTGGGACATTGCAACTAACTAGGTTGAAGGTAAATGCAGTTCAGCCACAACAGCAAGGAACACCACCATAAGAAAATCCCCTTAAGCACCTGTTTCTGGTGAACAGAAGGCACTTTCAATAAGGCATCACGGCCACTATTTTCATGATCAGGAGACATAACTGACCTTCCTAATACATAGAAACAAACAGAGAGACAAAATGAGGTGACAGAGGATATATCTCAAAATAAAGAACAGAGCAAAGCCACCATAAAAGAACTAAATGGAACAGAGATAAGCAATATGCCTGATGAAGAATTCAAAGTAATGGTCTTTAAGACACCCACTGGACTAGAGAAAAGAGTGAAGGATCTTAGTGAAGCCTTAAACAAAGAGACAGAAAATAAGAAAAAGTACCCATCAAAGGTAAAGAACTCAATATCTGACATAAAAAATACACTGAAGGAATCAAGAGCTGATTAGAGGATGCAGAAGAATGAATCAGTGATCCAGGAGACAGGGTAATGGAAAGCAATGGAAAGGAACATCAAAAAGAAAAAGGAATAATAAAAAATTAAAATAGTTTAAGTGAACATAAAGACATCTTCAAGGATAATAACATTCACATTATAGGAATTCTAGGAGGAGAAGGGAAAGGGAAGGGGGGCAGAAAATGTATTTGAAGAAATAATAGCCAAAAACTTCCCAAATCTGAGAAAAGAAATAGACATCTAGATCTAGAAGGCACAGAGATTCCCCAACAAAATTAACCCAAGGAGGCCCACAGAAAGATATATAAAGATTAAAATGTCAACTAGTAGTGATAAAGACAGAATTTTAAAAGCAGCAAAAGAAAACAGTTACATACAAAGGAAATACAATAAGAGTATCAGTTGATTTTTTAAAAGACTTTATTTATTTATTTATTTATTTATTTATTTATTTATTTGACAGAGAGAGACAGCCAGCAAGAGAGGGAACATAAGCAGGGGGAGTGGGAGAGGAAGAAGCAGGCTCCTAGTGGAGAAGACTGATGTGGGGCTCGATCCCAGAATGCTGGGATCACACCCTGAGCCAAAGGCAGACGCTTAACGACTGCACCACCCAGGCGCTCCGGGTATCAGTTGATTTTTTTCAGCAGAGACTTTGCAAGCCAGAGGAAGTGACATAATGTATTCAAAATGCTGAAAGGAAAAACCTGCAGCCAAAAATACTCTACCCAGCAAAGTTAACATTCAGAACAGAAGAAGAGATAGAGTTTCCTAGACAAACTAAATTTAAAGGGGTTCATCACCACTAAACCGGCCTTACCAAAACATCAAAGGGAATTCTTTAAGTGGAAAGAAGAGACCATAATCAGGAGTAAAAAATTAGGAAACAACAATGTTGGGGTTAATGTAATTGAGCATGAAATCAGCCATAATACCTGGCTTGCTAAAATGTAACACAGAGGCCGCTAAGGGCAGAGACAGTTTCAGAGAAGGGTGTAGGCCTTTGGAATGCCAAGGCCTGCATGACCACTCTGCAGTTGGAATGCTGTGGGCAGTTGCCTTCCCAAAACTTGCCCAAACAGTTGCCCTGTGATCTAAGAGATGTAGGCATTGTCCCTTAGGAGTTCAGCAGAACTCCTACTAGAACACACAAATTAGCATATCATATCTTTTCCGTAAACACATCCCCCAGTTTCAGTAAGACCCCTTGTCAACATCATGTGCTTAAGAAACAGTGATAAGGATTTGTGATTATCTTGAAGGACCAATAAAAGCGGGAACAAAGAAGAGCAAAGGGTCTTCGCCTCTGAGCGTTGACCCCCCTTGCTTTCTCCTCTCTTTCACAACAAAGTTTGGAGTAATCTTTCATCTGTTGGTACAGGGATTGCTGGCTATTCCTGGCACAACAACAGTGCTTTTAGGATGGGTTAAAACTTAAGCCACCATAAACTTAATGTAGACCACTATACACATAGGATGTTATATATGGATGGTAACCACAAATCAAAAGCTATAATATATACACAAACAATAAAAAGAAAGAATCCAAGCAAAACAATAAAGAAAGCTATCAAATCACAAGGAAAGAGAGCAAGAGAAGAAGGAACAGAAATGAACTACAAAAACAACTGTAAAACAAGTAACAAAATGGTAATAAGTACACGGCTGTCAATAATAACTTTAAATGGAATTGGACTAAATGCTCCAATAATAAAAACATAGGGTGACTAAATAGGCAAAACTGCAATATCTAGACCTCAAATACGTATAGATTGAAATTGAAGGGATGGAAAAACATTACCATCCAAATGGAAGAAAAAAAAAGCTGGTGTAGCAATATTATATCAGACAAAATAGACTTTAAAACAAAGACGGTAACAAGAGACAAAGAAGGACACTATATATTGTTGAAGGGAACAATCCAACAATAAGAAATAGCAATATTAAAAATTTATGCACCTAACATGGGAGCATCTTAATACATATAGCAACCATTAACAGGCATAAAGGAAGAAATTCACAGGAATATAATAAGTAAGGGACTTTAACACCCCACTTACTTCAGGGGAAAATCATCCAGACACGAAATCAACAAGGAACAAGTATGCTTTGAATAATACATTAGACCAGATGGGCATAACGTTCCATTAAAAAATAAAATGCAGAATACACATTCATTTAAAGTGTACATGACACATTCTCTGGGACAGATCATATGTTCACTCACAAATTAAGCTTCAGTAAACTCAAGGAAATTATAATCATGTCATGTATTTTTTCCAACCACAACTGTATAAAACTAATCAATCACAAGAAAAAAATCTGGTAAGAACACAAATACATGAATAAAAAATAACATGCTACTAATATCAACCAAGATATTACAGAGAAAATTTAAAAAATATATAGACACAAATGAAAGTGAAAGTACAATGGTTCCAAATTGTTGGGATGAAGCAAAAGCTCTTCAACAGGGAAGTTTAGGGGTGCCTGGGTGGCTCAGTCATTAAGCGTCTGCCTTCGGCTCAGGGCCTGATCCCAGGGTCCTGGGATCGAGCCCCATATTGGTCTCCTGCACTGGGAGCCTGCTTCTTCCTCTCCCACTCCCCCTGCTTGTGTTCTCTCTCGCTGGCTATCTCTCTGTCAAATAAATAAAATCTTAAAAAAAAAAAAACAAACACACAGGGAAGTTTATAGCAATATAGGCTTACCTCAAGGAGCAATAAAAATCATAAATTAAAAACCTAATATTACAACTAAAGGAGCCAGAAGAACAGAGCACAAAGCCAGTAGAAGGGAAGACATAATAATGATTAGAATAGAAATAAATGAAATAGAGACCCAAAAAAACCCCAGAAAAGATCAATGAAAGAAGATGATTCTTTGAAAAGATCAACAAAATTGATAAACTTTTAGACTCAAAAAGAAAAAAAAATAAGAGAACTCAAAAAAATTGAAATCAGAAATGAAGGAGAACTAAAAATTGACAACAAAAAATAAATAAAAAAGATTATGAAACTATTATGAAGCATTATATGCCACCAAATTGGACAACCTAGAAGAAATGGATATATAACCTTTCAAAACTAAATCAGGAAAAAATAAGTAATTTGAACATACCGATTACTAGCAATGAAATTGAATTGGTAATCAAAAATCTTCCAACAAACAAGTGCAGGACTAGATGGATTACCATGAATTCTACCAAGCATTTGAATAAGGGTTAATAGCTATTCTTCTCAAACTATTCCAAAAAAATAGAAGAGGAAGGAAGTCATCCAGAATTATTCTACAAGGCCAGATTTACCCTAATACCAAAGTCAGATGAAGACACCACAAAAAAAGAAGAAAAACCCTACAGGACAATATCGCTGATGAATGTAGATGCAAAAATGATCAACAAATATTAGCACACTGCATCCAACAATACATTAAAATTCACATATTACAGGGGCGCCTGAATGGTTCAGTCAGTAAAGCATCTGACTCTTGGTTTTGGTTCAGGTCATGATCTCAGGACTGTGAGATCAAGCCCTGCTTCAGCCTCCACACTCAATAAGGAGTCTGCTTGCGATTCTTACTCTCCCTCTCCCTTTACCCTCCCCCCCCCGTTCTCACACATGCATGTGTTCTCTCACTCTTTCTCTCTCTCTAAAAATGAATAAATAATTGTTTTTTTAAAAAATTCACTCATCACAAAGTGGCATTTATGCCAGGGATGCAAACACTGATCAATATTCATAAATCAATCAATGTGATACATCACCTTAACAAGAGAAAGGATAAAAACTATGTGATTATTTCAATAGATGAATTTGACAAAGTATAAGATCCTATTCATGATAAAAACTCTGTATAAAGTAGGTATAGAGGGAACATAACTCAACATAAGAATAGCCATATATAATAATCCTACAGTTAACATCATATTTAATGGTAAAAAAAATTGAGAGTTTTTTCTCTAGGATCAGGAAAAAGACAAGGATTTCCACTGTCAACACTTTATTCAACATAGTACTGGAAGTTCTAATCACAGGAATCAGAAAGGAAAAAGAAATAAAAGGCATCCAAATTGGTAAGGAAGGAGTAAAACTTTCCTTGCCAAAGACATGAAGCTATATACAGAAAACCCTAGGAGTGGAGACTTAAGATGATAGAGTAGTAGGAGGACCTTATGCTTGCCTTATCCCTCAACACAGCTAGATAAATATAAAATCATTCTGAACACCCAGGAAATCAATTTGAAGACTGAAAGAACAAACTGCACAACTGGAGGAAGAGAAAAGGCAACATTGTGGAAGGGAGGAGGCACAGAGACATAATTTGGGGGAGAATTACTAGTGCTATGGAGGGGAGGGAGCCCCAATCAAGGACAGAGAGAGAGAGTAGGGGGGGCACAGGGTGCAGGGCATTGCATAAGAAAAACAATTCCCTAAAACTATTGATTGGGAAAAGGAGAGAGGCTGATTATTGCAAGTTTTTACAAGCAGTGGAACTCAAAGTCTGAAGTTTTAGAAGTCTGCACCATTGCTGGGGTGGAGCCTGGCAAGCAGAAAAGTGCTCTGTGGAAAAGGAAGGCAGAAGCCTGGGACCCCACAGCATGGTCTGAGGATGCCATGGGTCGCACTGGGAGAGGCAGTCTCCTTTCTTGGGGTGCATTTAGGAAAGATGACACTGCCTATGCAGGGACAAAAGAGCTCATGGGTGCCATTGAGCTGCCCCGTTCATTAGCATAGGAACAGAGGCAGCCCCCTCCCCCACCCCCACCGCCACTGTTGAAAAGCAGCTAACTGGCACACAAGCTTTTTGCTGCACTTTACAATAAACTCCAAGGCCCTGCACATTCCCTGCAACTGCCCTTCTGGGACAAACCTGCACCAACCACAGCTAGGCGAGACCCTCCCCCCCGAGGTTCAGGGTGGGTGGGTCTATGACACATCAGATCCCTAAAATTGAGTTTTGAAACCCAGCTGGTGTACCTGAGATAAAATACAGGAACACTGCACCACCTGGTGGTCAGATGTCTCAGACATAGACAGGGTGAAGGCAGGGACCTCAGGGATGCCTGGGACAAATGAGGGGAGATTCTTCACCTTCTGTGAGGGCTTTCTGAGCAGTGGCAGATGGAATTCCCTTCTCCTGGGGCAAGAGACCCAGCTGAGGCCACATTTGTCCCTGCCTATCAGCAAGGATGGACTTCAGTGAGCAGCACAGTGCCCACAGTGGAAACTTGAACTGCTTACACCAAGCCCTACCCCCAGTGCTCTGTGGGTGATTGTTTTCACTAGGACAAGTGTGCCTGAGGCTCAGAGCAGCAGCAGGCCCCTCTCCCAGATGACCTCCACAAACTCCCTGCATGCACCAAGCCTACTGACCATAGAGTGCTACAAAGCTTCACCTCTAGGGGAAATAGGATCTAGCCTTTTTAAATAAGCAGACCAAAACACACCTAGTTAGAACTCACCACACAGTGGATAGGGTCCAAACACTCCCCACTACAGGCAAGCAGAAACTCTGAGTGTACACAGAAAAACACCAGAAAAACATCCTGAAGAGCCAGGCCCTGGACAGTACATGACATATTCTTAATATAACCATTACTCTCAGGAGCAGGAAACATAACAGGCTTCCCTAACACAGAAGACAGAACTCTAGACAAAATGGCAAGATGGAGGAATTAATCCCAAATGAAAGAACAAGTAGAGGTCATTGCCAGGGATCTAATCAAAATAGATATAAGTAACATGCCCAAACCAGGATTTATTTATTTATTTATTTATTTTTATTTTTTAATAATATTTTTATTATATTATATTAGTCACCATACAGTACATCCCTAGTTTTTGATGTAAAGTTCCATGATTCATTACTTGCATATAACACCCAGTGCACCATGCAATACATGCCCTCCTTAATACCCATCACCAGCCAAACCAGGATTTAAAACAACAATCATAAGAATACTATCTGGGCTAAAGAAAAGCATAGAAGATACCAGGGAGTCCCTTACCACAGAGATAAAAGACCAAAAACTAGCCAGGCTGAAATTAAAAAGAAAAAAAAAAGCTATAACCTAGATGTGAAACTGACTGGATGTAATTCATCTGCTTCTTGGAAGAAGCAGAGGAATAAATCAGTGATTTCAAAGATAAAATTATGGAAAATAATGAACCTGAAAGCAAGAGGGAAAGAAAAACATTAGATGACAAATGTAGACTTACAGACTCAGCGATTCCATAAAGCATAGTAGCTTTCATATGTTAGGAGTCCCAGAAGATTAAGAGAGGGAAAAGGGGGCAGAAGATTTATTTGAGCAAATTATAGCTGAAAACGTTCCTAATCTGGGGAAGGAAATAGACATCCAAATCCAGGAAGCAAACAGAACTCCCATCAAAATCAACAAAAGCAGGTCAACACCAAAAAATATTGTACTTAAAATTTCAAAATACAGAGATAAAGAAATAATTCTGAAAGCAGCAAGGGAAAAGAAATCCCTAACTTACAAGGGAAGACAAATAAGGTTTACAACAGATCTCTCCAAAGTAATTTAGCAGGCTGGAAGAAAGTGGCATGATATATTTAATGTGCTGAATGGGAAAAATATGCAGACAAGAATACTTTATCCAGCAAGGCTGTCATTCAGAATAGAAGGAGAGATAAAGATTTCCCAGACAAAAACTAAAGGAGTTTATGACCACTAAATCAGCTGTGCAGGAACTAATAAAGGTGACTCTCTGAGTGGGAGAGAAAGACCAAAAGCAACAAAGACAGGAATGGAACAGAAAATCTCTAGAAACATTGACTTTACAAGTAATACAATGGCACTAAAATCATATCTATCAATAATCACTCTGAAAGTAAATGGATTAAATGCTCCAATCAAAAGACAAAGGGTATCAGAATGGATAAAAATACTAGACTCATCTATAAGCTGCATATAAGAAACTCATTTTAGACCTAAGGTCACCAGCAGATTGAAAGAGAGGTGATAGAGAATCATCTATAAAGCTAATGAACATAAAATGAAGGCTGGAGTTAGCATACTTCTATTAGACAAACTAGAATTTAAACCAACAATAATAACAAGATATAAAGAAGGACATTATATCATAATTAAGGGGTCTATACAGCAGGAAAGGTCTTACAATCGTAAATATTTATGCCCCCAACCTGGGAGCACACAAATATATGAATCAATAAATTAAAACAAAGGAACTCATCAATAACAATACAATACTTGTAGGGGACTTACAACAATGGACAGATCATCTAAGCAGAAAACCAACAAGGAATACACATTCTTTTCAAGTGCACATGGGATAGTCTTCAGAATAGATGGATGACATACTGGGTCATAAATCAGGCCTCAACAAGTACAAAAAGATTGAGATCATACAATGCATATTTTCTTACCACAACACTATAAAACTTGAAGTCAACTACAAGAAAAATATTGAAAAGACCACAAATACGTGGAAGATAAAGAACATCTTACTAAATAATGAATGGAAATTAAAGAAGAAATAAAAAAATACATGGAAACAATGTAAATGAAAACACAACAGTCCAAAACCTGTGGGATGTAGCAAAGCAGTAATAAGAGGGAAGTATAAAGCAATATAGGCCTACCTCAAGAAGTAAGAAAAGTCTCAGATACACAATCTAACAGTACTCCTAAAGGAGCTTGAAAAGGAAAAGCAAATAAAGCCTAAAGACAGCAGAGAAGGGAAACAGTAAAGATTAGAGCAAAAATAAATAATATACAAACAAACAAAAACAGAAGAATAGATCAATGAAACTAAGAACTGATTATTTGAAAGAATTAATAAAATTGATAATGCCCGAGCCAGATTTATCAAAAAGAAAAGAGCAAAGGAACTAAATAAATAAAATCATGAATGAAGAAGGAGAGATCAACACCAACACCACAGAAATACAAACAATTATAAGAGAGTATCATGAAAATTTATATGACAACAAATTGCACAATCTGGAAGAAAGGGACAAATTTCTAGAAACATACAAACCACCAAAGCTGAAACAGGAGATATTAGAAAATTTGAACAGAACCATAATCAGCAAAGAAATTGAATCAGTAATCAAAAATCTCCCAACAAACCAAAGTTCAGGGAAATTCTACCAGACATTTAAGAGTTAGTACCTATTTTTCTTAAACTGTTCCAAAAAATAGAAATAGAAGGAAAATTTCCAAACTCATTCCATGAGGCCAATATTACCTTGATTCCAAAATCAGACAAAGACCCCACTAAAAAGAAGAAATACAGGCTAATATTCCCAATGAACATGGATGCAAAACTTCTCAACAAGATACTAGCAAATCCAACACTACATTAAAACAATTATTCACCAAGTGGGATTTATTCCTAAGATGCAGGGTTGGGTCAAGATTCCCAAATCAATCAACAAGATACACCACATTAAAAATAGAAAGGATAATAACAATATGATCCTTTCAATAGATGCAGAAAAAAAATTTGACAAAGTACAGCATCCATTCTTTATAAAAGAATAGGGATAGAGGGAACATACCTCAACATCATAAAGGCTATATACAAAAGACCCACAGTTAATATCATCCTCAATGGGGAAAAACTGAGAGCTTTTCCTCTGTGGTCAGGGAAAACACAGGGATGTCCACTCTCATTACTTTGATTTAACATAGTACTGAAAGTCCTAGCCTCAGCAACAAGACAAGAAATAAAAGGCATCCAAATCAGCAAGGAAGAAGTCAAACTTTCATTATTCACTGATGACATGATACTTTAAGTAGAAAACCTGAAAGACTTCACACACACACACAAAGAAATGCTAGAACTGATGTAAGAATTCAGCAAAGTACAGAAGTATGTTGTATTTCTATACTCTAATAATGAAGCAGCAGAACAAGAAGTCAAGTAATCTATCCCATTTACAATTGCACCAGAACCATGAGAAACCTAGGAATAAACCTAACCCAAGTAGTGAAAGATCTGTACTCTGAAAACTATAGAACACTTATGAAATAAATTGAAAATGACACAAAGAAATAGAAAGACATTTCATGCTTGTGGATTGGAAAAACAAATATTGTTAAAATGTCTATATTACCCAAAGCAATCTACACATTTAATGCAATTCCTATCAAAATACCATCAGCATCATTCACAGAGCTAGAATAAACAATCCTCAAATTTTATGGAACCCGAGAAGACCCCAAATAGCCAAAACAATCTTAAAAAAGAAAAGCAAGCCTGGAGGCATCACAGTTCCAGACCTCAAGCTATATTACAAAGCTGTAGACATCTACACTATATGTTACTGTCAAAAAACAGAAACACAGATCAATGCAACAGGATAGAGAACCCAGAAATGGACCCTCAACTCTATGTCAAGTAATCTTTGACAAAGCAGGAAGGAATATCCAATGTAAAAAAGACAGTCTCTTCAACAAATGGTGTTGGGAAAACTGGACAGCAACATGCAGATGAATGAAACTGGACCACTTTGTTATGCCATACCCAAAAATAAATTCAAAATAGATGAAGGATTCAAATATGAGACAGGGAACCATTAAAATCCTAGAGGAGAACACAGGCAGCAAGCTCTTCATTCTCGGCCATAGCAACTTCTTACTAGACACATCTCTGGAGGGAAGAGAAAGAAAAGCAAAAAGGAACTATTGGGATGTCATCAATATTCAAACTTTTGCACAGTGAAGGAAACCATTAGCAAAACTAAAAGGCAACCTATGGCATGGGAGAAGATATTTGCAAATGCCATATCTGATAAATGGTTAGTATCCAAAATCTACAAAGAACTTATGAAACTCAAGACCCAAAAAAACAAATAATACAATTAAGACATGAACAGAAAAACATGAATGGACTCTTTAACAAAGAAGACATACAGATGACAGCAAGACACATGAAAAGATGTTCAATATAACACATCCTCCGGGAAATGCAAATCAAAACCACAATGAGATACTACCTCACACCTGTCAGAATGGCTAAAATTAACAACACAGGAACCAAGATGTTGACGAGGATGTGGAGAAAGGTGTACCCTCTTTCTCTGTTGGTGGGAACGCAAATTAGTGCAGCCACTCTGGAAAACAGTATGGAGACTCATCAAAGGTTTAAAAATGGAACTACTCTACAACCAAGCATTTGCACTACTAGGTATTTATTCAAATGGCACAAAAATACTGATTTGAAAGGACACAAGCATCCCAATGTTTATAGCAACATTATCAACAGTAGCCAAATTATGGAAAGTGCCCAAATGTCCACTGACTGATGAATGGATAAAGATGTGAGATATATATATCTCACATCTGTAATATATCATCTATATCTATATCTATATCTATATCTATATCTATATATAATTTTACTCAGCCATCAAAAAGAATGAAATGTTGACATTTGCAATGATGTGGATGGCAGTAGAGTGTACTATGACATGCAAAATAAGTCAATCAGAGGAAGATAAATACCATATGATTTCACTCATGTGAAATTTAGGAAATGAAACAAATGAACATAGAAGAAAGGGAAAAAAGGAGGAAGCAAACTATTAGAGACCTAAGGATAGAGAACAATCTGAGGGTTGATGGTGGGAGGTTGGTGGAGGATGGGCTAAATGGCTGATGGGTATTAAGGAGGACACTTATTGTGTTGATCACTGGGTGTTAAATGTAAGTGATAAATCACAATATTCTACTCCTGAAACCAATATTACACTATATGCTAACTAATTAGAATTTAAATAAAAATTTGGAAAATAAAAGAATACCGTAAAGACTCCACCAAAAAACTGCTAGAACAGATAAATAAATTTAGTAAATTTGAAAGTTACATAATTAATATACAGAAATCTTTTGCCTTTATATACACTAATAATTAAGTAGCAGATATGAAAATTAAGAAAATCCTATTTACAATTGCACCAAAAATGATAACATATTTAGAAATAAACTTAAACAAGTAGGTGAAAGACCTGTACTCTTAAAACTCTAAAACACTGATGAAAGAAATTGAAGATGACACAAATAAGTAGAAAGACCTTCCATGCTGATGGACTGGAAGAACAAATATTGTTAAAATGTCCTTACAACCCAAAGCAGTTTACACATTTAATCCAATCCTTATGAAAATACCAACAGCATTTTTCACAGTAGTGGAACAAATAAAACATATATTTATGGAGCTACAAAAACCTTGAATAGCCAAAGCAATCTCGACAAAAAAGAACAAAGTTGGAGGCAACACGATCTCTGGTTTCAATGTATACTACCAAGTTATACTACACTGGCCCAAATATAGACACATAGATCAATGGAACAGAAAAGAAATCTTAGAAATAAACCTACCCCCATATAGTCTATTAATCTATGTCAAAGGAGACAAGAATATACAATAAGGAAAAGACAATCTTTTTTTTTTTAATATGTGGTATTGGGAAAACTGGATAGCTACATGGGAAAGAGTGAGGCAGGGCTACTTTTTTACACCATACACAAAACTAAACTCAAAGTAGATTTAAGACTTAAATGAGACCATAAAACTATTAGAAAAAAATCATAGGCAACAATTTCTTTGGCATTGGCGATAGAAACATTTCTCTAGATATGTGCCATCAGGCAAGGGAAACAAGCAAAAATAAACTAATGGGACTACAGCCAAATAAAAAGCTTTTGTAAATTGAAGAAATACATCAACAAAATGATAAGTCAACTTACTGAATGGAAGAAGAGATTTGGAAAAGATAGATGCAGTAATGGGTTAGAATGCAAAACCATATAAAGAACTTATACAACTTGACATCAAAAACCCACAAATAGATCGTTAGGAGAAGAAAGGGAAACATGAAGGGGGGATAAACAGAGGGGGAAATGAACCACAAGAGACTATGGATTCCGGGAAACAAACTGAGGGTTTCAGAGGGAAGGGGGTAGGGGGAGGGGCTAGCCTGGTGATGGGTATCAAGGAGGACACGTATTGCATGGAGCACTGGGTGTTATACGCAAACGATGAATCATGGAACACTACATCAAAAACTAATGATGTACCGTATGGTGACTACATATCATAATTTTTAAAAAATGGAAAACAAAACCAGGCAGACCATTAGCAAAACAACAACAACAACAAAAACACGTATAATCAGACTAAAAAACCAACAGAGAATCTGAATAGACATTTTTTCAAAGAATACATACAAATGGCCAAGATTCATGAAAAGATGTTCAACATCACTAATCATCAGGGAAATGCAAATCAAAACCACAATAAGATATCACATTACACCTGTCAGAATATCTAGAATGAAAAAGACAAGAAACTGTTGGCAAGGATGTGAAGAAAGAGAAACCATGTGCACTGCTGGTTGGGATTAAATTGGTGTAGCCACTGTGGAAAACAGTTTGGAGGTTCCTCAAAAAATTAAAAATAAAATTGCTGTGTGATCCAGTAATTCCACTACTGAGTATTTACCCAAAGGAAACAAAAACACTAATTTGAAATGCTACATGAACGCCTATGTTTATGGCAGCACTATTTACAATAGCCAAGATATTAAAGCAACCCTAGTGTCCATCCACAGACAAAAGGATGTTACTCAATCATAGAAGAAAACTAGATCTTGCCATTTGCTGCAACATAGATGGACTTAGAGGGTATAATCCTGTATGAAATAAGTCAGACAGAAAAACAAATACAATGTACTCAAATGAACTTTAAGAAACGAAAGAAAGAAAGAAAGAAAGAAAGAAAGAAAGAAAGAAAGAAAGAAAGAAAGAAAGAAAAAGAAAAAGAATCAGACAACTAATCAGACTCTGAAATATGGAGAATAAACTGATATTTGCCAGAGTGAAGGTGGGTAGATGAAATAGATAGAGGAGATTAGGAGTACACTTATCATAGTGCACAATGAGCAACTATAGATTTATTGAATTATTATGTTGCACAACTGAAACTAATATAACACTGTATATTAATTATACTTTAACAAAAATAAAAGTAAGCTTGTATTATTGTATTTTTGTTTGCAAATGTATTTGTTTCTCACACGATTTCACAAATACATAGGACAATAATTATAAATCCATGTTACTGAGCACACCAAGTATAAAGATTTAATTTATGATAAAACATAAAGGGAGGGATGGAGCTATATAGGAGATAATGTATTTTTCTTGAAGCTAATTTGGTGTCAATTCAAACTAGTTTGTTAGAAATTAAGGATAAGTATAATCTCCATGGCAACTACTAAGAAAATAAATCACACAAAAAAAATAAAGAGAAATCAAAATGGTACACTTAAAAAAAACTTAGACTAAAAAAGGCAGCATTGGAGAAATTAAGGAACAAAAAAGATATAATACATATATTACAATAGCAAAATGGAAGAAATAAATCTTTCACTATCAGTAACCACTTTGAGTCTAAATGGATTAAATTCACCAAGTAAAAGACAGAGATCAGCAGCATGGGTAAAAATCATGATCCAACTACATTCTGCCAACAAGGTACTCATTTTAGACCCAAAGACACAAGTTGGTTGAAAGTGAAAGGATGTCTTATTATCCAATCTGCAACCCTGTGACATTATAGGAGCATTTAGGCCATTCACATTGAGAGTGATTATTGAGAGATATGGTTTTAATGATGTCATGTTGCCTGTGAAGTCTTTGTTTCTATAGATTGTAAATTTCTGTTCTGTATCACTCTTGGGCCCTTTTTACTTTTACAGAACCCCCCTTAATATCTCCTGTAGGGCTGGTTTGGTGGTTACAAATTCATTCAGTTTCTGCCAATCCTGGAAGGTCCTTATCTCTCCATCAATTCTGAATGACAGCCTTGCTGGATAAAGGATCCTTGGCTGCATGTTCTTCTCGGATAGAGCTTTAAAAATACCCTGCCAACCCTTCCTCTCTTGCCAGGTCTTTGTAGACATGTCTGACATTATTCTGATATTTTTACCTCTGTACGTGTGAAATCTCTTCACCTGGCCGCTTTCAATACTATAACCTTGGATCTAATATTTGCAAATTGCACTGTGACTGGACATGGTGTAGGTTTGCTGTGGTTGATCTTGGGAGGGGTCCCCTCTGCCTCTTGTACATGAATGCTTGTTTCCTTTTCCAGATTAGGGAAGTTCTCAGCTACAATTTGTTCAAATATCTCTTCTAGACCTCTCTTTCTCCACCCCCTCGGGGATGCCAATGATTCTGACATTGGAATGTTTCATGGAGTCAGTAATCTCCAGTAATCTACATTCTTGAGATTGGATTTTTTTTGAGCCAAATTTATGTTTTAATGTTCTCTTCTACCATCCCATCCTCCCATTCACTACTTTATTTTTCAGCCTCATTTACCCTGGCCGTCAAGACATCTAGTTTTAACTGCATTTGATTCATAGCATGTTTAATTTCTGCCAGATTTGCTCTCATTTCTGCCCTTAGAGATTCTATATTCTCGTTCATATTTTCATTACTATTTTTTCAAGTCTACACATCATCTTGACCATTGTTACTCTGAACTCCATTTCTGATAATTTGGTTATATCCATATCCATCAGTTCTGTGGCAGAGGCCACAGACTCATTATCTTTTCTTTACTGAGGGAGATTTCTCCTCCTCGTCATTCTGATGAGGAGAGGTTGTGGGGATGCACAGAGCCCAAATTATTGACCAGGACCCAGGAAGTGTGCACTTGTTCTATAGGGACCTTAGGGATGTGGGCTTCTTGCTTTTTCAGCCTGCCTTCTGGGGGAGGGGTCTGCCCCACTGATACTCATGATACCCTGTTTGGGTAGAGTCGCCCTGTCCCCTGCAAGGGGGGATGGGGATGGGCAAAATGTGAGCTGGTATTTCTGGGCTTTTGTTCTCTGGTGGCTTTCCTGGGTGGTTTTCTGTGACTCTTCTGAGGGTCAGAGCAGCAGTGGCCGTATCCCAGCCTCTGTCTCAGAACAGAGAGATAGCAGTCTGCTCTCCACTGAGCTCTCTTTGCCACTTTAACTCTGTTTCTGTCAGTGCTGCCAAAAACCCTGCAGTGTCCTGGGTTGTGCACCCCACAGCCGGTGTCCCAGGCCTCACTTCCATGGTTGGCACATCTCTGTCCTTTGTGCTTCTAACACCACCAGCCGCCCCCGGTTTCCACGTGTGCTCCCAAGCTCCCTGTTTCAGTGTGGTTCGCACGTGCTCCAGAGTGCCAGTTTTCAGTCAGGTTGCGCGCACTCCGAAGCTCTCGGTTTCAGTCTAGTTTGTGCGCTCCAGAGCTCCGGTTGTCAGTCTGGACACGCGCCCACTCCTGAGCTCCCAGTTTTAGTCTGGTTCCAGTGAACGCTCCGGAGCTCCGGTTTTCGGTCTGGTCGTGAGAGCACTCCCAAGCTCCCAGTTTCAGTCTATTCCAGTGTGCACTCCGGAGCTCCAGTTTTCAATTTAGACGTGCACGCGCTCCCGAGGTTTTGGTTTTAGT
>NW_024423319.1:57450550-57479256 GCF_017311325.1 Ursus maritimus
CAGTTTCTGCCAATCCTGGAAGGTCCTTATCTCTCCATCAATTCTGAATGACAGCCTTGCTGGATAAAGGATCCTTGGCTGCATGTTCTTCTCGGATAGAGCTTTAAAAATACCCTGCCAACCCTTCCTCTCTTGCCAGGTCTTTGTAGACATGTCTGACATTATTCTGATATTTTTACCTCTGTACGTGTGAAATCTCTTCACCTGGCCGCTTTCAATACTATAACCTTGGATCTAATATTTGCAAATTGCACTGTGACTGGACATGGTGTAGGTTTGCTGTGGTTGATCTTGGGAGGGGTCCCCTCTGCCTCTTGTACATGAATGCTTGTTTCCTTTTCCAGATTAGGGAAGTTCTCAGCTACAATTTGTTCAAATATCTCTTCTAGACCTCTCTTTCTCCACCCCCTCGGGGATGCCAATGATTCTGACATTGGAATGTTTCATGGAGTCAGTAATCTCCAGTAATCTACATTCTTGAGATTGGATTTTTTTTGAGCCAAATTTATGTTTTAATGTTCTCTTCTACCATCCCATCCTCCCATTCACTACTTTATTTTTCAGCCTCATTTACCCTGGCCGTCAAGACATCTAGTTTTAACTGCATTTGATTCATAGCATGTTTAATTTCTGCCAGATTTGCTCTCATTTCTGCCCTTAGAGATTCTATATTCTCGTTCATATTTTCATTACTATTTTTTCAAGTCTACACATCATCTTGACCATTGTTACTCTGAACTCCATTTCTGATAATTTGGTTATATCCATATCCATCAGTTCTGTGGCAGAGGCCACAGACTCATTATCTTTTCTTTACTGAGGGAGATTTCTCCTCCTCGTCATTCTGATGAGGAGAGGTTGTGGGGATGCACAGAGCCCAAATTATTGACCAGGACCCAGGAAGTGTGCACTTGTTCTATAGGGACCTTAGGGATGTGGGCTTCTTGCTTTTTCAGCCTGCCTTCTGGGGGAGGGGTCTGCCCCACTGATACTCATGATACCCTGTTTGGGTAGAGTCGCCCTGTCCCCTGCAAGGGGGGATGGGGATGGGCAAAATGTGAGCTGGTATTTCTGGGCTTTTGTTCTCTGGTGGCTTTCCTGGGTGGTTTTCTGTGACTCTTCTGAGGGTCAGAGCAGCAGTGGCCGTATCCCAGCCTCTGTCTCAGAACAGAGAGATAGCAGTCTGCTCTCCACTGAGCTCTCTTTGCCACTTTAACTCTGTTTCTGTCAGTGCTGCCAAAAACCCTGCAGTGTCCTGGGTTGTGCACCCCACAGCCGGTGTCCCAGGCCTCACTTCCATGGTTGGCACATCTCTGTCCTTTGTGCTTCTAACACCACCAGCCGCCCCCGGTTTCCACGTGTGCTCCCAAGCTCCCTGTTTCAGTGTGGTTCGCACGTGCTCCAGAGTGCCAGTTTTCAGTCAGGTTGCGCGCACTCCGAAGCTCTCGGTTTCAGTCTAGTTTGTGCGCTCCAGAGCTCCGGTTGTCAGTCTGGACACGCGCCCACTCCTGAGCTCCCAGTTTTAGTCTGGTTCCAGTGAACGCTCCGGAGCTCCGGTTTTCGGTCTGGTCGTGAGAGCACTCCCAAGCTCCCAGTTTCAGTCTATTCCAGTGTGCACTCCGGAGCTCCAGTTTTCAATTTAGACGTGCACGCGCTCCCGAGGTTTTGGTTTTAGTATGGTTCCAGTGAGCGCTCCAGAGCTCCGGTTTTCAGTCTCTTCAAACGTGTTCCTGGGCTCACGGTCTCAGTGTGCTTTCTCGTGGGTGCCGGTCCGCGAGTCTGGCCAGCTCCCCAGTGCAGGTGGCTACTGCTTCCCAGCACCCAAGCACGGTGGCTCCCTCCCCCTTTGTTTATCTTCCGATATCTGTGCACAGATTCAGGGCTTCCCACTTCATACCTCAATATTCAGCACTGGAGATGTTCATTTGTAGAGATCCAGATGTATCTTCCTGTGTCTCAGGCTGTTTCCGTGGGTTTTCAGGATGGTCTGGTACATATCCAACTCAACTCAGGGGACCAATGAAAAAGGGGTCCCCTACTCCTCCGCCATCTCTGTTTTTCTCTCTTAATTTCTCTTACTGCTACTTCATTATTAGTGTATAGAAATGTAGCAGATTTCTGTATATTGATTTTGTAGCCTGTCAATTTAATGAATTCACTTTTCAGTTCCAGTACTTCTTTGGTGGAGTCTTTCAGGTTTATACAGAGAATTTCATGTCCTCTGCAAATAGTGAAAATTTTACTTCTTTTTGCCAGTTTGAATGCCTTTTATTTCTTTTTATTGTTTGTTTGCTGTGGCTAAAACTTCCAGTATTATGTTGAAAAAAAGTTGTGAAAGTGGACATCCTTGTCTTGTTCCTAATCTTAGAGGAAATGCTTTCAGTTTTTTACCATCGGGTATGATTTTAGCTGTGGGTTTTTCATATATGGCCTTTATTTTGTTGAAATATGTTCTCTCTAAACCTACTTTTTTGAAGGTTTTTATCATGAATGGAGGTTGTACTTTGTCAAATGCTTTTTCTGCATCTATTGAAATTATATAGTCTTTATCCTTTTTTTGTTGATGTAATGCATCACATTGGTTTGCAAATATTAAACCACTTTTCATGATGGGAACAAATTCCACTTGATTGTGGTGAATGATTTTTTTAATGCATTGTTGGATATGATTTGCTAATATTTTTTGAGTATTTTTGCATCTATGTTCACCAGAGATATTGGCCTGTTTCTTTTTGTTTGTCTATTTGTTTTAGTGTCTTTATCTGGTTTTGGTATTAGGGCAATACTAGCCTTGCAATTTGATTGCTAGTTATTAGTCTATTCAAGTTTTCTTTTTTTTTCCTGATTCAGTTTTAGTAGGTTATATGTTTCCAGGAATTTATCCATTTCTTCTAGTTTGTCTATTTCTTCCTGCTTCAGTCTTGGTAATTTATAAATATCCGGGAATGCTTCCATGTCTTTCAGATTGCCTAGTTTGTTGGAATATAGCTGCTGGTAATAAGTTCTAATAATTGTCTCTATTTCCTTGTTATGAGCCATGGTCTCTCCCCTTTCATTCATAATTTTATTAATTTGGGTCCTTTCTCTTTTCTTTTGGATAAGTCTGGCCAGAGATTTATCGATCTTATTAATTCATTCAAAGAAACAGCTTCTAGTTTCTTTGATCTGTTGTACTGTTCTTCTAGTTTCTATTGCATTGATTTCTCCTCTAATCCTTATTATTTCTCTTCTCCTGCTTGGTTTAGGCTTTATTTACTGTTCTTTCTCTAGGTCCCTTAAGTGTAAGGTTAGCTTGTGCATTTGGGGTTTTTCTAATTTTTTGAGAGAGGCTTGGATGGCTATGTACTTCCCTCTTAGGACTGCCTTACAGTATCCCATAGTTTTTGAACTGATATTATTTAATTTTTCTTAGTTTCATAGAATTGTTTAAGTTCTTCTTTAATTTCCTGGGTGACCTATTAATTCTTTAGCAGGATGCTCTTTAACCTCCAAGTGTTTGAGTTCCTTCCAAATTTCTTCTTGTGGTTGAGTTCCAGTTTCAAAGCATTATGGTCTGAAAATATGCAGGGAATAATCTCAATCTTTTGGTATCAGTTGAGACCTGATTTGTGACCCATATGTGATCCACTCTGGAGAAAATTCTGTGTGCATTTGAGAAGAATGAGTATTCTGTTGTTTTAGGATGGAATGCTCTGTATGTATCTATGAAGTCTGTCTGGTCCAATGTGTCATTCAAAGCTCTTGTTTCTTTGTTGATCTTCTGCTTAGATGATCTGTACATTGCTCTGAGTGGAGTGTTGAAGTCTCCTGTTATTAGTGTATTATTATCAATATGTTTATTTTGGTTATTAATGGGCTTATATAATTGGCTTCTCCCATGTTGGGGGCATAGATATTTATAATTGTTATAATTGTTATAATATTTATAATTGTTATATCTTCTTGTTGTATAGATCATTGAGGTATTATATAGTGTCCCTTTACATCTCTTACTACAGTCTATGGTTTAAAATCTAATTTGTCTGATATGAGCATTGCTACTCTGGCTTTGTTTTGAAGTCTGTTGGTGTGGTAAATTTTTCTCCATCCCCTCACTTTCAATCTGGAGGTGTCTAGGTTCAAAAAGAGTCTCTTATAGACAGCATATGGTTGGGTCCTACCTTTTTATACATTCTGAAACCATGTGTCTTTTGATGGGAGCATTCGACCCATTTACATTTTGAGTAACCATTGAAAGATATGAATTTAGTGTCATTGTATTGCCTGTAAAGTCCCTGTTTCTGTAGATTGTCTCTGTATAATTTCTGATCTATATTACTCTTGTGGTCTCTCTTCGCTTACAGAATCCCCCTTTATATTTCTTGCAGGGCTGGCTTGGTGGTCACATATTCTTTCAATTCCTGCCTGTACTGGAGGTTCTTTATCTCTCCATCCATTCTGAATGACAGCCTTTGCTGGATAAAGTATCCTTGACTTCATGTTCTTCTCAATTAGTACACTGAACGTGTCTTGCCAGGCCTTTCTCGCTTGCCAGGCCTCTGTGGATAGGTCTGATGTTATTCTGATGTTCCTTCCTCCATATGTAAAGAACCTTCTCTCCCTAGCTATTCTCAGTATAGATTTTTGGCTGTAAGGTTTGCAAGCTTCACTATTATATGTCAGGGTGTTGATCTATTTTTATTGATTTTGGGAGGAGTCCTCTCTGCTTTGTGGACATGAATGCTTGTTTCCTCCCCCATATTAGGGAAGTTCTCAGCTATGATTTGCTCAAATATACCTTCTAGTCCTCTCTCTCTCCACCCCCTCAGGGATCCCAGTAATTCTGACATTGGTACATCTCATTAATTATCATTAATCTAAGTCTATTTTCATGGGCCTATCTCTGTTTTCTTCCATTTCCTTCCTTTCTATCAGCTTATCTTCTAGATCACTGATTTGTTCTTCTGCCTCATTTACCCTGGCTGTTAAGAGTATCCAGTTTAGACTGCATTTCATTCATAACATTTTTAAGTTCAGCTTTATTAGATCTCATTTCTGCCCTTAGAGATTGTATATTGTCACTAACTTTTTTTCAAGCCTACCTATTGACTTTACTTATGATTGCAATCCTTAATTCTATCTCTGACATCTTGCTTATATCCATATCCTTTCGTTCTGTGGCAGAGGACATTGTCTCAGCTTCTTTTATTGTTGAGAGTTCCTCCTCCTAGTCATTCTGTTGAGGGATGTTTGAGCAAATAAACAGAGTCCAAAATATCAACCATGACCCAAGCAAAACACACCCTAGAAAAAACCCAAAGTGGTCGGAAGCTACCACAGATATGCAAATAAAGACAAGATGATCCAAAGCAGTAAAAAGAGGGGGATTATAATTCCTCAGGGTGGACAAAGCAGAGTTATCTGCCTGTTCCTGGTTGATTTTTGGCCTGTGTTTTAGAAGACACTGTATCCCAAAATTGCAAAGAAATCAGAACTTATCAAGCTACATATAGATATATATCAAGATAAAATTGAATAGAATGAAAGATGGGCTATTATGGGGCATAAATCTATAAAACGTAGGTGTGCAAAAAATAAAACTTAAAAAGCGATTTAAAAACATAATTTGAGGGGATTATGCAAAGTGAAATAAGTCAAGCAGAGAAAGACAATTATCATATGGTTTCACTCATTTATGGAACATAAGAAATAGCAGGAAGATCAGTAGGAGAAGGAAGGGAAGAATGAAGGGGGGTAAACAGAAGGGGGAATGAATCATGAGAGACTATGGACTCTGGGAAACAAACTGAGGGCTTCAGAGGGGAGGGGGGTGGGGGATTGGGATAGGCCAGTGATGGGTATTAAGGAGGGCACATATTGCATGGAGCACTGGGTGTTATACCCAAATAATGAATCATGGAACACTACATCAAAAACTAAGGATGTACTGTATGGTGTCTAACATAACATAATAAAAACGATATTATAAAAAAATAAAAACATAATTTGGGAAATAGGAATCTATTTCAAATGGGAACAGGATTAAAAAGAAAGAAAGAAACAAAAAAGAAATGTATAATTTTATCCTGAAGTACAAAGGAGTTGTGAGGGAACACCTGGAGCTCCCTATATTATTTTCCCCTGGCACTGGAGTTTTACAGTCCTGTGGGAAATAAGCTTATCATTCACCTGTTTGTCCAGTCTGTCTTCTGGGGGAGGGGCATGCTTCTCAGCTTCTCAGGCATATTTGCCTGGGTGGATTTGCTCCACCCCTTGTCAGGGGGATGGGCCTAATGTGAGCTGGTCATCTATGTGGTTTTGTTCCCTGGAGTTTTTCCACTTCTCTTTAGAGGGTCAGAGCAAATATGGCCATGCAGGAATTTCTGGCCCAGAGCCACAAGATCGTGGTCCCCTTTCTTCAATAAACCCTCCAGGTCAAACCGTCTCCACTTCTGTGTGTACCAAATTCCACAGACTGGCACTATTCCTGCCAGCTGCAAATCGCAGGGAGGTGTTTTGGGTACCCTCGAGCATCTCTGCACTTTGTGACTTTGCAACTGCTAGCAGCTGTGGGCTTGCACATGGCCCCTCTTCTGCAGCTCCCGGGTCATGCTTGGGGTCACCCCAGTGTCCTTTCGGGGGTCACACTGCCCTGAGAGCTATTGTCCAGGCGTGGGCTCAGCCTCTTCGTGTGCCAGACCACCGAATCCTGCAGTTCCCACCAGCTGTACCTCACCTGAGTAGTTCCAGGAACCCTTGAGCATCTCTGTGCTTTGTGACTCTGCAGTTGCGAGTGCCTGTGGGCTCGAGTGTGCACACTTTTCCATGGCTCCCAGTTCACAGCTGGGTGCCTCCCCAGTGTCATTTCATGGGCCACACCACCCTGAGAGCTGTTGCCCTGTCATGGGCACAAGCCATTTTATATCTCCCCTGGGTGCTTAAGTAGCCCGCACCTTCTAGTCCTTTCCAGGGTGCTCAGGCAGAGAGCTGTCTCCCTACCAGCCCAGCTCACAGTTTATGGTGACTGGAGCTGAGAGTCCCTTCTGGGCTCGCTGACCATAACCAGTCTTCCCACTCCACTCTTTGGGCACTCTTATCGGTTCAGGCTCCACCATTCTTTCTGAGTCTCCTGGGATCCTGCGACCACAATGATCTACCTAAAATTCTTCCCTATTCATCCCTTGTGCCCTTCTCAGAAAGGGATGTCTCTCACTGGAGCAGAGTTCTAAGGGTCCCGATTTTGCTCCGGTGTTTTATCACTTTCTGGTGGCTGGCTTATCCAGGGTCCCTACCCCCTCCATTTAGCTTCCAATATTTCCCCCAAAGATTCAAGGTTCCGCATCTCCTACCTTGCAAAAAGTAGTCATTTTTCTGCTTGTAGAGATCCAGATAAATCTTCTTACATCTCAGGTTGAATTTGTGTGTGTTCAGAATGGTTTGATAGGTATCCAGTTAAATTTGAGGGACCAGATAAAATGAGGTCCCCTACTCTGCTGCCATCTCGCCCCTCCCTCTTCTTTTCTTTTTTTTCATAATAAATCTGGCTAAAACTTTATCAATTTTGTTGATATTTTCAAAAAACTGGATCCTGCTTTCATTGATCTCTATTGTTTTCTGAGTCCATTTCATTTATTTCTGCCTTAATCATTATTATTTTTTTCTTTTTTTATTGGCTTAAAGCTTTCTTTTTCTAGCTCCTTTATGTGTACATTTAGGTTATTTGAGATTTTTCTTGTTTCTTGAGTGGCATTTGATGCTGTAAACTTCCCTCTTAGAACAGCTTTTGCTGCATTCCAAAGAATTTGAACCACTGTATTTTCATTTTCCTTTGTCTCTATGTATTTTTTATTTCCTTTTTGATTTCTCAGTTGACTCATTCATTGTTTAGTAGTATGTTATTATGCTCCAGGTATTTGTGTTCTTACCAGATTTTTTTTTTATGTAGATGATTTCTGGTTTCATACTATTGTGATTGAAAAAGATACATGGTATGATTGGAACCTTCTTGAATTTGTTGAGACTTGTTTTGTGACTTAATGTGTGACCTACCCGGGAGAATGTCTCATGTATACTTGAAAATAATGTGTATTCTGTTGTTTTTGGATGGAATGTTCTATATATATCTATTAGGTTTATCTGGTCTAATGTGTCATTCAAAGCACACTGTTTACTTATTGATTTTGTCTGGATAATATATCCATTGATGTAAGTGTGGTGTTAATGTTCCCTACTAATAATGTATTCCTGTAAATTTCTCCCTCTATGTCTGTAATAGTTATTTTATGTATTTGGGTGCATCCATGTTGGGTGCATAAATATTTAGTTGTTATATTTTCTTGTTGATTGTTCTCTCTATGATTACATATTTTCTTTCCTAGTCTCATTATAGTGTTTGTTTTAATATCTATTTAGCTTGGAATAAATATTGCTATCTCACTTTACATTTCCATTTGCATGATATTTTTCCATCACTTAATTTTCAATTTGCATATGTCCTTAGGTCTGAAATGAATCTTTTGTAGGCAGCATGTAGATGGGTCTTGCTTTTTCATCTTTTCAGTTACCATGTATCTTTTTATTGGAGTATTTAGTCCATTTACATTTAAAGTAAGTACTGATAGATGCATACTTATTGCCATTTTGTTACTTGTTTTACTGTTGTTTTTGTAGATTTCTCTGTTCCTCTTTTCTCTTGCTCTCTTCCTTTGTGGTTTGATGGCCTTCTTTAGTAATATGCTTGGATTACATTCGTTTGGTATATCTGCTGCAGGTTTTTGATTTGTGGTTGCCATTATATATTATATACCATTACATAATATATTATATTATATCATATCATATCATATCATATCATATTACATTATTATATATCCTATACATATAGTGGTCTCTATTATTTTGATTGTTGGTTAATTTTCAACCCATTCTAAAAACACTGAATTTTTACTTCTCTTCCCATGTTTTATGTATATGATGTCATACTTTACATCCTTTTATTTTGTAAATCTCTTGACTGATTTTTTTATAGATATAATTTATTTTACTGCCTTTGTGCTTTAACCTCCCTACTGGTTTTATAAGTGATTATTAATTCTACTTTGTTTATATATTCCTGTGAATTTTTTTGTTTCCTATCTTCTCATTCCTAATTATGGTCTTTTCCTTCCATTTAAATAATTCCCTTTAACATTTCTTGTAATGCTGATTTAGGTGATGAACTCCTTTAACTTTTGTTTTTCTG
This sequence comes from Ursus maritimus, assembly GCF_017311325.1. Classification (NCBI taxonomy): domain Eukaryota; kingdom Metazoa; phylum Chordata; class Mammalia; order Carnivora; family Ursidae; genus Ursus; species Ursus maritimus. The sequence goes on from NW_024423319.1 coordinate 57,459,771, forward strand.
GGAAACTCTTTATTCCTTCTGGTATTCTGAATGATAGCCTTGCTGCATAGAATATTTTTGGTTGCAGGTTTTGTCTTACAGCACTTTGAATATATCATACCACTCGATTCTGGCCTGCACATTCTTTGCTGAAAAATCAGCTGATAGTCTTATGGGGTTTCCCTTGTATGTAGCTTTTTTCCCCCCTTTTCTCTCACTGATTTTTAAATTCTCTCTTTATCACTACTTTTTCTTAAAGTTTTTGTTTAAATTCCAGTTAGGTAACATAGAGTGTAATATTAATTTCGTAGTGTTCTTATGTTCTTTCATAATATTGAAAGTGATTCAACATTTTCATACAACACTTTCACATTATCATAACAAATTCACTCCTTAAGCCCCATCACCTATTTAACAAATCATTCTACCCACATCCCCTTTGGTAACCATTAGTTTGTCCTCAATAGTTTAGAGTCTGTTTCTTGGTTTACTTCTCTCTCTTTTCTCCCCCGTGCTCATTTGTTTTGTTTCTTAAATTCCACGTATGAGTGAAATCATATAGTATTTGTTTTTTATCCATTCATCATTTGATGGACACTTGGGTTGTTTCCATAATTTGGTTATAGATAATGCTGCTGTCATCATTGTGGTGCAAGTATCCCTTTGAATTAGTATATTTAGTAGTGCAATTGCTGGATTATAGGGTAGTTCTATTTTTAACTTTCTGAGGAACCTCCATATTGTTTTCCACAGTGGCTGCCTGAGTTCACATTCCCACCAACAGTGTAAGAGGGTTCCTCTTTCTCCACATCTTCATGCACACCTGTTGTTCTTGTGTTGTCATTTTTTGTCATTCTGACTGGTGTGAGGTGTTATCTCTTTGACTTGCATATCCCTGATGGTGAGTGGTGTTGAACATCTTTTCATGTGTCTGTGGGTTATCTGTGTATCTTCTATAGAAAAACGTCTATTCATTACACAAAGAAATAGAAAAAGATTCCATGGTCATGGAATGGATTAGGGGAGAACAAATATTGTTAAAATATATATACTACCCAAAGCAATCTACACAGTTAATGCAATCCCTATCAGAATACCACTAGAATTTTTCATAGAGCTAGAACAAACAACTCAAAAATGTGTATGGAACCACAAAAGGTCATGAATATCCAAAGCAACATTGAGAAAGAAATGTAAAAGTGGAGGTCACAATTCTGGACATATTAAAAGTCTGTAGTATTCAAGAGAGTATGGTACTGGCACAAAAAGATATAGACACATAGATCTATAGAACAGAAAAGAAAATCCAGAAACAAACTCTCAACTATATAGTCAATTAATCTTCGACAAAGCAGGAAAGAATATCCAATGGAAAAAAGACAGTCTCTTCAACAAAAGGAGTTGGAAAAACTGGACAGTGACATGCAAAAGAATGAAACTGGACCACTTTGTTACACTGTCCCCAAAAATAAATTAAAAATGGCTGAAAGACCTAAAAGTGAAACAGGAAACCATTAAAATCCTAGAGGAGAACACAAGCTGTAGCCTCTTTGACATTGGTCATAACAACTCCTTTCTAGATATGTCTCCTGAGGCAAGGGAAACAAAAACAAAAATAAACTATTGGGACTCATCAAAATAAAAAGCTTCTGCACAGCAGAGGAAATAATCAACAAAACTGAAAGGCAACCTATGGAATGGAAGAAGATATTTGCAAATGCATATCTCACAAAGGATTAATATTGAAAATATGTTAAGTTCTTCTAAAACTCAACACCCAAAAAATGAATGATCTTATTAAAAATGAGCAGAAGACATGAAGAGACAATGTTCTTTATCACTACTTTTTGCCACTTTCATTATTATGTGTCTTGGTGTGGACCTCCTTGGGTTGATTTTCTTTGGGTCTCCTTTTGCCTCCTGGATCTGAGTGTCTATTTCCTTTCCCAAGTTTGGGAAGATTTCAGCTATCATTTCTTTCTTCACATACATTTCCTACCTCTTTTTCTCTCCCTTCTCCTTCTGGGGGAAGTCACTGAGTTTCCTTAACCTATTCTCATTTTTTATTATTCTTTTTTTGTTTTTCCTGTTCAGCGTCATTGCTCTCCATTAACCTCATTTACTGCTCCTTAATCCAATCTTCTGCTTCCTGTAGTCTACTATTTATATCCTTTAGTGTGCTTTTAATTTTAGTTATTGAGTTCTTCATCTCTAATTGGTTATTTTTAAATTTTCTTTTTTTGTTGTTGTTGCAGGTCTCACTGAGATCCTCTACCTTTTCTCAATTTCAGTATCTTTATGACCAATACTATGGATTCTCTATGAGGCATATTCCTTATCTCAGTTTCATTTAGCTCTTTTGCTTTGATTTGTCCTGTTCTTTCATTTGGGACATGTTCCTCTGTCTCCTCATTTGTCTAACTCTCTGTGTCTGTTTCTATGTATTAGGAAAGTCAGCTACATCTCCTGATCTTGAATGTAGTAGCCTTATGAAGAAGGCTTGAAGTGCCCTGTAGTACAATGTCCCATGCTCCCCAGAAGCAGGCACTTCAGAGGCATCTCCTCTCTATGTTGCATCTGCCATACTATTGAGGCTGATTCATATTTGCCTTCAGCCCAGTAGTCTGCAATGTTTCTTTTTGCTATTGTGGGCAGAGTTTTGTCACTGTCCTGTTAAGGGGCCAGTCTGGCACTGTCTTGGGCTTATGTAACATCAGACCAGATGCCTTCCCTCAGCCTGTTTGCCAGAACTATGGTTGGACAAACTGTAGGTGATTTCCTTGTGTTGTCCCCTTAGAGGCTTTCATTGGTGGACAGGGACTAGAATCAGACGAGATATCTGTCCTTTTGGGGTTACAGTGAGTCCAAACTGCAGGGTTCTTTATTTGTGCTGCCCTCTGTGAGGTTTTTTTGGGTTTTTGTTTTGTTTTGTTTTGTTTTGTTTTGTTGTTTTGTTTTGTTTTTTTTTTTTTGTGGTCAGGACCGGCAGTCAGATCAGACGTCTGTCTCCAGGCCATGGTGGAAGCTACAGTGGAAATAGCGTGTGTGGTTTCTAGAGGCAAGATCACGGAAGAGTAGGGGACCTAGTTTCATCTGGTCCCTTGAATTTAGCTAGATGACTATCAAATCATTCTGGACACCCATGAATTTAACCTGAGATGTAAGAAAAGAATTGCTGGAATTCTACAAGTAGAAAAGTGACCACATTTTGCAAGGTAGGAGGTGCAAAGAAGTGAATCTGAGGGGAGATATCAGAAGATAAATAGTGGGGGTAGGGAGCCTCTGGAAGCTTGCTACAGGAAAATGACATAGCCTCAGAAAACAAAAGTGGAACCCTTAGAAATCTGCTCCAGTGAGAGAATCCCTGCCTGAAAGGCGCTCACTTGGTGAAGAGGGGCTGAATCCCAGGTGGGACAGTGTGGTCTCAGGATCCCCAGAACCACAGAAAAATGGGGGAATCTGAGCTGGTAGAGTTCCCCAGCATTGGAACTGGGAAACTGGCTCAGGTCAGTGAGCTCAGGATAGGGCTCTCAGCTTGGTTAACCATAAACAGTGAGCTGTGGCCACATCGGGTGACCACTCTCCCACTCTGCAAAGGACAGGAATGCAGCGACCCTCCATCTTCCCCTAAGAGGATCAGTGTGGGTGCACACCACAGGAGTCTGCAGAGTTTGGCACACACAAAAGTGAAGACCACTTATCCCTGAGGGGTTACCGAAGAGAGGGGGACCACAGTCTCTTGGCTCTGGAGCTGGAAATCAGGGTATGGCAATTTTTATTTCAATCCTCTAAAGAGCCATGGAAAGCCTTCAGGAAACAAAAGCCACACAGGCAACCAAAACAAGCTTGCACTGAGCCAGGCCCCCTGGCAAGGGGTGGTGCAACACAGCCCAGGCAAAGACACCTGAGAATCAGTGCAACAGGCCCCTCCGCTAAAGACCAACTAGAAGAACAGTTGAACAGCAAGTTTATGGTCCACATAGGACTGTAAAACTCCAGCTCTAGGGGCGCCTGAGTGGCACAGCGGTTAAGCATCTGCCTTCGGCTCAGGGCGTGATCCTGGCGTTATGGGATTGGGCCCCACATCAGGCTCCTCCGTTATGAGCCTGCTTCTTCCTGTCCCACTCCCCCTGCTTGTGTTCCCTCTCTCGCTGGCTGTCTCTATCTCTGTCAAATAAATAAATAAAATCTTAAAAAAAAAAACTCCAGCTCTAGGGGAAAATAGTATATAGAATTCAAGGTTTTTTTCTCATGATTCGATAATCTTTCAGTTTAAAATTTTTCATTTATTTCTTTTCTTTTTTTTTCCTTTTCAACTGGTTTCTTATTTTATCAACTCTTTTTTCATAAGTCTTTTTTTACCTTCATTTTTTACATTTACATTTTATAGATATATTCTTCATTCTTGGCTTCCTTTCACTCTATTCAATTTTATTTTGTATATATAAGTTCCTCTTTCTTTACAATTTTGGGGTTCAGTGTCTTCTAACACACAGACCAAAATACACTCAGGACCAAGTGAATCACCCTGTTTTGTCCAACCTGTGAGATTATATTCTCTATCCCCCTTTTTTCTTTTTTCCTTTGTTTTTCCTTCTCTTTCCTTTTCTTTTCTGGTTTCTGACATCTTCAGATTTATCTAGTGCATATTTCGTTTGGGTTGTGGTGGATATTTTTGATAGTGCTCACTCATTCATCCATTCTTCTCTGGGCAAAATGACTAGAAGGAAGAATTCACAACAAAAGAAAGAACCAGAGGTAATATTCTCTGCCACAGATCTAATCAATGTGAATATAAGTAAATTGTCACATATGGAATTCAGGATAATGATTAAAAGTTACTAGCTGAGCTTGAAAAAAAGCATAAAAGACACTAGAGAACATTCAAATGCAGAAATGAGATCTAAGGGGCACCTGGGTTGCTCAGTCAGTTAAGTGTCTACCTTGGTTCAAGTCATGATCCCAGGGTCCTGGGATTGAGTTCTACATTGGGCTCCTTGCTCAGTAGGGAGCCTACTTGTACTGCTGCCTGCTCCTCCCCCTGCTTGTGCTATCTCTCTCTCTCTCAAATAAATAAATAAATAAATAAATAAATAAATAAAATCTTTAAAAAAAGAAAGAAAAGAAATGAGATTTAATGAGGCTGAAATTAAAAATGCTCTGAGATGCAGTCTAAATTGGAATCTTTAACAACTAGGGTAAATGAAACAGAAGAGAGAGTAAGTGAAATAGAAGACAAGTTGATGGAAAGCAAAGAAGCTGAGGAAAAGAGAGAAAAACAGCTAATGAACTATGAGGGGATATTTTGAGAAATTAACAATGCCATGAAATGAAGAAAATATTCAAATTATTGGGGCCCTTGAAGGAGAAGAAAGAGAGAGAGGGCCAGAAAGTATATTTGAGTAAATCATAGTTGAGAACTTCCTTAATCTGGGAAGGAAACAGACATTCATGTCCAAGAGGTAAGGAGGACATCTCCCCAAATCAACAAAAATAAACCAATATACCAACATATAGTAGTGAGGCTTGCAAAGTTCAGAGATAAAGAGAAAATCCTGAAGGCAGCTGAAGACAAAAGTTTCTTAATCTACAGAGGTAGGAACATTAGACTGACATCAAACCTATCCCCAAAGACCTGGCAGGCCAGAAAGGGCTGCCATGATATATTCAGGGAACTAAATGAGAAGAGTATACAGCCAAAAATACTTTATCCAGCAAGGCTGTCATTCAGAATGGAAGGAGAGATAAAAAATTTCCAGGGTAGACAGAAACTGAAAGATTACGTGACCACCAAAATAGCCCTGCAAGTAATATTAAGTAATATTAAGGGAGATCCTGTAAGTAAAGAGAGAGCCCAAAAGTAACAAACCAAAAAGAAACAGAGACAATGTATAGGAACAGGGTTTTTAAAGGTAATAAAATGGCACAAAATTCATATCCTTCAATACTTATTCTGAATATAAATGGGTTAATGCTCCAACCAAAAGACACAGGGTATCAGATTGGATAAAAAAGCAGGACCCATTAATATGCTGTCTACATGAGACTCATTTTACACCCAAAGATACCTCCAGATTGAAAGTGAGGGGATGGAGAATGATTTATCATGTTAATGGATCTAAAAAAAAAAGTTGGAGTAGCAATCCGGATATCAGACAAGTTGCATTTTAAACCAAGGACTGTGGTAAGGGATGAAGAGGGACACTATATCATTATTAAAGTGTCTATCCAACAAGAAAATTTAACAATTATAAATATTTATGCTCCTAAGTTTGGAGCCCCCAATTATATCAATCAGTTAATAATGAAAGTAAAGAAACACACTGATAATAATACAATAATACCAGGGAACTTCAACAACCCGCACACAGCAATGGACAGATCATCTAACCAGAAGAACAATAAGGTAACAAGGGCTTTGAATGAAACCTTGGACTGGAAGGACTTCACAGATATATAAAGAGCAATCCACCCTAAGGCAATAGAATACACATTCTTCTTGAGTGCACCTGGAACATTTTCCAGAATAGATCGCATATTGGGTCACAAATGAAGTCTCAAACAGTATGGAGGTTCCTCAAGAAGTTAAAAATAGAGCTACCTTATGACCCACCAATTTCACTACTGTATTTACCCTACAGATACAAATGAAGTGATCCGAAGGGGCACCTGCATCCCAATGTTCATAGGAGTAATGTCCACAGTAGCCAAAATGTGAAAAAAGCTGAGATGTCCATTGACAGATGAATGTATAAAGATTAAATGTCCATCAGACAGGACAAATACATACCATTTACATCGACATGGATGGAACTGGAGGGTATTATCCTTAGTGAAATAAGTCAGACAGAAAAGACAATTATCATATGGTTTCACTCATATGTTGAATATAAGATACAGCATATAGGATCATAGGGGAAGGTAGGGAAAACTGACTGGGATGTCATCAAAGAAGGAGAAAAACCATGAGAGACTTTTAACTATAGGAAACAAACTGAGGGTTGTTGGAGGTGAGGTGGCTGGGGGATGGGGTAATTGAGTGATAGGCATTAAAGAGGGCCTGTGACGTAATGAGTACTGGGTGTTATATGCAAATGATAAATTATTGACACAACATCTGAAACTAATGATGTACTATATATTGGCTAATTCAATTTAAATTAAAAATTAAAAAGAAGAAATAAGAAATAGCGTGTGTGGGTATCCTCCCCTCCTTCCAGGTCAAGAGTCACTTTGGAGTTGTGCTGGCTACTTTCTGGAGCTGCTTGCAGGATGAGATCTACAGCCACTTTGAAGGGACTTCTGCTGAGTGAGGTGGTTTGATGTGACAAACCAGAGAAGAGCATAAGGGTGGAGTACATGTTGATAACAAGGAATGAGCTGGTCTCCTTGCAGAATAAGATGTGGAACAGCTTTGGAGGGAGCCCTGCTGAGTGGGGCAAGTTGGGCGGGGAAGTAAGGTAGAGAACATACAGAGAGGGCATGCTGTTATCAAGCTAGGTGGCCAGTGTGAGTGCTTGTGCCAGTTCATGTAGTTGTCCAGATATCTAGACTGGGGGCTAAGGAGAAAAATGGTGCCTGCCAGCTCTTTTGTTCTTGGAGAACTCTTATAAAGATCCTTGCCCCTCCGGCACATATTCTGAGATTAGTAAATGAATCTTCCCGTATACCCCAAGCAGTTTTCAAACTATTGCTTGTATGCTGTATCTCCTGGGTTGTTTGTTACACTGTTTCCTTAAGGATACGGACTGTTTTCTACAGCCCCAGGCTCTTCCAGAACCAAGCCTACTGATTTTCAAACTTGCCAGTGTTAATTCCCACTTACTGTAACAACTCAGAAAGTTAAGAACCTGTGGTTTTCAAAGCCAAATTTTTGGGGGATTTATCTTCCCAGTGCAAATCTCCTGTGCTTGGGGTGCCTGGTGTGTTATCTGTTCCTCCCCCTTCTTTGTGCTGTGTCCCTCCATTCTGTGGTTAGTCTTGAAGATTTGTTTGGTACTAGACAGTGTCTTTGCCTTTCCTACCATTTTTTAATACAGCCTACTCTCTATAACTATGTACAGTCTGTTCTGGTAGTCTTTGGGTCTATTCCTGGGTTAGTTACACTGATGGGGGTGCTATCTATGTGCATGTATGGGATGAGGTAAGCTTAGGATCTCCTTATTCTGCCATGATCCCCTGAAGTCTAATAAATTGGTAATTTTAGACTGTGGTAATTCCAATGGATCAGTGGAACAAGATTATATAAGCTGAAGACTGAATAAGTTGTGGGGACATTAAACCTATGAGTGTAGAAAACTCTTTAAAGAAACTTGCTTATTGGGGGAAGAGTTAAGATGACAGAGGAGTAGGGGACCCTAAGTTTGTCTGGTCCCTCCAATTCAGCTAGATAGTTTTTAAATCTTTCTGAACACCTAAGAAATCAATCAGAGATCTGAGAAAAGAAATGCTTCAATTCTACAAGTAGAAAATCAACCACTTTTTGGAAGGTAGGGGGTGTAGAGACTTGAATCTGGGGTGATATATCTGAGGCTATGGCAGAGGGGAGGGAGCCTTCTTAAAGAGGCTACCACAAAGTATTATAAGCAGCAGAGTGCAAAATCAGTACTTTTAGAAGTCTGCTACAGTGGGGTTCATCCTTGGCATAAAGGTGCTCAGGTGGCAAAATGAGGCAGAATACCAGGTGTGACATCACGGTCTCAGGATACCTAGGTTCTCAAGAAGAATGGCTGGTGCGTGAGTGCAGGAGAGTTCTCAGACATAGGAGTGGGAGGCTGGCTGAGAACAGTGAGTCTAGGTGCCAGCTTTCTGCACTATGTTGCTATAAACTTTAAACCACTGCGTGGTTGTGGGACCACTTTCCTGGGAGGGGTCCAGCAAAAGGCAGAAGCTGGTGAGACCCCACTCCCTCATGAAGGAGGAGCAGCATGGGTCCAAACCACAGGAATCCTAAAATTTGGAGTTTTAATACTCAGTAGTATGCCTGAGACAAAAACACTCCAACACAGGCCATGTGTACAAAGAGTTTTGGTGGAAACCAGGGAGACAAGAGTGATTGACAGCTTTTCCATGAGGGATCACTGAAGATTGGGGTGTGTGAACTTTCAGCTCTGGGGCTAGGGAGCAGGTTGCAACCATATTCAACCAGCCCATGGGTGCTGAAAACTTTCAGGGAGAGAAAGAGTGCCACATGGTGGAATCCAGAGCCACTTACATGGAGCCCTACCTCTGCAAGGGAGGCACATTTGTGGTAGGGGAAGTGCACCTGAGAATCAGCACAACAGGCCTTTTCCCCAGAAGACCAGCAGGAACAACTGGCTAGCACCAAGTTTACTGATCATAGAGGGCTGAAAAGCTTTACCTCTTCAGGAAAACAGTGTATAGCATTCTTTGTTTTGTTTTTTAATTCTTTAGTCTTTATTAAATTTTCAGTTATTTTCTTATTTTTTCAAATCTTTTTATTTATTAATTTTAATTTTTATGTATATATGTATTAATTTTTGTTTCATTTTATTTTATTTTAATGTATATGTTTTACATTCTTTCTTATTTGGGGATCTAGTTTCTATTAAGAAGCAACCAAAGTACATCCAGGATCTAGGTTTTTCTTTTGCTTTGGTTTTGCTTCTGTTTTGTTTTGGTTTTGGTTTGTTTTTCTGTTGTCTTTGTTGTTATTGTTGCCTTTTCTCCTTCTTTTCTTTTCTGGACAAAATAATGAGATGGAAAAATTCACCCCAAAAGAAAAAAGGAGATAGTACTCACTGCCAAGGATTTAATCAATAGGAATATAAGTAAAATGTCTGAACTAGAATTTAAAACAACAATTATAAAGATACTAGCTGGGCTTAAAAAAAGATAGAAGACACTAGAGAATCCCTTACTGTAGAAATAAAAGAACTAAAATCTGGTCAGGGCAAAATTTTAAAATGCTATTACCAAGATACAGTCCCAAGGGGAGCCTATAAAAATGAGGATGAATAAAGCAGAAGAGGGAACCAGTGATACAGAAAATAAAATAATGGAAAATAAGGAAACTGAAAAGAAGAGAGAAAGAAAACTGTTAGATTATGAAGGAACATATACGGAGCTCAGTGATTATATAAAGTGAAATAATATCCATATAACAGGGGTCCCAGAAGATGAGAAGCAGGAGAAAGAGGCAGAAGGCTTACTGGAACAAATTATACTTGAGAAGTTTCCTAATCTGGGGAAGGAAACAGCATTCAAGTCCAGGAGGCACAGTGAACCCTCCTCAAAATCAATAAAAAATAGGTGAACATCTTGACGTATAATAGTGAAACCTGCAAATTTCACAGATAAAGAGAAAATCCTAAAAGCAGCTTGGGACAAGAGGTCCTTAACTTTCAAGGGTAGACACATAAGGCTAGCAGCAGACCTGTCCACAGAGACCTGGCAGGCCAGAAAAGACTGGCATGACATATTCCACATGCTGAATGGGAAAAATATGCGGCCAAGAATTCTTTATCCAACAAGACTATCATTCAGAATAGAAGGAGAAATAAGGAGTTGCCAGGACAAACAAATCTAAAGGAATTTGTGAACTAGCCCTGTAAGAAATATTAAAGTGGATCCTTCGAAGGAAAACAGAACCTCAAAGTAAGATAGACCAGAAAGGAACAAAGAGAATCTACAGGAACAATGACTTTACAGATAATACAATGGCTCTAAATTCATATCTATCAATAATTACTCTGAATGTAAATGGACTAAATACTCCAATCAAAAGACATAGGGTATCAGATTGGATAAAAAACAAGACCAACTGATATGCTGCCTACAAAGACTCATTTTAGACACAAAGACACCTCCAGATCAAAGTAAGGGGATGGAGAACCATTTATCATAATAAAGGACTTCAAAAGAAAGCTGGAGTAGCCATTCTTCTATTAGACACAGTGGATTTTAAAACAAAGACTATAATTAGAGATGAAGAAGAACACTATATCATAAAAAAGGTTCTATCCAACAGGAATATATAACAATTGTAAATATATATGCTGCTAACTTGGGAACAGCCAAATATGGAAACCAATTAATAACAAAAATAAGGAAACTCATTGATAATAATACAATAATAGTAGGGTATTTTAACATCCCACTCACAGCAATGACATCTAAGTAGAGGGTCATTCAAGGAATTTGAATCACACTGGACCAGATGGACTTCAGGTATATTCAGAGTATTTCATCCTAAAGCAGCAGAATACACATTCTTTTTGAGTGCACATGGAACATTCTCCAGAATAGATCACATACTGGGTCACAAATCAGATCTCAACTGATACAAAAAGATTGAGATCATATCAAATGTATTTTCAGATCACAATGTTATAAAACTTGAGGTCAACCACAAGAAAAAATTGGGAAGGACCACAAATACGTGGAGGTTAAAGTACATCATACTGAGGAATGAATGGGCCAACCAGGAAATTACAGAACAATTGAAAAATACATAGAAGGAAAGGAAAATGAAAACATGAGTTTGGAACCTTTGGGACATAGCAAAGGTAGTCCTAAGAGGGAAGTATATATTGCAATACAAGCCTTCCTCAAGAAACAAGAAAAGTCTCAAATACACAACCAAACCTTGCACTTAAAGAAGCTGGAAAAAGAACAGCAAATAAAGCATAAACCCAGCAAGGTAAGAGAAATAATAAAGTTTAGAGCAGAAATTATGATATAGAAATCAAAATAACAGTAGAACAGATTAATGAAACTAGGACCTTATTCTTTGAAAGAGTTAATAAGATTGATAACCACTAGCCAGACTTATCAAAAAGAAAAGAGAAAAGGCTCAAATAAGAAAAAAAAAACCATGAACAAAAGAGGAAAGATCACAACCAACACCAAATAAATACAAAAAATTATATGAGAATATTATGAGCAATTATATGCCAACAAATTAGGCAATGTGGAAGAAATGGATACATTCCTAGAAACAGATAAACTACCAAAACTGAAACAGGAAGAAAGAGAAAATCTGAACACACCCATAATCAGCAAAGAATCTGAATCAGTAATCAAAAAATCTCCCAACAAAGAAGAGTCCAGGGCCAGAGGGCTTCCCGGGGTAATCTACCAAATATTTAAAGAATTAATACCTATTCTTTTGAAACGGTTCCAAAAAAATAGATATGGGAACAAAACTTCCAAATTCATCCTATGAGGCAAGTGTTACCTTGATTCCAAAACCAAAGACCCCACCAAAAAGAAGAATTACAGACCAATAACCCTCATGAACAAGGATGCCAAAATTCTCATCAAGATACTAGATAATAGGATCCAGGGGCGCCTGGGTGGCACAGCGGTTAAGCATCTGCCTTCGGCTCAGGGCGTGATCCCGGCATTATGGGATCGAGCCCCATGTCAGGCTCCTCCACTATGAGCCTGCTTCTTCCTCTCCCACTCCCCCTGCTTGTGTTCCCTCTCTCGCTGGCTGTCTCTATCTCTGTCGAATAAATAAATAAAATCTTAAAAAAAAAAGATACTAGATAATAGGATCCAACAGTACATCAAAAGGATTCTTCACCACGACCAAGTGGGATTTATTCCTGGGCTACATGGGTGGTTCAACATCCCCAAATCAATGTGATACACCCCATTAATAAAAGAAAGGACAAGAATCATATGCTCCTATTAATAGATGTATAAAAAGTATTCGACAAAATACAGCATCCTTCCTTCATAAAAACTCTCCACCATGTAGGGATAGAAGGAACATACCTCAATATTTAAAAAAAGCTATATATGAAAGACCCACTGTGGATATCATTCTTAATGAGGAAAGACTGAGTGCTTTTCCCCTAAGGTCAGGAACAAAATAGGGATGTCCACTCTCACCACTGTTGTTCAAAATAGTACTAGAAATCATAGCCTAAACGAGCAGACTACAAAAAGAAATGAACAGCATTCAAATCAAGAAAGAAGACGTCAAACTTTCACTCTTGGCAGATGACATGATACTTTATGTAGAAAACCCAAAAAACTCCACCCAAAAATTTCTAGATCTCATACAAGAATTCAGCAAAGTTGCAGGATATAAAATGAATGCCCAGAAGTAATTTGCATTTTTATACAACAGTGAAGCAGCAGAAAGGGAAATCAAGGAATTGATCCCATTTACAATTGCACCCCAAACCATAAGATTCCTAGGAATAAACCTAACCAAAGAGGCAAAGGATCTATACTCAGAAAACTACAGAACACTCGTGAAAGAAATTGAGGAAGACAGTAAGGCATGGGAAAATATTCCATGTTCCTGGATTGGAAAAACAAATATTGTTAAAACAAATATTATCTATGCTATCCAAGGCAATTTACACATTCAGTGCAATCCCTATCAAAGTACCATCAGCGTTTTTCAGAGCTGGAAAAAACCTAAACTTTGTATGAAACTAGAAGAGACCCTGAATAGCCAATGTAATGTTGAAAAAGAAAACCAAAACTGAAATGGTCAAGAGAATATAGTACTGGCACAAAAACAGACACATAGATCAATAGAACAGGATAGAGAATCCAGAAATGGTCCCTCAACTCTATAATCAACTAGTCTTTGACAAAGAGGGAAAGAATATCCAATGAAAAACAGAACAGTTTCTTCAACAAACGGTGTTGGGAAAATTGGCAGCCACATGCAGAAGAATGAAACTGGACCACTTTCTTACACAATGCACAAAAATAAACTCAAAATGGATGAAAGATCTAAATGTGAGACTGGAATCCATCAGAATCCTAAAGAAGAATGCAGGAAGCAACCTCTTTAACCTCAGTTGTAGCAACTTCTTGCTAGACACATCTCCAAAGGCAAGGGAAACAAAAGCAAAAATGAACTATTGGGACTTCATTGGGGTAAAAAGCTTTTGCACAGCAAGGGAAACAGTCAACAAAGCTAAAAGGCAGTCTACAGAATGGGAGAAGATATTTGCAAATGACTTATCAGATAAAGGGCTGGTATCCAAAATCTATAAATAACTTATCAAACTCAACATTCAAAAAAAATCCAGTCGAGAAGTGGGTAGAAGACATGAACAGACATTTCTCCAATGGCTAACAGACACTTGAAAAAATGCTCAAAATCACTAGGCATCAGGGAAATAGTAATCAAAACCACATTGAGATACCACCTCACACCTGTCAGAATGGCTAAAATTAACAAGACAGGAAATAGCAGATATTGGCCAGGATGTGGAGAAAGTGCACCGCTCTTACACTAATGGTGGGAATGCAAACGTATGCAGCCGCTCTGGAAAACAGTAGAGGGGTTTCTCAAAAAGTTAAAAATACAACTCCCCCCGACCCAGCAATTGCACTCATAGGTATTTATCCAAAGGATACAAACAATATTTTTAGGGGCACATGCACCCCAATGTTTATAGCAGCAATGCCCACAATAGCCAAAATATGGAAAGAGACCAGATGTCCATGGGCAGATGAATGGATAAAGAAGATATGGTATATATTCATGTATATGTACATATATGTATACATACACACACGAATATTACTCAGCCATCAAAAAGGATGAAATCTTGCCATCTGCATTGATGTAGATGGAACTAAAGTGTATCATGCTAAGCAAAATAAGTTATTTAATAAACAACAAATACCATATGATTTTACTCATATGCGGAATTTATGAAACAAAACAGATGAACATAAGGGAAGGGAAGGAAAAATAGATTAAGACAAAACAGAGAGGGAGACAAACCATAAGAGAATCTCAACTGTAGGAAACAAACTGAGGGATGCTGGAGGGGGCGGTGGGTGAGGGGATATGGTAATTGGTGATGGGTATTAAGGAGTGCACTTGATGTAATGAGCACTGGGTGTTGTATGCAACTGATGAATCATTAAATTCTCCCCCTGAAACTAATAAGTATATGTTACCTATATGAATAACCTATATGTTACCTAAATTGAATTTTAATAAAAAATAAAAAAAGATGAAATTATAAATGTAGGAAAAATATAAAAATCCAACTTTGTGAATGCTTATTATATGCCAGGCATTGCACTATTTTAAAAATTGTTTAGTGTTTTTAATAAATGAAAAACTCATCTTGTAAAGAAAAGAAAGTTGGTTATTATGTAGATGGAGATCATAGTGCAATAACCAGAGGAGGCATCAGATTAAAAGAAACCATGTTTGTTTGTTTGTTTGTTTGTTTGTTTAATATAGAGACTTAAGCATGTTTCAGTGTTATTGGGAAGAACTTGTAGGGAGGTAAAGGTTTAAGATATATAGGAGAGAGAAAGAGAAAGTGAGTTTAGGATGGGGTACTTGATGGCGTGGTAACCCTGAAATATCAGGAAACAGTAATATCAAGAACATATATTACGTGGAGGTATTAAGCTTAGACCACAGGTGTGTCACCTCTTCCATTGTGATAGAAGGGGAAGAGGGGAAACTGAGTACCAAGCAAGTATGCTTTTAGCTAGCATGGCAGAAAATTTAAGGAGTTCTCATAAGATGGTTTGAATTTCACCACATAGCAGAAAGTGAGATTATCTGAAGAGACCATAGAACAATGGGGAGCTACTTAATGGGTACAGACTGTTTGGGGGGATGAAAAATTCTGGGAAAGATGGTGATAGTTGCACAACATTGTAAGCGCACTTAATACCACTTAATTGCACATTTAAAGATATAAAATGGTTTAAAAAAACTAAAAAAAAAGAAACAATGGAGCAGAGAGGTGGTGGTGGTAGGAGAGTAGAGGTTTGAAATGCCTTTTGAAAGAGAGGGAGATAGGAAGATGACTGGACGGCATTGAAAGCAAGTAGAGATTAAAGAACAAGAATTTGCATTAGACCAATTTATAATTTTCTGTAATAACGTTCAGGAGTTCAATATAGTAAGGCCAAAGAGGTGGACATTTGAATAGATATATCTTTGGAATTTATCATGTGGATGCTACATAAGGACAATGAATAAGAAAGATGATGGAATTGACAAGAGAATAATTGAAGTGATAAAAATGAAATCTAGGCTGGATTAAACAGTTAAGATAGGGATAGTCTCTTGACTATTCTACTTTTCCCCTCATTGTATTTTCAGGGGAGTTGTAGTTCAAGAAAGCAGGCAGGCAGTGGAATTATTCAGTTTCTTTAGTCACCTTTATTGCATAGCATAGCCACTGGATATGCTGTATAGCCTTATCATAAGAACAAAGACAGAAATTGTTTCTTGAATAGAAATAAATGTTATACCTAAGATACTAAAGCTTTGAAACTAAGATTTTAATGGGAAGAGCTTGGCAAATCAGAGTGGCCAATATGTAAGAATCTTGTATAGCAGAGTAAGTATTATAGCAAAAGTGTAATTTTTAGACCTAAATTCTGGAGATATGAGGCAAAGTGCTGGTGGTAGTTTTGTATGTTGCTCCAGCTCTGGCTTGGCTGGGTATGTCCAGTTGACATAAAGGCATAAGAACAGTGGGAAAAGTAGAATTTGATAGGACTTGGTGGAAGATATAATAAAATGGGTCAAAGAAAGTGATGATTCATAGATGGTAGAATGTTACAGTTGAGAGAAAGAAAGAGGGTGAAAGATAGGAAAGGTAGAGTTATGGGGAAGATATGTGAGTTCTGTTTTGGACTTGAGGAATCTGTAGTAATGATTAACAATCGTGTAAACATTTCCAGTAATAAGTTGGAGACTAGATGTTGCCTGAAGTTCTCACTTTAGCTATCATCAACACAGATGTGATAGAAGCCATGAAAATAAATGAAATTTCTAAGGTAAAGAATGAGAAAAAGACAAAGGGCATTAAAAACTAAGTCCACAGAAAGATGTAGAAGAAAGAATAGCCAGTGAAATAAATAAAGAATGAGTATATGAAGGAAAGGCAAATAATCAAGATAGATACTGTTATGGAGGAAAGGGAAGAAAGAATCTCAAGATGGAGGTGATGGGCTACAATGTGCTGTGGAGAGATAATATGGATTTCCTAAAAAGTGAACCCTGAGAAAGCAGTTGTCTTAGTTTAGTGTAAGTAAAAATTGAAGTGGTATAAATAGGGAAGAGGTTACTTAGACAAAGGTAAAAGCTTATGTGGACCATTTGAAAAGTTTGAGAATAAATGGGGAAAATAAAAGAGGTAGTAACTAGAGGGAGCAATATGATTACATAATAGTTGTTTTCCAGGTGGGTTTACCTATGCTTCCAGAAATTTGTTAAGGAATAAAATATTTGATTATTTTTATATGCATGTTCTGGTTATAAAATCTAGTTATTCAGTAAATCCATCAAGCCATCAACCAATGTACAAAGCCAATAGATCTTCAGTTGGTTGTGCATTGGTACTAGAATATTAATGCTACAGACATGTCTGTTCATGTTTTAACATTTATAGTATACCCTGACAATGTTTTTCCTTAATTGGATTTTTAGAATGCATTCACAAGAGTTTATATGGCAGTATAGATGATTAGATTATAAATACACAGCTAAGTTTGGGAATTTGGAATACTAATGGTATTTAATGTTTAGAAATAACAGTTCCAAGGCTTAATTCGTAGGATTTGTTTTATTGGTCCTAATTTCTGAACCCAAGAAGGCAAAAATCTGCATCAATTTTTATAAACATAGTTTATCAATAAATAGTTCAGCTCTGTAAATATATTTTGGGGCTGAATAGAGAAGCTATATTATTTTGTTTTATTGTTCAGTCAGAGTAGGATAGTGGAGAAAGTGATGAGTAGCCACTCTGTTGGAAATTAGCTTTTGTTTTTGTGTCTCATTCTTCATTGTGTTTTTCCTTTACCAGAGTGATGGGTAGTGGAAAAGGCACAGCCTTTGGGCTCAGATTTCAATTTCATTGTGAGCTATGCTGCTAATTAGTGGGACACTTAACCTCTCTAAACCTGTTTTCTTACCTGCAAAATAGTAATGATATTTATTTTGTTGAGTTTTCAGCATTTAATGAGGTAACTTATGTAAAGCGTCTAGCGCATTGCCTGCCCTCAATTTTTTTTTTATTTTCTTCTTACAGTTTCTTCGTCAAACTTAACTACTCTTGTCTATAAAATTGGGTGCTATTTTCATTGTTTTATTCATATCAGCTATAATGCTTATAGCCAATTATTAATTCAGTCCAGGGTCACTAACAATCATGAATTTGATGGTCTTGGTAGTTGATTCTAATAGCTAATGCAAGGAAATGTTTTCAAAGTGTACCTTTGAAGGATAAGAAAAAGGACAACGTCATATAGTAGTCATAATATTTACTTCTAACAAGACAAAATCTTTTTTTTCTATCACATTACATTGTTGGAGCAAGTTGAAAAGGAAGGAGATAGAGACACATTAGGCTGTTGGAGAGAAATGTTCTGTCACTTATCCATTCTTTACAATAAAGATCTGCCTTTTCAGTAATACACTTTGAAATACTCATCTCTAAATGTTTCTTTTTAAAAGGGATAAAACCTGTTTTTCAATCTAGTTATTTGGTGGTATTTAAGTAAAAATAAAAATAGAATATTTTTAAATATTTGAATAAAATTTAATAATTGATAATAGCCCATCTCTAATTCAATACCAGCTGCCTCAAATCTTTTTTAGAAGTAGGTGTGGTATATAAAGTATCATGTCATCTGGAACACTACATCAAAAATTAATGATGTACTGTATGGTGACTAACATAACATAATAAAAAAATTTAAAAAAAAGAAGTAGGTGGGTAAAAATTATAAATAAATAAAATAAAATTTCAGTTGAGCTATCCTCTGTCCTACATAAATCCAAGTGCTTAAAATTGCAAATTAACTTTACCTGGATCTATACTAAAGAAACTAAAGTACTAAGTATCTTTTCAATTGGAAAATATTTTTAATCTTCCCCAACCCTTAATACTTTGGTGTAATCTATTTTAAGTTTACCACAAACTTACATTAACATAGTAATACACTGGTTTATTATAACTTAATATGTATTGAATGTTAATGACATAGTAGACACAGTCCAAGGCAATTACTCGTCTTGATTATTTGTAGCATCTAAATTTTGTAAAATAAGAGACTAATTATTGATAGAAAGG
Source organism: Ursus maritimus (assembly GCF_017311325.1). Lineage (NCBI taxonomy): Eukaryota > Metazoa > Chordata > Mammalia > Carnivora > Ursidae > Ursus > Ursus maritimus. Next base: position 57,478,808 of record NW_024423319.1, read on the forward strand.
TTATGACCAGTTGGCTGGTGGTGCAGAAGGCCTGAACTGAGGCGAAAGAGTATATTTTTTTTAATGATTTTTTATTATATTAATTAGTCACCATACAGTACATCCCTGGTTTCCGATGTAAGGCTCGATGATTCATTAGTTGTGTATAACACCCAGTGCACCATGCAATACGTGCCCTCCTTACTACCCATCACCAGTCTATCCCATTCCCCCACCCCCCTCCCCTCTGAAGTCCTCAGTTTGTTTCTCATAGTCCATAGTCTCTCATGTTTCATTCCCCCTTCTGATTACCCCCCCTTTCTTTATCCCTTTCTTCCCCTATCGATCATCTTAGTTCTTATGTTCCATAGATGAGAGAAATCATATGATAGTTGTCTTTCTCTGCTTGACTTATTTCACTTAGCATTATCTCCTCCAGTGCCGTCCATGTTGTAGCAAATGTTGAGAAC
>NW_024423319.1:57479266-57486399 GCF_017311325.1 Ursus maritimus
AGAGTAGGATAGTGGAGAAAGTGATGAGTAGCCACTCTGTTGGAAATTAGCTTTTGTTTTTGTGTCTCATTCTTCATTGTGTTTTTCCTTTACCAGAGTGATGGGTAGTGGAAAAGGCACAGCCTTTGGGCTCAGATTTCAATTTCATTGTGAGCTATGCTGCTAATTAGTGGGACACTTAACCTCTCTAAACCTGTTTTCTTACCTGCAAAATAGTAATGATATTTATTTTGTTGAGTTTTCAGCATTTAATGAGGTAACTTATGTAAAGCGTCTAGCGCATTGCCTGCCCTCAATTTTTTTTTTATTTTCTTCTTACAGTTTCTTCGTCAAACTTAACTACTCTTGTCTATAAAATTGGGTGCTATTTTCATTGTTTTATTCATATCAGCTATAATGCTTATAGCCAATTATTAATTCAGTCCAGGGTCACTAACAATCATGAATTTGATGGTCTTGGTAGTTGATTCTAATAGCTAATGCAAGGAAATGTTTTCAAAGTGTACCTTTGAAGGATAAGAAAAAGGACAACGTCATATAGTAGTCATAATATTTACTTCTAACAAGACAAAATCTTTTTTTTCTATCACATTACATTGTTGGAGCAAGTTGAAAAGGAAGGAGATAGAGACACATTAGGCTGTTGGAGAGAAATGTTCTGTCACTTATCCATTCTTTACAATAAAGATCTGCCTTTTCAGTAATACACTTTGAAATACTCATCTCTAAATGTTTCTTTTTAAAAGGGATAAAACCTGTTTTTCAATCTAGTTATTTGGTGGTATTTAAGTAAAAATAAAAATAGAATATTTTTAAATATTTGAATAAAATTTAATAATTGATAATAGCCCATCTCTAATTCAATACCAGCTGCCTCAAATCTTTTTTAGAAGTAGGTGTGGTATATAAAGTATCATGTCATCTGGAACACTACATCAAAAATTAATGATGTACTGTATGGTGACTAACATAACATAATAAAAAAATTTAAAAAAAAGAAGTAGGTGGGTAAAAATTATAAATAAATAAAATAAAATTTCAGTTGAGCTATCCTCTGTCCTACATAAATCCAAGTGCTTAAAATTGCAAATTAACTTTACCTGGATCTATACTAAAGAAACTAAAGTACTAAGTATCTTTTCAATTGGAAAATATTTTTAATCTTCCCCAACCCTTAATACTTTGGTGTAATCTATTTTAAGTTTACCACAAACTTACATTAACATAGTAATACACTGGTTTATTATAACTTAATATGTATTGAATGTTAATGACATAGTAGACACAGTCCAAGGCAATTACTCGTCTTGATTATTTGTAGCATCTAAATTTTGTAAAATAAGAGACTAATTATTGATAGAAAGGTTATGACCAGTTGGCTGGTGGTGCAGAAGGCCTGAACTGAGGCGAAAGAGTATATTTTTTTTAATGATTTTTTATTATATTAATTAGTCACCATACAGTACATCCCTGGTTTCCGATGTAAGGCTCGATGATTCATTAGTTGTGTATAACACCCAGTGCACCATGCAATACGTGCCCTCCTTACTACCCATCACCAGTCTATCCCATTCCCCCACCCCCCTCCCCTCTGAATTCTTAATTTCTCATAGTCTCTCTCATGTTTCATTCCCCCTTCTGATTACCCCCCCTTTCTTTATCCCTTTCTTCCCCTCCCCTACATCCTAGTTCTTATGTTCCATAGATGAGAGAAATCATATGATAGTTGTCTTTCTCTGCTTGACTTATTTCACTTAGCATTATCTCCTCCAGTGCCGTCCATGTTGTAGCAAATGTTGAGAACTCGTTCTTTCTGATAGCTGAGTAATATTCCATTGTATATATGGACCACAACTTCTTAATCCAGTCATCTGTTGAAGGGCATCTTGGCTCCTTCCATGATTTAGCTATTGTGGACATTGCTGCTATGAACATTGGGGTGCATATGGCCCTTCTCTTCACTACGTCAGTATCTTTGGGGAAATGGCTGGTTCATAGGGTAGCTCAATTTTTAACTTTTTAAGGGACCTCCACACTGTTTTCCAGAGTGGCTGCACCAACTCGCATTCCCACCAACAATGTAGGAGGGATCCCCTTTCTCCACATCCTCTCCAACAATTGTTGTTTCTTGCCTTGTCTATTTTTGCCATTCTAACTGGCGTAAGGTGGTATCTCAGTGTGGTTTTGATTTGAATTTTCTTGATGGCTAATGATTTTGAACATTTTTTCATGTGTCTGTTAGCCATTTGTATGTCTTCATTGGAAAAGTGTCTGTTCATATCTTCTGCCCATTTTTTGATGTGTTTATTTGTTTCTCGTGTATTGAGTTTGAGAAGTTCTTTGTAGATCTTGGATACCAGTCCTTTATCTGTAGTGTCATTTGCAAATATCTTCTCCCATTCCGTGGGCTGCCTCTTAGTTTTTCTGACTGTTTCCTTGGCTGTGCAGAAACTTTTTATCTTGATGAAGTCCCATAAATTCATTTTATCTTTTGTTTCTTTTGCCTTTGGGGATGTGTCATGAAAAAGGTTGCTTTAGCCGATGTCATAGAGGTTGTTGCCTATGTTCTCCTCTAGAATTTTGATGGATTCCTGTCTCACATAGATGTCTTTCATCCATTTGGAGTTTATTTTTGTGTATGGTGTGAGAGAGTGGTCAAGTTTCATTCTTTTGCATGTAGCTGTACAATTTTCCCAGCACCATTTATTGAAGAGACTGTCTTTTTCCCACCGGATGTTTTTTCCTGCTTTATCAAATATTAGTTGCCCAAAGAGCCGAGGGTCCATTTCTGGGCTCTCTATTCTGTTCCATTGGTCTATGTGTCTGTTTTTGTGCCAGTACCATGCTGTCTTTGTGATCACAGCTTTGTAGTACAGCTTGAAATCCGGCATTGTGATGCGCCCAGCTTTGTTTTTCCTTTTCAACAGTTCCTGGGAGATTCGGGGCCTTTTCTGGTTCCATACAAATTTAAGGACTGTTTGTTCCAGTTCTTTGAAAAATGTCCTCGCTATTTTGATCGGGATAGCATTGAAAGTGTAGATTGCTCTGGGTAGCATGGACATTTTAACTATGTTAATTCTTCCGATCCATGAGCATGGAATATCTTTCCATCTTTTTATGTCTTCCTCAATGTCTTTCAAGAGTGATTTATAGTTTCTAGAATATAGGTCCTTTACGTCTCTGGTTAAGTTAATTCCAAGGTAACGTATGGTTTTTGGTGCTATTGTAAATGGGATGGATTCCCTAATTTCTCTTTCTTCGGTCTCGTTATTCGTGTATAGAAATGCAACTGATTTCTGAGCATTGATTTTGTATCCCGCCACGTTACTGAATTGCTCTATAACTTCTAATAGTTTGGGAGTGGCTTCTTTTGGGTTTTCCATATAGAGTATCATGTCATCTGCAAAGAGAGACATTTTGACTTCTTCTTTGCCGATTTGAATACCTTTGATCCCTTTTTGTCGTCTGATTGCTGTTGCAAGGACTTCTAGTACTATGTTGAATAATAGTGGCGAGAGTGGGCATCCTTGTCGAGTTCCTGATCTTAAGGGAAAGGCTTCCAGCTTTTCCCCATTGAGAATAATATTTGCAGTAGGCTTTTCATAGATGGCTTTTATGAGATTGAGAAATGTACCTTCTATTCCTACACTCTGAAGGGTTTTAATCAGGAAAGGATGCTGTATTTTGTCAAATGCTTTTTCGGCATCGATTGAGAGGATCATATGGTTCCTGAGTCTTTTCTTGTTGATATGATGTATCACGCTGATTGATTTGCGAATATTGAACCACGCTTGCATCCCAGGTATGAATCCCACTTGATCGTGATGGATAATCCTTTTAATGTACTGTTGGATTCTATTAGCAAGTATCTTGTTGAGGATTTTGGCGTCCATATTCATTAGGGAAATCGGTCTGTAATTCTCCTTTTTGAGGGGGTCTTTGCCTGGTTTGGGGATCAAGGTAATATTGGCCTCATAGAATGAGTTTGGTAGCTTTCCTTCTGTTTCTATTTTTTGAAATAGCTTTAGGAGAATAGGTATTATTTCTTCTTTGAATGTTTGGTAGAATTCCCCAGGAAAACCGTCCGGGCCTGGAGTTTTGTTATTTGGAAGGTTGTTTATCACTGACTCAATTTCTTCATAATTAATTGGCCTGTTTAAGGAATCAATTTCTTCCGGTTTCAATCTTGGTAGTTTATAGGTTTCCAGGAAGGATTCCATCTCTTCCAGATTGCTTAGTTTATTGGCATATAGCTGTTGATAAAAATTTCTAATAATCCTTCCAATTTCAATGGTGTTCGTCGTGACCTCTCCTTTTTCATTCATAATTTTAATAATCTGGGTCCTTTCTCTTTTCTTTTGGATAAGTCTTGCCAGTGGTCTGTCAATTTTATTGATTCTCTCAAAGAACCAGCTTCTAGTCCTGTTGATCTGCTCTACTGTACTTCTGGTTTCTGCTTGATTGATTTCAGCTCTAATTTTGGTCAACTGCTTCCTCGTGCGTGGATTAGGCCTGTCCCTCTGTTGCTGTTCCAGCTTCTTGAGGTGAGAATATAAAAACTGCATTTTAGATTTTTCTATTCTTTTGAGTGAGGCTTGGATGGCTATGTATTTCCCCCTTAGGACTGCCTTTGCAGTATCCCATAGGTTTTGGACTGTTGTATTTTCATTCTCATTGGTCTCCATAAATTGTTTAATTTGATTTTTGATTTCCTGGTTTATCGAGTCATTCCTGAGCAGGATGGTTCTTAGTCTCCAAGTGTTTGAGTTTCTTCCAAATTTTTCCTTGTGGTTGAGTTCCAATTTCAGAGCGTTGTGGTCTGAGAATATGCAGGGGATAATTTCAATCTTTTGGTATCGGTTGAGACCTGTTTTGTGTCCCAGAACATGGTCTATTCTTGAGAATGTTCCATGGGCATTAGAATAGAATGAGTATTCTTTGGTTCTGGGGTGTAGTGTTCTATATATATCTATGAGGTCCAACTCGTCGAGTATGGCATTCAAAGCCTTTGATTCTTTGCTTAGTTTTTGCCAGGGTGTTCTGTCTATTTCTGAGAGTGGAGTGTTGAGGTCCCCTACTATTAATGTATTTTTATTTATATGTCTCTTTATTCTGGTTAAGAGTTGGCTTGTGTATCTTGCTGCTCCCCTGTTGGGGGCATATATATTTATAATTGTCATATCCACTTGTTGAATACTTCCCTTAAGAATAATATAGTGCCCTTCTGCATCTCTAACTATAGTCTGTAGTTTAAAATCCAATTTATCTGATATGAGAATTGCTACCCCAGCTTTCTTTTGAGGTCCATTTGCGTGAAAGATGGTACTCCATCCCCTTACTCTCAGTCTGAATGCATCTTTGGGTTCGAAATGAGTCTCTTGTAGACAGCAAATGGATGGGTCATTTCTTTTTATCCAATCTGCAACCCTGTGGCGTTTTATGGGATGGTTCAAACCATTTACATTAAGACTGATTACTGAGAGATATGATTTTAATGTTGCCATGTTGCCAGTAAAGTCTTTGTTTGTATTGGCTGTGACTTTCTGTTCTGTATCACTCTTGGGGCCTTTTTACTTTTATAGAACCCCCCGTAATATCTCCTGTAGGGCTGGTTTCGTGGTTACAAAATTGGTTAGTGACTGGCGATTCTGAAATGTCTTTATTTCTCCATCAATTCTGAATGACAGCCTTGCTGGATAAAGGATCCTTGGCTGCATGTTTTTCTCTGAAAGAGCTTTAAATATGCTCCCCCAACCCTTTCTCTCATTCCAGGTCTGTGTAGACAGGTCTGACGTAATTCTGATGCTTTTGCCTTGGTACGTGAGAAATTTCTTTGCCCTGGCCGCTTTCAATACTGTATCCTTGCATCTAATATTTGCGAATTGCACTATGACGTGACGTGGCGTAGGTTTGTCGTGGTTGAGCTTGGGAGGGGTCCTCTCTGCCTCTTGGACACGAATGTTTGTTTCCCTTGCTAGATTAGGGAAGTTTTCAGCTACAATTTGTTCAAATATCTCTTCTAGACCTCTGTTTTTCTCCACCCCCTCGGGGATGCCGATGATTCTAACATTGGATCGTTTCATTGAGTCAGTAATCTCCCGTAACCTACATTCGTGGGCGTGGATTTTTTTAAGACCATCTTCTATTTTCATTTTTTCCTCTATTAACCCATCCTCCAATTCACTAACCCGTTCCTCTGCTTCTGCGACCCTGGCCGTCAGAGCCTCTAGTTTTGCCTGCATTTGGCTCATAGAATTTTTAATTTCTGTCAGATTCGCTCTCATTTCTGTCCTTAGGGATTCTATATTCTCAGTAACCTTTTCGTTAATAGTTTTTTCAATTCTACTCATCATTTTGACCATCGTTACTCTGAATTCCATTTCTGATAATTTGGTTACATCCATATCCATTATTTCTGTGGCAGAGGCCACAGAATCACTGTCTTTTCTTTGCTGGGGGGGGCTTCTCCTTCTTGTCATTCTGATGAAGAGAGGTTGCGGGGTTTCCAGAGCCCAAATTATTGACTGGGTCCCAGGCCGTGCCCCTTGTTTTATAGGGATCTTAGGGATGTGGGCTTCTTCTTTAAAGATTTTATTTATTTATTTATGTGGCAGCCAACCAGCGAGAGAGGGAACAGAAGCAGGGGAGTGGGAGAGGAAGAAGCAGGCTCCCAGCGGAGGAGCCCGATGAGGGACTCCTTTCCGGAACGCCGGGATCACGCCCTAAGCCGAAGGCAGGCGCTCAATGACTGCGCCACCCAGGCGCCCGGGTTGTGGGCTTCTTGATTTTTCAGCCTGCCTTCTGTGTTCTGGGGGAGGGGCCTGCCGCGCCAATACTCAGGCAACCCTGTTTGGGTAGAGTCTCCGTGTCCCCTGCGAGGGAGGATGGGGATGGGCACTCTCTGAGCCGGTATTTCCAGGCTTTTGTTCTCTGGCGGCTTTCCCTGGCGGTTTGCTGTGCCTCTTCTGAGAGTCAGAGCAGCAGCGGCCAAATTTCAGCCTCTGTCACGGAACAGAAGGATTGCGGCCCGTTCTCTACTAATGTTCTGGCCACTTTAACTCTGTTACTGTTGGTGCTGCTCAACCCTGCAGCGTCCCGGGATGTGCGCCCCACACCCGGCGTCCCAGCCCTCA
>NW_024423319.1:57486505-57487855 GCF_017311325.1 Ursus maritimus
CTTCGTACCTCAATACTCAGCGCTGGAGATGTTCATTTGTAGAGATCCAGATGCATCTTCCTGCGTATCAGGCTGGTTCCGTGGTTGTTTAGGCTGGTCTGGTACCTATCCAGCTCGACTCGGAGGACCGGCTGAAAACGGTGTCTCCTACTCCTCCGCCATCTTAACTCCTCTCGCGAAAGAGTATATTTATGACAAGAACTGCCCATGGATAAAAACAGTTCTGAAATGGGAATGCCAGGAATTTAAGTGAGAAAGAGTAAGTGAAGATCCTGGGAGAAAATAGAGGGAAAGAGAATAACTCAGCCCATTTTCTCCTTCCATACCTGAGGGATATGTAAAGGTAGGTTCTGTAGGGTGTGGAGACCCACTCAACCTTTGTTCTACATTCTCTTCCTCTTGTCCAAGACAAAGAGTTGACCTAAAAAGTTCCATTATTTTTAAAAATTATTGTTGTGGTCAGTGTAAAATTCTGCACTCCAAGAGAGCAAGAGTGAGGGTAAGATTTATTCTGTAAGTTTTTCCCCCATTCCTTCCCCTCTTCATCCCCATTTATTGAATTGCCATATTTCTCTGCTCCACTGTTGCTCCACCCCAAGTCACATGTTTGTTGTTTTTTGGTTTTTTTTTTTTTAGTCCGTACTCCAGGCATAACACACTTAGAGACAGTATCCACTGTGATGCATAATGAGTTCTAGAAGGACACATTGTGGAGCTTCTGGCTGCAGGGACGACTCCAATTTGAGCCTGTGCTGTTTTCTTTCATTCTTCAAAAATCAGCAGAAATATGAGAATCAGGTAAGAGCTTCCAGTAACAAGTCTTTGGTTTTATTATGCTATGATTAAGGGGCAGAAGAGTGAGAAATGTTGAATGTCTTAGTGTCTTGACTGTATGTGGATCTACTCAATAGGTGTATCTTGTTTGAAGCTTTCTCTAAGAAATTATACCAGTCCAAAGAATTCTGCCTTTGTTCATGTGGAGGATTAGGGAGGTGGGATAAGATTGGGATTCCAAACAACTTTGACAAGCTGGAGTTGGTAAATAAATAAATAAATAAATAAATAAACAAACAAGATTAGATCTATTAAAGACAAGTTCAATTAAGGAGGAATACCAGATTACAGAAATGAGTACAAGATGGCACTAGATTGGTCATGTATAAGTATAGCAAATAATGACCTTGGCACTGTGGGAGTTGTAGGTCAAAAATGCCAGTAATAGAACGCCATATGGTTGAAAATGGTAAATATTAACTCATATATAGATATATAGATATAGATATATTAATAACATGAAGAGACTGAGATATAATCTTCTTGGTATATTCTGAATTAGGTTTTTATCATGTC
>NW_024423319.1:57487865-57555724 GCF_017311325.1 Ursus maritimus
TGGCTCCCCGCTTCGTACCTCAATACTCAGCGCTGGAGATGTTCATTTGTAGAGATCCAGATGCATCTTCCTGCGTATCAGGCTGGTTCCGTGGTTGTTTAGGCTGGTCTGGTACCTATCCAGCTCGACTCGGAGGACCGGCTGAAAACGGTGTCTCCTACTCCTCCGCCATCTTAACTCCTCTCGCGAAAGAGTATATTTATGACAAGAACTGCCCATGGATAAAAACAGTTCTGAAATGGGAATGCCAGGAATTTAAGTGAGAAAGAGTAAGTGAAGATCCTGGGAGAAAATAGAGGGAAAGAGAATAACTCAGCCCATTTTCTCCTTCCATACCTGAGGGATATGTAAAGGTAGGTTCTGTAGGGTGTGGAGACCCACTCAACCTTTGTTCTACATTCTCTTCCTCTTGTCCAAGACAAAGAGTTGACCTAAAAAGTTCCATTATTTTTAAAAATTATTGTTGTGGTCAGTGTAAAATTCTGCACTCCAAGAGAGCAAGAGTGAGGGTAAGATTTATTCTGTAAGTTTTTCCCCCATTCCTTCCCCTCTTCATCCCCATTTATTGAATTGCCATATTTCTCTGCTCCACTGTTGCTCCACCCCAAGTCACATGTTTGTTGTTTTTTGGTTTTTTTTTTTTTAGTCCGTACTCCAGGCATAACACACTTAGAGACAGTATCCACTGTGATGCATAATGAGTTCTAGAAGGACACATTGTGGAGCTTCTGGCTGCAGGGACGACTCCAATTTGAGCCTGTGCTGTTTTCTTTCATTCTTCAAAAATCAGCAGAAATATGAGAATCAGGTAAGAGCTTCCAGTAACAAGTCTTTGGTTTTATTATGCTATGATTAAGGGGCAGAAGAGTGAGAAATGTTGAATGTCTTAGTGTCTTGACTGTATGTGGATCTACTCAATAGGTGTATCTTGTTTGAAGCTTTCTCTAAGAAATTATACCAGTCCAAAGAATTCTGCCTTTGTTCATGTGGAGGATTAGGGAGGTGGGATAAGATTGGGATTCCAAACAACTTTGACAAGCTGGAGTTGGTAAATAAATAAATAAATAAATAAATAAACAAACAAGATTAGATCTATTAAAGACAAGTTCAATTAAGGAGGAATACCAGATTACAGAAATGAGTACAAGATGGCACTAGATTGGTCATGTATAAGTATAGCAAATAATGACCTTGGCACTGTGGGAGTTGTAGGTCAAAAATGCCAGTAATAGAACGCCATATGGTTGAAAATGGTAAATATTAACTCATATATAGATATATAGATATAGATATATTAATAACATGAAGAGACTGAGATATAATCTTCTTGGTATATTCTGAATTAGGTTTTTATCATGTCTTCCATTATAGATGAGATGTAGAGTATTTAGAGAAGGGCCTGGGTAATCTAGCCAAAGTGATTCTTTTGAAAGATTTAGAAAATTTCCCTATAATAGAATCCTTAAGAGAACTGAAGGGTTAATTTAACCACAAGTCTAAAATAGCTGGAAAGATACCATATAAAAAGCTGAAGGGATGGATTGGGCAGCTGTTCAATATATCCACTCAAGTCAGACCAGAAGAGATGAGCTTTAATTATAGTGTGGCAAATCAGAAGTTTGCTTTGATGTAACCCCTCTCCTCATTTCACAGTACGGAAAAGTAAAATTCTTTAGAAGTAAAGATAGATTTAAAATTTTCCCTTTAACATTTCTCTGAATAGGGCAAACAGCTAACTTTATGAAATGATTCTTTCAGATTGGCCACATGGCAAATGGATCTATTAGCAGATTTTTATAAAGCCTTTTAAGTAATAGAAATCTGTTAAAGTTTATTCACCTTGGTTTCAACAGTTCAAAGGGGAAAATTAGATTTCTAAACATTCATTTTGTTTCTCATTATAATTATGGTAGCATTTGCCCTCGGGGTGTCTTAAATAGCTTCATAGATGTTATGATTTGCCAGACCTCTTGTACCAACCTTTATTTCCAGTTTTCAGTGTACCTACACATTTGACATTTGTTTATTCTGACTTCCTAGGCTGTGTGCTAGCAACAACAACAAAAAATTGTATATGTGAAAATATTTCTATTTAATCATCATATTTCTAGTTTATCAGATTATTCTAGTTATTACTTAGTTTCTACTTTTAGAATTTTTCTCCATGCCCAAAGTAGATGTTTGTGAATATTGGCTGAGATAAAGTGAGGTGCTAAGCTGCCCCTCAACTCATTTTTTATTATGTAATTACATAAATTCTCATAGCATAAAGTTATTTAAAGAGATAAATGAAAAATTGGAGAAAAGTAATAATTTTTAATGTGCTGCTAACTCACTGAGTGTATACTATTGGGCACTGTGGTAGGCATGCTAAAGGAATATTTATTTTTCCTTATTCCAATTTCACCATAGCTATATCTAAATGCACCAAGGTTGGATAACCAAATAACTGGTCATCTCAGGCAATTAACAACTTGTTTGGAATTAAAGATACCTAACACTGGTTTTGACTAATTTTTTTCACTGAAATTTTCAGTGGAAATTTTTGTCAATTCATTGTGTCACCCAATGTGGAGAATTGCAGCAATTCTCCACACGATTTAAACAAAAAGATGGCCTCTTTGACTTCAATTATAGTACCTGAATTTTTTTTTAAGCAGGCAGAACTTTGAACTTTACTTGCCATAATACATTTGTTATAATATAGACTTTTTTTTCATAATAATATTTTTATTATATTATGCTATTCACCATACAGTACATCCCTGGTTTTTTATGTAAAGTTCGATGATTCATTAGTTGCGTATAATGTTTTAAACAAAATGTGAATTTGCTTGAAAACTGGAAAGATTTTTGGTGTTAAACATTTGCAAATATAAATTGTGTTCAGAAAGCTGCCTAGATACTCAACTTCTGAGTTGGTTAATATGTGTCTGAACATTAATTGCAGTAGTGCTAACTAATGCAGTGCATAGTGTACTGAGTCTTGATAAGAAAGTCATTGTTTGAAGACAAATAGAAATCTAAATTATCTTTGTGAAAACAAGTTTACTAGGAAAGGAGAAAAGATGACAGAGATTATAAGCTGTCTCTTGTAGTTACAGGTGTGGTATTGTACCAAAAATGTGTAAGGAAAATAGAGATTCTAAAATTCACGTGTGAAGTAGCAGCAAGTCAAATTCAGAGTGTACTAAAAAGTGACTACAAACAGTAGTGGCTGAATAGTTAGAGAATCTTTCCTTCTCTACAAACATTCATCTTTACTTCAACATCAGTTAATCAAAACTATGAGCAGAAGGAAGGCAATAATAGTCTTTTATTGCTGAACAGTGCTTTAAAGCAATAGAAAATGCAATATAATTAATTTATCATTATTACCTAGCAAGTCAGAAAAACAGGAAAGTAAATCAACCTAGATAATGTGACTATAGAACAAATTGTAGATTCAAGAAATTTGGAATTTTGAAATTGAAGTCACCTGTATAATCACAAAACACAGACCACAAGACTATTTGAATTTTGCCCCAGTGTGAATAATATAAATTAGTAACAGAATGGACATACATTTGCAATAATTAACCATTAATATGGCATCTTCCATCCTCATCTCCCCCAACTTCAAATGCTAGTAGGCATTTTCATACATTATTGTCTATAATCCTCACAACTACTCTACAAGACGGGTTTAATTACATAAATTCAAAAATTGAGGAAATGGAAGAGAGTTTAAGTAACTCTCCCAAGGTCACAAAGCTAATATTTGGTACAAGCCATAATTAAAATCCAAGTCTGTAAGATGGTATCTCACACTGCTACTTGTTGGTGAGCAGAAGGATATATAGAGAAGTAGCCATTAAAACAATTCTTGGTGAATATATGTAACATTTAGAAATACATTTATTGTGTTATGAAGGTTTATTTGGAATCCAATTGTAATATTGCTAGCTGAATGATTTTACGCAAATCATTTTAATCTGGGCCCACTTTTCATCATTTATAGAAAATAATGTAAATCTATAAGGCCTTTCCTTGGCACTTCCATCTATATAATGTTTATGATTTAATCAAAGCCTTTCTGCTTTCAAGATAGTAGGAGACATAGACATGTACACAGATAAGTACAATAAGAGAGATATGTACAAGTTAAAGAGGTAACACAAAGGATCGATATTTATTCTTCCGAACATTTACTGAGAATTTATTGTATGCTAGGCACTGTGCTGGATGATAGTGTTATATAGTGGTGAGATAAATCAGACGTGTTTATGCCATTTTATAGCTTGAATTTTAGTGGGAAAATCAGATAATAATAAAATAATCTCAAAAATATGTGATGTTATCAGGACAAAAAGGGGAAGAATTTGACCTAATCTGTTATGAAGGCTTCAGAGAAGAGGGATTGTTTCAATAGGCTATGACAGAAACTTAGGGGTCATTTGAGTAGCTAAGGAGGAGAAGTGGGAGGTACAGAAATGGCTTATACAAAGACACATAAGCTTAAGCAGTATGGCATAGTTAGAGAAATATAAGACATAAATGGAGATTTATCAGAAGATAAGGCTAGAAAGATATACCACTACCAGTTTATAGCAGGACTTTAATACTAAGTTTAGATTTAATCTTAATGTAATGGGCAGTCACTGAAGACTTTCAAGCCAGAAGATGACATAATTAGGTATATGTGTTAGGAAGATCATCTCACTTTTCCTTCAAAGTCCAACTTAAATCTTAAATTCTAAAAAGGCTTCTTAGGTTTTCTCAACATAACAAGAATGAATCTTTTCATTTTCCACAGCATAAAATCTACTTTCTATCAATATTACTGACATATGAGTCTGTCTCCCACATTAGTTTGCAAACTTCTGAAGGTCAGGATTTGTCTTGGTCTTCTCTATAACACATCTGGGGGGAAAGATGCATGTGGGGAGGCAGAGAGAGATGAAAAGAGAAAATTCTCAGAAGCTTTAGAAGCTATACTCCCAGCACAGATTCAGGAAGCAAGTTAAGAAGACTTCTTGGAAGCTCTTAAAATAGTCTAGGTGAAAAAATGGTGAGTAACTGAACTGGGACTAGTAAAAGGAGGAATGGAGAGGAGAGAACAGATCTAAGAGATTCATTCATGCATGCATTAGTTCTTTCACAAATATTTATTGAGCACCTTCTATGTGCCAGAAACCAATTTAGCTATTGAAGATACAGCATTGAATAAGGAAGATATAGTTCCTGCCCAAAGAAGTTGGATGCAGTATAATAAGGTGATTCAAAGCACTGGCTATGTAATTGCTCAAATTAGAACCCAGGTTCTACTACTCCTTAGTTGTACAACCTAGGACAAGTTACTTAACATTTCGAAGCTTCCTCATCTATTAAATAGAGATACAAATGTCACCTGCATTATAGCAAATTCTCAACAGATGTTAGTAAAAATTATTATTAATAACTGATACAAAAGTGAAATAGAGTGCTTTGAAAGTGCTTTGGAAGTGTCAGGAGATTCTAACCTAGTGGAAGGAGTGGACTCAGAAAAATACTTCTTAAGGAAAGGAAGGAGGCAGTTATATTAGGAACCCACAGATGAATAGAAATTAGCTAAGCAAAATTTGAGGCATGGGGAAGAAGGTGGGAAAAAGGTCAGTGTAGCTAGAATTTAGTAGTAAAATGAAACTGGAGACATCCATAAAGCCTGATAGGCCACTGAAAGGAGTTTGAATTTTATTTTTAAGGACATTGAAGGTCCAGTGAATATTATCAAGAAAAGAGATAGGTGTTATTTGCACAGAACTGACCAAACTTGCCAACTGGATGTTGGAATGAGGACAATGAAGGAGTTAAAATAACTACAATGTTTCTAGCACAAATGACTATGCAAGATGAGATCATTAACAGAGCTAGAGCACACAAGACCAGTAGTAGGATTTTTATGAGGGTGAAATAATTAATTTGGTTTGTGACTCATTGAATTTGAGATGACTGAGAAATTTTATGCAAAGATGTTTAGCAGGCATTTAGAGATCATATTTAGAGCCCAGGACAGTGGTCTGACTGAAGATATTGATTTAGATGTTATCAACAGGATGGTTAAAGCCATGGGAGTGGATGATTGATGGGGATTGATAAAGAGAGGGAAATGAAAGGAAAAAATGTCTATATTTTAGAGGTTCTCAGAAAAAGAGGGGTTATCAGAGAAGATTGAGGAAGCGTCAGAAGTTTATAATGGAACCTAAAGGATATATTGGGAGAGAAGCTAAGATGAAATATAGTAAAGCACAAACATATTTTATCGTCTTTCAGACACAATTGGAAATGGATTATCCTGTCGAATGCTTGGTGCGAGCATTTTGGCATAAACGTTTATAATACATTTTACCTTGATGAAATCTGTAATCTCCAGTTGTCTTTCAAAAGTCATCCCAGCTCCAAACTCACCTTTCATTTGTTCTATTCTGGGAAATTACCATTAATTCTTGAGCAAATAATTTATCTCAATTGAGTGCTAAATATTGCTAATTTCTATCATTTAACCACCTGGATAATTATACGTGGATGGAAGAACACAGGGAAAGGGTAGAACAGGAGATCTACCAAAGAAAATAGTCAAATTGTCAGAGTAAATTTTATGGTCATAGACAGAAACAATGGCGTACTTTTCAGAAACATTATGTACAATGCATTCGAAAGCATACACACACACACACATACATACATACATACATACAAAGCCACCTTTTGCTCCAACATGAAGAAACTATATTTAGTTTCTGCAAAGCAACAGGATTTCTCATGGCTAAGGACTTTTGCACATGCTGTTTCCTTTGCCTAGATTATCCTTATCTCCACTAATTTTCCTTTCACCCTCCTCTCTCTCCTTCATACTCAGGTCACACACACACCATGTCAAGCACATCCCCATTTCCCCTTAAAGACTTAGTGGAGAGAAAAGCTGTGGTGCTGTGGAGGGGAGGGAGCCCTTTGTATGGAGCAGAGTCAGGGAGAGAGGAGAGAGCAGGAGAGAGAGCGACACATTATGGTTCATGCAAGAGGCCATGGTGTGGGGATCCTCTGGATCACACCTGGAGAGAATGCTCCCCTTCCTGGAGTACATTTGGAAGAGGGTATATTGTCTCTCCAAGGATGAAAGGCCTACCAGGTGCCATTGAGTGGCCGTTCAACAGCAAGGGACAGAGGCACATGCAAAGAGTAGATAACCTGGTCACAGCTTCCCACTGTGCTTCACCATAGACTCCTGGCACCTGTATGGCTGTGTGACTGCTTTTTGGAACAGAACTGTGCTGGGCTCCATGCTGCAAGGCTCTTCTCCAAGGGAGGGAAGGAGTCCACACCTTGCCAGTCCTTTAAGATTTAGAGTTTTGAATCCTGTCTACTAGCCAGAGATAAAACACAGTAATACTGTGGCATTGATGTGTTGACAGCCTGGGCACAGACAGGTTGCGGGCAGGGATCTGACAAAAGCCTGGGACACAGGTGGGGAGATTGTTTGCATTTCTGTAAGAGCCTCCTGAACAGCAGTGGTGGCAAGTTCCCCTCCCTGGGGACAAGAAGGCAGGGTGATGCCATCTTCCACATCCTCCAGCCCCCCAACACCCCGCCCACCAGCACAGTCTGACTTCAGAGAGAAACACAGTGCATTCAGTGGAGGCTGAGTCACTTACACTGAACCCACTCCCCCACCCCCCTGAGCCCCGCAGGGGCTTCTTTATGATGGCAGGTCTGACTGTGAGCCACCACAGCAGGCCTCTCCCTCAGAAGACCAACACAGGTCCCCTCATGTACTAAATCTACTGACCATAGAGTGCTCCAAAGGGTCAGTTTCAGTTCTGGTGGAAATAGAACCAGGCTTTCTTTTTCCTTTTTTCTTTTCTTTTATTATTTTATTTTATTTTTTATTTTTATTATTTTATTTATTATTTATTTTTTTAAAACTTGGAATCAGGCTTATAATTTCTTCTCGTTTGCTGTTTTTTTTTTAAATTTTATAATAATATTTTTTATTATATTATGTTAGTCACCATACAATACATCCCTGGTTTTTGATGTAAAGTTCCATGATTCATTAGTTGCGTGTAACACCCAGTACACCATGCAATACATGCCCTCCTTACTGCCCATCACCAGCCTATCCCATTCCCCCCCTCCTCCCCTCTGAAGCCCTCAGTTTGTTTCCCAGAGTCCATAGTCTGTCCTGCTTCATTCCCCCTTCTGATTAATCCCCCTTTCTTCATCCCTTTCTTCTCCTACCGATCTTCCTGCTAAGATTCTTATGTTTCATAGATGAGTGAAACCATATGATAATTGTCTTTCTCTGCTTGACATATTTCACTTAGCATTATCTCCTCCAGTGCCGTCCATGTTGCAGCAAATGTTGAGAAATCGTTCTTTTTGATAGCTGAGTAATATTCCATTGCATATATGGACCACATCTTCTTAATCCAGTCATCTGTTGAAGGGCATCTCTAAGTACCAGTCTAATTTAAGGAACACTTTCTCCCATGACAATGTTAAATATTTTATTTTTAAAATAGACTATTTAAAGAATAATTTTAAGTGCATAGCAAATTAGGGAGATTATACAGAGATTTCCCGTATGTCTCTTTCTTGTATATATGCACAGCCTCCCCAACTATCAACATTCCATATCAGAGTGGTATGTTTTTTACAATTGATGCATGTACACTTAAACAGCATCATCACCAAAAGCCCACAGTTTACTTTAAGGCTTACTCTTGGTATTATACATTCCATGGGTTTTGACAAATCTATAATGGCCTATATCTACAATTGTAGGATCACTAGAGAATAGTTTCCCTATCCTAAAATGCCTCTGTGCTCCTCCTTTTCATCCTTCCCTATCCATTAATCCCTGATAACCATTGATCTTTTTATTGTCTTCATTAATTTACATTTTCCAGACTGCCATATAATTGGTATTATTTAATATATAACTCTTTCAGATTGGCTTCTTTCACTTAGTAATATGTATTTGAGATTCTTCTATATCTTCATGGCTTGATAGTTTAATTCTTTTTTCTTTTTTTTAAATTTTTAAAATAGACTTTTAGGGGCCCTTAGGTGGCTCAGTCAGTTAAGCATCCAACTCTTGTTTTCAGCTCAAGTCATGATCTCATGATCTCATTGGTCCTGAGATTGAGCCCCACAACAGGCTCAGTGGGGAGTCTTGATGATTCTCTCCCTCTGCCCCTCCCTGACTCATGCTTGTGCTCTCTCTCCAAAATAATAAATAAATAAATAAATTGTTAAAAATAAAATGAAATAAAATAAAATACTTTTATTTTTATAGCAGTTTTAAGTTCACTGCATCATTAAACAGAAAATACAGAGAGTTCTTATATATGCCCTGTGCATACATGTACAGCCTCCTGTACTATGAACATCCTATACCAGTTTTGTACATTTTTTACAATCAATGAATCTTTTTTTAGATTCCTGTGCAGTTAATATGCAGTATTATACTAGTTTCAGGTATACAATATAGTGATTCAATATTTCCATATATTACTCAGTGATCATCAAGATAAATGCACTCTTGATCCCCTTCACCTATTTCACCCACCCTGCCACCTACCTCCCTTCTGGTAACCATCTATTCTCTACAGTCAAGAGTCTGTTTCTTGTTTTGCCCTTTCTCTTTTTTTTCCTTTTTTAATTTTTTTGTTTTGTTTCTAAATTCTGCGCATAAGGGAAATCACATGATATTTGTGTTTCTCAGACTGGAACTGGCTTATTTCACTTACCATTATATTCTCAGGATCCATTCATAAACTTAACCAAAGAGGTAAAAGATCTGTACTCTAAAAACTATAAAAGACTGATGAAAGAAATTCAAGATGACACAAACTGGAAAAACATTCTATGCTCATGGATTGTAAGAACAAATATTGTTAAAAGTAATCTACACATGTAATGCAATCTCTATTGAAATACCAACAGTACTTTTCACAGAACTAGAACAAAAATCCTTAAATTTATATAGAACAACAAAAGGCCTTGAATAGACAAAGCAACCTTGAGAACGAAAAGCAAAGCTGGAGACATCACAGTTCTGGACTTCAAGCTATATTACAAAGCTGTATTCATCATTAATTGGATCCTTTTATTTTCTGTTGAGGTTACAGAATTCTTTATACATTCCGGGTATAAGGATTTTGTCATATATGTGATTTCCAAATATTTTCCCCAATTTTAGCTTATATTTTCATACTCTTGATAAGATATTTGCAGAACAAAATATTTTACTTTTGATGAGATCTAATTTATCAATTTATTGTTACCTGGATCATGGCTTTGGTTTCATATTTAAGAACTCTTCACCTAAGACTTGAGATGCTAAGTCAAAGATTTTTCCTGTTTATTTTTAAAAGTTTTACAGTTTTTCCTTTTATTTTACTTTTTCAAGTTTTATTTATTTATTTATTTATTTATTTATTTATTTATTTAGAGAGCATGAGCAGTGGGAAGGGCAAAGGAGAGAGGGAGAGAGAGAAGCTCAAGCAGATTCTGTGCTGGACACAGGGGCTCGATCCCAGGATTCTAAGATTGTGACATGAGCTGAAATCAAGAACACCCAGGTGCCCCTATAGTTTTTCATTTTATAGTAAGATTCATAATCAATTAATTTGTTGTTGCTTTTTATTTAGTACATGCTAGCATGGTAGTGTGACAAGGATGTTTCTCTGTTGTCCCTGTTCAGCCTCAGTCTTAGGCAGACTTGTGTCCCTGGATTTCCAGAGTGTTTTCCCAGTGATACTGATTCTCCTTTACATGGCAGCCAAATTTTACCTTATATCTTTGTGAGCTTTGAGGAAATATTTTTGCCCATTCCCATTGGTAAGAAGTCTCTAATTATCTGTGTCTAGGACAGTTTCCTTTCTCTCTTCTAAGAAATAGAGGGATTTTTTTTTTCTTTTACCCTTCCTTGGAAGCAGTGGGTATTCACAAGTTTCCTAAGCATCCATATGTGCTACCCCCCCCCCACCACTCAGTAACATTTGTGCAGTGTTTTTGCTTTTCCTGCAACAATGGCTGTCCTCCTCTTCCAGGCCTGCGAAGTTCATCAGGAGGGCTTTATCTGATATTTTACCCTGCCACCCATCTTTCTCATGATCACCAGATATAAGTCTGTGGACAACAGCCTGAGAGTGGATGCCAACTTCCCTTGTCTCTGCAATTTCAAGAATTTCTATGATGTCATGCTATTCCACATTTGGCTTTAGGCAATTCATTAAAATATTTAACTCAATTATCCTTACTGCTTTATTGTACCCTATGTCTTGTACCCTGGTGTTCTGCTATAGGTGAACCAATTTGCATTCCGTCTGTCCTTGGAAGTCTTGTCTTTGGATTTGGGGCTATTCTATTGCCCTTTGACATCAACTTTCATGGGTTCAAGAAATGTTATGATTTTGTTGCTTATTTGTCTTTTTTGTTGTTGTTAGGGTAGGAGTGATGCTCTTTCAATCTTTTCTACATCCTAGGTTGAAGTGGAATTTTGGTTAATATCTTCTTAAGTAATCAATTTTCTTAAAGAATATTGAAGGAAAGGACATATATGAGTTTCCTTTGGTATCATACCTCCTTGTGTATAGGCCCAATTATCTATTCTAGGTCTAAGGTGTATTGCAATGTTAATATTTTATTATTTTAAAAGTCTGCAAAATCTTCCTTGATTTAATTTATAGTATTTGTGTTTTTAATATGTTTTTCTTATTTAAATGTCATATGATAAATAACAAAGAATTTTTAAGGTATCATATTTGAGTCAGTTTGAATACCGTCCATTTAAGTAAGATTTTAACTTATTTTCTTCAAATGGATTAAAATTCATAAGATAAGAAATAGCATTGATGGATATCCAAGTAAGGGTAGAGTTCTAAAAATAGAACTACCATATGATCCAGCAATTTATCTTCAGGATATATACCCAAAAGAAATGAATTCAGTACTTTGAAGAGATATCTGCACTCCTATATTCATTGCAGCATTATTCATAATAACCAAAATGTAGAAACAGCCTGTCAATCAGTGAAGATAAAGAAAATGTGATATTTGAAATATTATCTAATTATGAAAAAGAAGGAAATCCTGCTATTTGTAATGACATGGATGAAGTTGGAGGAAATTGTGCTAAGTGAAATAAGCCAGAGACAGAAAGAAAAATACTGGGTGTTCTTACTTACACGTGGAATCTAAAAAGTCTAATACAAAGCAGCAGAAAGTAGAATGGTAGTTACCAGGGGCAAGAAAGCAAGGAAATGGGGAGATATTGAGTGAAGAATACAAAGTAGAAGTTATGTAGGATGAGTAAGTCTAGAGATTATCCACAACATGATGACTATTGGTAATAATACTATATTTAATACTGGAAATTTGCTAGGAGAATAGATTTCAGGTGCTCTCATCACACACAAAACATGGTAACTACGAGGAAATGATATGTTAATCAGCTTGACTATAGTGATCCTTTACGTGTATTTGTATATGTATACTAAATCATCATATTGTATGCATTAAGTATGTACAATTTTTTGTTTAAATAAATTTTAATCTTGCTTTAATTAAATTTCCATTTAAATATACTGAAAGTTTTAAAAAGCAGAGAAGTTAGGTGGAAGCTGTTTTGCCTTTAAGAACTTCCAATGCTTATATAAGATGTATTTTATAGGAACATGTTAAGAAGTTGTAACATTATTTTGTATTACATTCACTTTGAAAACATGTTGAGACTAGACTTTAGGTAAGTTCAATAAATAATTTAGGAGCTAAATGAACTCTGACTCACTAAATACAGAAAGGAAATAATGAAAATGATTCTCAGTTTCAGGATGAAAACCAATTCTTAGTTTGAAATGTCTTGATTTATCCACATATGTCTAGACCTCCTTGGGATTATGAACGTCTCTGTTACTCCAAAATAGGTAAAAATACATACTCCTTTCATCTGATAGGGGGTCCAAATATTTCTTAGGAAATTTAAATAATCCTCCCCCCCAAGTTGCTAGGGACTCAATTTTATATAAATGTGTGGCCTTCTTGAACATTCAGAATTCTAACAAGGAGTGGTGCTGTAAGTAGAAACAAACTGAGGGCTTCAGAGGGGACGGGGGTGGGGGATTGGGATAGGCCGGTGATGGTTATTAAGGAGGGCACATATTGCATGGTGCACTGGGTGCTATATGCAAATAATGGATCATGGAACATTACATCAAAAACTAAGGATAAACTGTATGGTGACTAACATAACAAAATAAAAATTATTATTTAAAAAAGGCTTACTTAGGTGAGATCAAGCTTAGAATCAAAGCAACAACTCTTCCAGGGAGCGATCCATGTACCTGAATTTGTCTTGATCCTTTTATTTTCTGCAGCCACCTCTAAATTTGCCCATTTTCCTACTTGAATACCTAAAACAGGGCATCAGACAAAAGTCATGTTTTATTATATTCAACTCTGTACACTAACAATAAGTTATTAACATGCCAACTGTTTTTATATGGTCTTAAAACGTCTCAATAGGGTTTGTACCTTCTATAAATTCTCCTTTGAATGTTTATTTTTAAATGTAAATTTACATTTACTTTCCAAGTCTCTATTCATATGTCATATAAGTTCAAAAGATCTGAAATTCAAATGAATTATTTAGTTTTTTTTTAACAAAATTACTCTAAAATACCTGTCTCTTACTTTGGCTAATTATAACATAAAAAGCAGTTGTTCTCAAAGTGCAGACCTCAAACCAGCATTAGAGAATCCCTGGGAACTTGGTGGAAATGCAAACACTCATTTTTCAACCCCAATTTATTGAATTAGAAACACTGGGATTCAGCAATCTGTGTTTTGACAAAGTCCTGCAGAAAATTCTGATGCATACTTACCAGTGACTTAAGAGTATGCTATTAATAAGACCATGACTGTAAGCCTAAAATTATCTCATTCAGTTTAATGTAAATTTTATTTAGACACCTTAAATACTTGGAGAACCTAGTAAGCTGGTTTGATTGGGCCTAGGGAAACCTTTTATCATTACTTCACTTATGGGAACTCTAATCACATGTTTTATTGTAGGTGAAAACAGTTTTGTGAATTATATGCAAAAAACATTCTGAAACTAATTAAATTGGTTGTTACACACATTTATATATTTTAATTGCTTTACAGATTTATGAGTATGTTTGAAGTTTGTATAGAGTAACATAGATACTCCCATATTCTTAATCAGTGAATGGTCACCCTATCTCAGAAGGAACTCTCCTCAACAAGGTTCTAAGATTTGTTAGGGACCCATAGGAAAATTGTGAGTTAGGGAAGAGACATCAAGTAACTTGTCAAATTGGCTAACTCGACCTTTGTGAACAATGCTGTGAAGGACATGGGCAACCAGATTGTCTTTACATGTGGTATATTCCTTTGGCTTACAAAAATGTATCCCTTTTGTCAACACTGATTGGTTATTACATTTATTTACATCATCCTTGGAATTCATTTCCTGTCATTCTATCATTTTGGCAAACTTATTAGTAAGATCAACTGTTTTTTTCCTCAGAAAATGGCATTATAACCAAATATGTTGACATGATTTGAAGAGATTTAGAAATAAAAAGAAAATAGATTTTACTGCTTGATATTTTCCTTATATGTGATATAGTGGAACACCTTTGTAGCACATTCCATTATTACAAATTAATGAGTTGAAGCTAAATCATGACATGTAAGTATCTTTCATAAATATCTTAAGAGTTAGACTACAAATCATGGTTACTACTCTTCCTAATCTCTAGTATTATTAAGGGATTTCACTTTTCACGTACTATAAACTGTAGTTCTGTCCAAAGAAGAACAACTATTAAACGATGGTCATATTTATCATTTATTTATTGTTTAATCTCATTAAATTCAACAAAAAGGCAATAATGAGCTTACATTTGATAAGTAAGTGTGAATTGAGTCCCCTATGAAGTTTATTTGTAGAAGGCCTAAAGCTATTTATTATTTTTAGAGAATGAAAGTTCTCTGGCACTCCTAAGGAATTATCTAAAGATTGTAAGTATTTGTTCAAATTTAAACACTTAAAACTTCTCTGTTTGATGAATCCATTTTTATAATTTATGTCTGAATACCTTCAAAATAAAATGTTTGAATATTTTCCTAATAGTGCTTTTATGTTCTTTGTTGGCTCACCACTTTCCGGCTATTTGGGTTATAAACTTTGGGGAAATAAGCATAGAATACGAGTGACTAAGTGGCTCTTTCTATAATTATACTCCAAATATGCATTACTTTGTAAATGCTATGGTTTAGAAATCAGAACCATAGTGTAGAATCTGTGGGTAGTCTGTGATCTGCTGATCAAAGGCTCTTAGTTCATATTTTACACCCCTGTGGTGGGGCCAAGAAGGTTTTTTATCTCCATATGGGTCAGTTAACTTTATTCAGTTAAATTACATGATGACTTATTTTCACCTTTGACCCTGGTAATCCAATGTGTGTCATTTATCACAGGGTAAATAAGTCTCTTTGAACATTTAAGTGTACTTTTTCCTTAGTTCTGAAAATACTCAGAACACATGCTGTAATGGTGGAAGAACCCATCTCATTACCTTTTGTGATGAACACTATATTATTTAGAAACTAGATATAGTACATCCCAGTTCCAGAGCCACCAAAATATTACTAAATATTGTGTAAATTTTTAATGTTATGCTCCAGTAATTGGAAATCCAAAGATACATAGGTATACAGAAAATTTCAGGCTAAAAATTTCCTTAAGACTACAGAGAAAGCAAGAATCTCTGCTTTGTATACTTTGCAGAAGACTGATACTTGGGTCTTCCTTTATACCTGCCTTTGTGCTAAATAAAGTCATCATGTTTTTTACCAAGAATCTAAGGACCTCTGAGCTTGTCAAAATTGTATATAACAGGTTCTGGTTACTAGTAACTTAAAATCAGACAATATGTCTTTGATAAAGGGAATCAACACAGAGCAAATAGCATTAAACTCTGCAAAGTTAAGTACCGTCATACATTTTTATGTTAGCCCGTAACTTTAACACACTGTCTGGCTAGAGTAGAAAAATATTGTTTGTCCATCCAATGTATTGAGTACCAGACATACACTGTGAGTATAGAGCTTAATAAGTTAATTCACTAACATCAAAGTCTCGAAGTTTGTTAGTAAAGAAAATTAAAGAAGTTGTTGAAACAAGGGTATAGAAAATGTTTTATGGACGTGAAGAGGAATGGGTGACTAATTTTCCCCAGGTATGAGTGTAAGGGGGGTATGGAGAGGAGAAGATAATATCAGAGGGGTTTCACAGAGCAACAGAGTGGGGTAGAAGTTTTGGCATCAAGTAGATGTAGTTTTAATTCTAGAATTTCCATTTACTATCTGTGAGGTCTTGGTAAAATCACTGAACATTTTCTAGGCTCAGTTTCCTCATCTGTAAAATACAGTAATATAAATTTTTTACAAATTGTTATAAGGGCTAAATGAATTCATGAAGAGCATATACTTGGAGCATAGTGGGCTCTCAGTAAATAGTAGTTGTTAGTATTGACTGCTTAAAAATAAGTTGCTTAGGGAGACTTGGATAGGGAAGATACAATAAGATGTGCATAGATCTGACTGGAATTTGAGGGGGTAGATGAAGCTGGAAAGATAGAGGACAGTTGGTGAGAACATCTGCATTCAGAGCTAAAAAGTGTCGGTATTTTACTAGAGATAATGGAGTATCATTGAGGAATTTTGATTCTTGGGCTTCCAGTGAGGAGGATGGATTGGAGAAAGAGTATAAATTTAGAGTCAGAAAGACAAGATAATAGGAATCATTAGTATCACTAGTTCAAGAACGTATTCTATGAGGTGAACTGAGGCAATGACAATGGGGGGATGGAGCAGACATTTAAAAAAATATTTGAGATAGACATAAAGAACTGAAAGAACTGAGATAGACATAAAGCAGACAATTAAAAAAATATTTGAGATAGACATAAAGAACTGAAAGAACTGAGAAACAGGAATTTATTAAAATCCTTGAGTTGAGAAAGGGGTTTTCATGTTCTGAAATGAGAGAGATGTATGTGTGTATATAAGCTAAGAGGAATGTTAAATGAATGAGCATATATGAAGGCTAAATTTAATATAGAAACAAATACATTCATTGTGGAATATTACTTAGCCATAAAAAGAATGAAATCTTGCCATTTCCAACAACATGGATGGGGCTAGAGAGTATTATGCTAAGTGAAACAAGTCAGTCAGAGAAAGACAAATACCATATGATTTCACTCATATGTATGTGGAATTTAAAAAACAAATGAGCATAGGGGGAATAAAGAGGCAAACCAAGAACAGACTCTTAACTATAGAGAACAAATGGAGGGTTACTGGAGGAGAGGATGGGTTAAATAGGTGATGGGTATTAAGTAGGGTACTTGTTATGATGAGCACTGGGTGTTGTATGTAAGTGTTGAATCACTAAATTCTACACCTGAAACTAATATTACACTGTATGTTAACTAACTGGAATTCAAATAAAAATTTGAAAAAAAAAAGAAATATATTCATAGTGAGAAAGCTTCTTGATATAGTTGATGTGGTGTATTTATCAAATGCACGAAACAATAATAGGAAAGGATGCATTAATTCATTCAGCAAATATTTACTGAGCTCCATTATGTTCCAGGCAGTATGCTAGGTGCTCATGGGAATAAACAAACAAATATAGACAGTATGTTGATTGCTGTTATGAAAAAAAAGCAGGGGGTGGTTAGGGAGTTATGGGGATTGCATTGTAGAAAGGACAGTCATAGAAGCACTCTGAAGTGACATTTGAACAGCAAACTAGGTGAATGGTGGAGGTCATTAATTGCCTGGAGAAGTCCAGGCAGGGAGCACATTGGTTGGGGTTGAATCAAGAATTCAGTTTTGAATGGATTTTGTTTGAGATACATATTAGATCTAAGTAAAATAGGCAGTTGCATGTACAAGTCCTTACTTTAAGAGTTTATGGTTGGAGATAAAATTTGAGAGTTCTCAGCATACAGATGATATTTCAAGCCAAGGAACTGGATGGATTATGGAAATACCTAGGCTGTTGGGAAAGATAGAGGTGGAGAATGGAACCCTGAAGTTTCTACTTCTAGAGACTAGGGAAATGAGGCATTGTCCAGCAAAGGGCACTGAGAAGAAATGGCCATTGACTTAGGAGTAAAAGGAACAGTTTTGTTCTGGAGACCAAGTGAAGAAAATGTTTAAATAAAGAGGGAGTCATAAAAAAAAATAATGGAGTCATGAACTGCATCAAATGCTAATGAGTGGCTCAGCAAGTTAAGGTGAGTAACAACAATGCATTTTTACTGATGGGAAAGGCCAGTAGAGGCACAAAAATAAATGATGCTAAGGGAAGTGGTGATGGAGAATTGCAGAGCAAAGCCCTTGAGTGGCAAGAGGGGATGAGATCCAATGCTCAAAATGGTGGGCCTTATTTAAGAACACTGTCAGTTCAGCCAAACAGGAATTTATGCAAGTGTGTGCACATGCACATTTTCATTGTTTATAGCTCCATGCACCCACTACTTTGGAAGTTTTCACTTTTACAGAACGATATTTGTAAAGCTCACTCTTTTCCCTGGGATTTTAAGCAGTGTAGGTGGGAGGGCACCTTCAGTGATCCTTGTTTGCAATTCAGTGCCAACCTCTGTGGTCTGCTTTTCACTTACATAGTGCTGGACATCAGATGGTGAAATAAATCGAGGACACAGTTCAGTGTTTTCCTCGAGCACAACGCAGCAGCCCTAGGTGTAGTAGTGGTGAAAGGGTGCTTGCTTTTTACACAGACCATTAGAAACCTCTCCAATGTACTGAGCCGCCTTGTGGCTGTTACCTTTGCTATTTTAAGTCTCTTTGAAGTGCCAAAGGTGGAATCACTTTTTTACGCTGGGTTCTGAAGTGTTTCGATAAAGATCTTGATCATCCCCCGTCTATGAGACTGTACTTTATTTATCTCAGTTATAACGCTAGCTCCTAGTACAGCGTGTAGCTCAGAGTACCAAAGCAGAAAAGGTTCGATTGGAGAAAATTGATTATTACTTTCACTACAGGTCCAATACCTTCAGAGCGGGGTGGGGCGTGAGATTAGCTTTGTACATTCTGCCTTCAATGCCACAAGTGGAGTCCAATAAGTGGCATATTTGTGTGTATGTGTGTGAACACTAGATACATTGAATGTCATCAATACTATGGAAATGCTGAGAAGGACAGGGGGTGGAAAAGTTAGGGAGTGCAGGTGTACTAATTTATTTTAAACGCATTTTCTTCCTGCCTCCAGCTTCTGGAAGCCCAGTGTACACTGGACTAAAATCTCCGCTCCACTATTCGTCACTATACAAAAATGGGTGTGGTTCAGTGTACAGGACACCTGCTTTTGTGAGGCCTGCAAGCAGATATTCCTGGAGTCCTCTCCTGACACTTAACTCCTCCAATGCTCCAGAGTGTCTCCCAGGTCCCACATTGATTTGGGGAATCTTCCCGCCTGCAAGCCGGCTTCGCAGACTTAAGAGGGCCTGCTGAGCATGTGTGAACAGCGACGCGCATGCTCTTTGTAGTGGGCAGGTTTACTGCAGCGCCAACAGTGGCTTTTACTACTCTTCTCCCGCCTCCCAGCCCAGCGCGTCCTTCTCTTCTCTTTCCCACCCCCAACCACGCGGTCCTCCGTATTCACCCCCGCTCTTTTTTTCCCACACCCCTCTTCACCCCAGGCTGGGGAATCTCCACTGACGTTCGGGTGACGCTGCTGTGCTGCCGCTGCGGGGGGTGGGGGGGTGGGGGGTGGTTCCCGGCGCTGCACAGGTAACGCCGCCGCTGCCGCCATATTGACGGAGCTGGGTACGGGGAGGGAGCCCTAGGAAACCGGGTGGGGGACAGTCAACGAACGACAGTCGCGGTGGCGGCAGTGGTGAGCACAAGCTGAGTGGAGCTCTCCGTGAGGTAGCACAGAGTTTTCTTGTATATGGGGAGCAGCTGCCCGCAGCGGCGATCCTCCTTTCACAGCCTCTGAGGGCACCCTGCCGCTAGGTCGCTGAAGGAGGGGCTGGGGGTTCCGCTGGTGGCGGCGGCGGCTGGCAAGCTCCAACGACGGGATGCGCGGCTGCGCCAGTGGTTGGCAGCTCCTGCTCAAGTGCTCCTGAAGGGGCGATGCTACCGTTCTCTCCTCAGGACGAGCTCTGGAACCAAGAAATGGAGGTTTTCGGAGGCGGCGCGAGCATCGGCGAGGTTAGTGTGGTGGCCAAGGGCTGGAGCCACCCCCCTCCTTCCCTCAGGACCCTGGCTGGAGGCCCGAGAGAAGGTCGTGGGGCTAGGGAGCGGGGTGCCCAGGCAAGCTCCCTTGAGGCTGCGGAACGGCGAAGCACGCACTACCCCAACTGTGCTTTCGCTCGGGAGAAGACGGGCTAGGGCGTGGGGAGTCGGAGCAGCCTTGGCGGCCCGGGCTCGGTCTTAGAAGGAGCTCCTGCCTCTCGGGCCACGCTGAGTTGTGACTAAGTTTCTTCACTTTGAGACCTGAAGTGGGACTGGGGAATGCGCCAGGAGCCGCGCCTGGTTCAGCACATTCTCTTTCTCTGCTGCGCCAGGTTTGCTCTCGGACCACTTTCGCGGATAGCGGCTGACTCCAGCTAGCTGTGTGAACCCGAGTACTTTAGGAACCCAGCGTAACAAAAACACACCTAGGTGACAGAATAACTCTGGGGACATTTGTTTATAGGGATGTGTGCTCCTTACTTAGCTTTCTAGTTTCTCCATGGCATGTTGTGGGTTTTGTAACAACCCAGGTGGCGATTAACTGGAGCCCAGGTTTCTTTGTTGACATTGTTCAGGTGATATTCTGTGGTCCCCTCAATTCTACCACCCTCTTCCTCCTGTCCTTTTTTCCCCAACTGCTGTCCTCACCCCGTTGGTCGGTAAAAGAAAACACAAAGTAAACCCTAGCCCTTATAAGATGAATCTTTGCAAGACTTTGAGGTTCAACCAGAAAATTTTGGTTTTCCTCTCTTCCCGCTCTTCTGAACCTGTTCTGGTTGGACTTAGGTCAGCTGTGCAGTGGAAACTAAGATGTGCACAGGTATTCTGTTTTTAGTGTTATTGCTGTTGTTAGAAGCGGGCAGCATTTAAACTCTAAAACTGAGCCTTTTGGGATAGAAAGATCCTTTTCTAATAACTTAATGGACTGACAGCTTAATACTCCAGTACAGCCCACAGTAGACCTCATAAAAAGTCTTGAATGCCAAATTGATTCGCAGTAGGTTATTTTGAGGTAGGACTGGCAATCACAGTCCTCCACATCTCAGGATGTTAATTTGTTTTCAAGTACTTGCACCATCCTTAAAAATATATTTTGGACCGTTCTCTGTTTAAATCATTCTGTTTTCTTTTTCGCATTTCCAACTAAATTGGGGTTAAAATTCCGTGCCAGGATAACATTTAACAAGAAATGTAATAAAAATAAATTCAGAAGGAGTCTAAAGTTGAACACTCTCCACTATAGTAAATATTTTACTAGTAAACTAAGCAGTTCTAAAATGCATTTTAATATTCTACATCTCTTAAGAACAGGATAAGTGAAGAAAGGTAAATT
Source organism: Ursus maritimus (assembly GCF_017311325.1). Taxonomy (NCBI): domain Eukaryota; kingdom Metazoa; phylum Chordata; class Mammalia; order Carnivora; family Ursidae; genus Ursus; species Ursus maritimus. The sequence continues at coordinate 57,509,527 of NW_024423319.1, forward strand.
CTTCTTGGAATATAGGAATGTTTCATACTTGCAAGAATTTTCTAGCAAGACCATTCAAAGCGAGAGGAATTTTATTTTATTCACGTATATAATCAGTTGACTTAAAGTCTCAGGTATCTGGTATATAAAAAGTTAAATGCTTTTATATAAGGATGCGGTGGGAGATGGAGAGCCTTTTGCATGCCTACTATTTTATTATTTTTGTTAAATTTGAATGGAGAAATGTTTTGAATCGTAATTACCACATACGGTGTTTTTATTTTTTGCAGTATGTTTTACGTATTATATAGATTTAACAATGGGTCTCTCTAACTCATCAATTTGGAAAAATACCCAAGTGGAAATTGTTAAATCTTGTAAAGTAAAACAAAAGGTGAAGGTAATGTGGTGAAGATAGTATTTCTGCCTCCTTTGTCTAAAACAGTTATGATTGAGTAGATTTAATGCTTCAAATGACTTAGTTAAAAATATTCTAGGTGAAAACTAAATGCTATTATCTGAACAGACCTATTTAGCATGTAAAAGAGGTTTTTTTGTTGTTCGTTTATAACAGTATTCTTTCAATAAGAAGGAAACAATTTTACCTCTCAGACTTTATTTTTTTAATTTTTTAAAAGATTTATTTATTTATTTGAGAGAGAGAGAATTGGCTTGAGCACAAGCCAGGATGGGGCAGAGGGAGAGAATCTCAAGTAGATTTCCTACTGAGAGCAGAGCCCAACATGGAGCTCAGTCTCATGACCCTGAGCTCATGAACTGGGCCAAACCCAAGAGGCAGACACTCAACCGACTGAGGCACCCAGGTGCCCTCTCCCAGACTTTCTTTTTTTTAAATTTTTTATTTCAATTCAACTTAATTAACATATAGTGTATTATTTTTTTTTTTAAGATTTTTATTTATTTTATTCGACAGAGATAGAGACAGCCAGCGAGAGAGGGGACACAAGCAGGGGGAGTGAGAGAGGAAGAAGCAGGCTCATAGTGGAGGAGCCTGATGTGGGGCTCGATCCCATAACGCCGGGATCACGCCCTGAGCCGAAGGCAGACGCTTAACCGCTGTGCCACCCAGGCGCCCCAACATATAGTGTATTATTAATTCCAGAGGTAGAATTTAGTGATTCATCAGTTGCATATTACGTCAAGTGCCTTCCATTTTAATGCGTGTCACCCGGTTATCCCATCCCCTCACCCACCTCCCCTCCAGCAACCCTCAGTTTGTTTCCTGTAATTAAAGTCTCTAATCGTTTGTCCCCCTGTCTGATACTGTCTTATATTTCCTTCCCTTCCCCTATGTTCATCTGTTTTCTTTCTTAAATTCCACAAATGAATGAAATCATATGAGATGTGTCTTTCTCCGACTGACTTTTAATTACATGTTTGTTGATATTGGCTTTAGAAATGTTAACCCTTCAGCATGAGCCTTGCCTCCGCAATCATGATAGTTGTTAGGACTAAGGGTGCTTTCATTGTAGAATACAGTTTTTGAAAATGTGTTGGAATCCTTAAAGAAAATGTGAGTGAGACTGTGTTAACTTTAATGTCAAAGAAAGTCATTTCTGTCAGTTTTTGTGTGTGTTGAATCCTGGTAAAATTAAAGATTATGTGCACTATTACATACTGCGGAATCTTTTTCAGTATCTATCTTTTACTTGTATTGTTTCATGGGCAATTGTTAACCTCTGAATTATCATTCAGAAGTGTGAGGATTAGTTGTTTGAGACTCTGAACATGCTTTCTCAATAGTAAAAAGTTATTAACAGTTACATTTTTAGACCAATGCACAATGGGGAGTTATAATGATGAAGAGCCAACCACTGTTTGTAAAATTGTCCTGTGGAAAAATGTGTTGGAGGTTCGAAATAAGAACTAGCGTGGTTCCAGTGAGAGGTGGAAAATGGGCCTTAAAAGGGGAAATATGGGTTCTTTTCGTTACTGGGAAGAAGGTTCTTGGGAGAGGGTAAATAAGATAAGCAAGTAGCTTTGGTTGTGAAAGCTCTTGCAGGGACTGTCTCAATTAGGTGTACTAGGAATAGGGACTTCAAAGAGCATCACCCCACAGGAAGACACAATTTTAGCTCTTGACTGGATTTTGTCAGGATGAGGGAAGAGGTGTTACTCGAGGTATGATTGGGTATTGGGCATTCCTGGGTAAGGGTTATAAAGAACAGCCTGATGTAGTAAAGTGAACTTTTCATGAGTTAGTGCTATGTACATTACAGTATGCATTTAGTTGGTTGGTTGGTTGTTTTTTGGTGAGAGAGTGCTTGCTTCCTGAAGGAGGAATTGATTATAGTTTTCAAATTCCATATTATATCATATCAAATTGTATTGTAATTGGTACTTTATTAATTTTTCTCCCAATTTTTTATTTAAATTCCAATTACTTAACGTACCATGTAATATTAGATTCAGGTATAGAACTTAGTGATCAACACTTACGTAAAACATCCTGTGCTCATGACAAGTGCCTTCCTTAATACCCATCCTCTATTTAACCCATTGCTCCACCCACTTCCCCTCAGGTAACCATCAGTTTGTTCCCTATAATAAGGATTCTGTTTCTTGGTTTTCCTCTTTTTTACCCCTATATTTTTTTGTTTTGTTTCTTAAATTCCACATATGAGTGAAATCATATGGTATTTGTCTTTCCCCGATTGACTTATTTCACTTAGCATAATACTCTCTAGCTCCATCCATGTCCTTCCAAATTATTTTTATAGCTGAGAAATATTTTTTGGCTGAGAAATATTTTTATAATATTTTATATCTTATAATATTTTATAGCTGAGAATATTCATACACACACACACACACACACACACACCCCCCGCATCTTCTTCATCCATTCATGGATACTTGGGCTGTTTCCGTAATTTGGCTATTGTAGATAATGTGGCTATAAACATTGGGGTTCATATATCCCTTTGAATTAGTATTTTTGTATCCTTTGGGTAAATACCTAGTATTGTAATTGCTGGATTGTAGGATAGTTCTATTTTTAACTTTTTGAGGAACCTCCATACTGTTTTCCAGAGTGGCTGCACCAGTTTGCATTCCCACCAACAGTGTAAGAGGGTTCTCCTCTCTATGCATCCTCACCAACATCTGTTGTTTCCTGTGTTGTTAATTTTAGATACTCTGAATGGTGTGATATCCTATCTCATTGTAGTTTTGATTTGTATTTCCCTGATGATCAGGGATGGTGAGCATCTTTTCAAGGTGTCTGTTGGCCGTCTGTATGTCTTCTTTGCAAAAATGTCTATTTATAAAAAAATGTGTATTTATGTCTTCTCATTTTTTTAAAGATTTTATTTATTTATTCGACAGAGATAGAGACAGCCAGCGAGAGAGGGAACACAAGCAGGGGGAGTGGGAGAGGAAGAAGCAGGCTCATAGCAGAGGAGCCTGATGTGGGGCTCGATCCCAGAATGCCGGGATCACGCCCTGAGCCGAAGGCAGACGATTAACCACTGTGCCACTCAGGCGCCCCTGTCTTCTCATTTTTTAACTGGATTATTTGTTTTTTGAGGTATTGAGGTTTATAAGTTCTTTATATATTTTGGATACTAACTCTTTATTGTATACACCATTTGCAAATATCTTCTCCCATTACCTAGGTTGTCTTTTAGTTTTGTTGCTTATTTCCTTCACTGTGCAGAAGCTTTTTATTTTGATGACATCCCAACAGTTTTTATTTTCTTTTGTTTCCCTCGCCTCAGGAGACTTATCTGAGTAAGAAGTTACTACAGCTGATGTTAAAGAGGTTACTGCCTGTCTTCTCCTCTAGGATTTTAGCGGTTGCCTGTCTCACAGTTAGGTCTTTAATCCATTTTGAATTTATTTTTGTGTATGGTGGAAGAAAGTGGTACAGTTTCATTCTTCTTCATGTTGTTGCCCAGTTTTTCCAACCCATTTTTTGAAGAGACTCTGTTTTTCCATCAGATACTCTTTTTAGAAGATTAGTTGACTATATAGTTGGGGGTTCAATTCAGGGTTTTCTATTCTGTTCCATTGATCTATGTGTCTATTTTTGTGCCAGTACCATACTGTCTTGATCACTACAGCTTTGTAATATGACTTGAAGTCTGGAATTGTGATGCCTCCAGCTTGCTTTCCTTTTTCAAGATTGCTTTGGCTATTCAGGGTCTTTTGGGGTTCCATACAAATTTTAGGATTGTTTATTCTAACTCTGTGAAAAGCGTTGTTGGTATTTTGATAAAGATTGAAGTAAATGTGTAGATTGCTTTGCCTGGTATAGACATTTTAACAATGTTTGTTCTTCCAATCCATGAGCATGGAATGTTTTTCCATTTCATTGTGTCCTCTTCAATTTCTTTCATCAGTGTTTCATAGTTTTCAGAGTACAGGTCTTTTACTTCTTTGGTTAGTTTTATTCCTGTCCATCTTACGGTTTTTGGTGCAATTGTGAATGGGATCAATTTCTTGATTTCTCTTTCTGGTGCTTCATTATTAGTGTATAGAAATGCAACAGTTTGCTGTATATTGATTTTGTTTACTGTGACTTTACTGAAGTCCTGTATCCATTCTAGCAGTTTTTTGTTGGAGTCTTTCAGGTTTTCTGTAGAGAGTATCATGTCACCTGCAAGTAGTGAAAGTTTGAGTTCTTCTTTGCCAATTTGGATGCTTTTTAATTTCTTTTTGTTGTCTGATTGCTGTGGCTAGGACTTCTAGTAGCATGTTAAATAACAGTGTTAAGTGTAGACATCCCTGACTTGTTCCAGACCATAGAGGAAAAGCTCTCAGTTTTTCATATATGACCTTTATTATGCTGAGGTATGTTCCAACTAACCCTACTTTTTTGGGGGTTTTTATCATGAATATATGTTGTTCTTTGTCAAAAGCTTTTTCTGTATCTATTGAAAGGATCGTATTGTTCTTATCCTTTCCTTTATTAATGTGGTGTCTCACCTTGATTAATTTTTGATTATTGAATGACCCTTGCAGCCCAGGAATAAATCCCACTTGATTGTGTGAATGATTCTTTTAATGTACTATTGGATTCAATTTGCTAGTATTTTATTGAAAAATTTTGCAACCATTTTCATCAAGGTTATTGGCCTGGAGTTTTCTTTTTTAGGGAGTCTTTGGTTTAGGAATCAGGGTAATGCCAGCCTCATAGAATGAGTTTGGAAGTTTTCCTTCCATTTCTATTTTTTTGGATAGCTTGAGAATAGGTATTGACTCTTTAAACGTTTGATAGAATACCCCTGTGAAGCCCTCTGGTCCTGGATTTTTGCTTGTTGGGAGATTTTTGATTACTGATGGAATTTTTTGCTGATTATTGGTCTCTTCAAGTTTTCTATTTCTTCCTGTTTCAGTTTTGGTAGTTTATATGTTTTTAGGAAGTTAACCATTTCTTCCAGGTTGTCCAATTTGGCATGTAATTTTTCATAATATTCTCTTATAATTGTTTGTATTTCTGTGGTGTTTCTTGTTATTTCTCTTCTGTCATTTGTTATTTTATTTATTTTGTTCCTTTCTCTGTTTTTTTTGATAAGTCTGACTAGAAGTTTATCAATTATATTAATTTTTTACATAGAACCAGCTCCTGATTTCTTTGATCTGTTTTATTGTTTTCTTAGTTTCTGTATCATTTATTTCTGCTCTGATCTTAATTTCCCTTCTTCTGCTGGCTTTGGGCTTCATTCATTTTTCTTTTTCTAGATCCTTTACATGTAAGGTTAGGTTTGTCTACATGAGATTTTTCTTCCTTCTTTACTAAGCCTGTATTGCTATATGCTTCCCTCTTATGACTGTTTTTGCTGCATCCCAAAGGTTTTGGACTATTGTGTTTTCATTTTCATTTATTTCCATGTATTTTGTTGTTGTTCATTGATTTCCTGGTTCACCCATTCATTCTTTAGTAGCATATTTTTTTACCTCCGTGTATTTGTTGTCTTTCCAGATTTTTTCTTGTGATTGACTTCCAGGATCATATTGCTGTGGTCAGAAAACATGCATGGTATTATCTCAATCATTTTGTATTTTTTTGAGGCCTGTTTTGTGACATAATATGTGATCTAGTCTGTAGACTATCCCATGTGCACTTGAAGAGAATGTGTATTCTGCTGTTTTAAGGTGAAATATTCTGTATATATCTGTTAAACCCATCTGGTGCAGTGTGTCTTTTAAAGCCATTGTTTCCCTCTTGATTTTCTGTTTAGATGATCTGTTCATTGATGTATAAGTGTAGTTTTGAAGTCTTCTACTATTGTATTATTATTATCAGTGAGTTCCTTTAAGTTTGCCATTAATTATTTTATATATTTGGGTTATTCCCATGTTTGGGGCATAAATATTTTTAATTGTTAGATCTTGTTGGATAGTCCCCTTTATTATGATACAGTACCTGTCTTCATCTTTGGTTATAGTCTTTGGTTTAAAATCTAGTTTGTCAGATACAAGTATTGTTACTCCAGCTTTCTTTTGACATCCATTTGCATGATAAATATTTTTCCATCCCCTTTCAGTCTACAGGTGTCCTTAGGTCTATAATGAGTTTCTTGTAGGCAGTATGTAGATGTGTCTTTTTTTAAAATCTATTCTGACACCCTATGTCTTTTGATTAGAACATTAGGTCATTTGCATTCAGAGTAATTATTGATAGATATGTGTTTAGTGCCATTTTAGTATTTGTTTTGTCATTGTTTCTAGAGATTTTCTCTCTTCCTTTCTTGTCTTTGTCACTTTTGGTCTTTCTTTTCCACTCAGAGTTCCCTTTAATATTTCTTGCAGGGCTGGTTTAGTGGTTACGAAGTCCTTTTGTTTTTGTTTGTCTGGGAAACCCTTTATCTCTTCTTCTATTATGAATGATAGCCTTGCTGGATAGAGTATTCTTGGCTGCAGATTTTTTCCCATTCAGCACTTTGAATATATCATGCTACCCCCTTCCAGCTTCCCAAGTTTGTTTTGAGAGATCTGTAGCTAGACTAATGGGTCTTCCTTTGTAATTTAGACACTGCTTTTGTTTTGCTGCTTTTAAGATTTTTTCTTTGTTATGTTTTACAAATTTAATTACAATATGTCTTGGTGCGACCTGTTTTTGTTGATTTTGATGGGAGTTCTCTGTGCCTCCTGGATCTGGATATCTGTTTCTTTCCCCACATTAGGAAAGTTTTCAGCCATTTTTTTCCTGAAATAAATTTCCTATCCCCTCCTTTTTTTGTGTCTTCTTCCTCCAGGACTCCTATAATATGAATGTAATTATGTTTCATGGAGTCACTGAGTTTCCTAAGTCTATTCTCACATTCCATAATTCTTTTTCCTCTTTTGTTCAGCTTCATTCTTTTCTTTTTTCTTTTCTATATCACTTATTCATTCCTTTGCTTCTTCCATCTTTGTATTCTCTGCATCTAGTCTGTTTCAGATCTCAGTTACTGCATTTTTCATTTCTGACTGTTTTTTGATGCTTATCTCTGCAGAAGAACCTCCCTAAAGTCTGCCTTCTTTTTTTCAAGCCCAGCGAGTATCCTTATGATTGTTGCTTTAAATTCTCCATTAGGCATGTTACTTACATCTGTTTTGCTTAGATCTTTTGCCATGACCTTATCTTGTTCTTTCATTTGGGATAAATTTCTCCATTTTGTCCTTTTGTCTTAGTCTCTGTCTTCTCTGTGTTAGAAAAGCCTGCTATGTTTTCTGATCCTGATAGTAATGACTTTATGCAGAAGAATTCATATAGTGTCCAGGGTCTGGTGCTTTGGGAAGTGTCTCCGGTGTGTGCTGTATGTGGTCTGCTGTTATGTTTTGGCTGCTCTTTCAGGCCTGTCTGCAGAGGCTCTCCTTGCCTGCAGTGGGCAGTGTCTGGTCCTTGGCCAGAGTGTGGTGAGTTTTAACTAGGTGTGCTCTGTTTGCTTGATAAATGAGTCCTGATGCTACTTCCTCTAGAACTGAAGTCTTGCAAATCTCTATGGGCAGGGATTTCTGCTGGTCTTCTGGGGAAGAGGCCCACTGCACTGGGACAGAGGCAAACTTGACCTAAAAGGTCCATACTAGCAGAGTACAGGGGTGTGGAACCTGGCGTAAACAAGTTAGGCTGCCAGTATTGGCTCTGTGGTGTGGAATGTGGTCCTGTGTTTATGCTGAGGAGTGGGGGAGGGAAATGGTGTCAGCCAGCTCCTTTGTCCCTGGAGTGGGGTCTCTGTCCTTGATGCTTTCAGAGAATCACCCTGGGAGGAGCAAATAGTCTCCCTGCTGTGTGTCCCATGTACCCCTCCACATCGCTGTCTGCATGCTGTCTCTTTTGGGGCTGTTTTACTGCCTTCTCTCCAGGAGCAGTGCAACACCCTAGGTTCTATCCCAGCCAACCGTGGAGACTTTCAGAACTCCAGGCTCTAGGGCGGTGATGTTGTCAGTGGCCTGTGCCAGTCCTCTGAGAAAGTGTTTTAGTGTGCTGGGATTGAGGGAGGCTTGACCTGGAAGTGCAGTTGTGCCAGAGCGCAGGGGAGTGGGGCTCTGTGGGGGCCTAGCTGCCCTTGGCACGTGGCTCTGTGTTTATGCTGAGGGGTGGGGAAGGAAAATGGATGAGGCATGTCTGTGAATGCTATCTCTCATGGAGGAGCTCCTAGAAGAGTCAATAATCTCCCCAATATATGACCCAGGCAGTTCCTCAGATCACTCTTTCCACCGTGTCTTCCCCACGGGGTTGTTTGCCTGCCTTTCTCCAGGAGTAGCACAGCATCCTCAGGGCTTTATCCCAGACTAGCCTGCTGACCTTTATAACTCCAGTCTTCAAGCCCTGCTGGTTGCAAAAACTCATGAAAATCAGCTCTTTTCATTTTTCCAGCCAGTGACTTTAGCGAAGTGTTATCCTTATGAGTTCCCCTGTATGCTCCTCTCTCTCTCCTCTTTCTCTGGTACCGTGGTCCCCTCCCCTACACAGCACCGGTAATCCATTTCTCCCAAAACCATGTCTTCTCACTTCCTGTCTTCTTCAGTGTGGCTTCTTCTCTCCCTTTAGTTGTAGAGTTTTGTCAGTCTTCAGGTTGTTTTTCTTGGGTATTCAGAGTGAGTTGATAGTCATCTAGTTGTGTTCTAGGGAGGAGAAAAACCTAGGGTCCTCCTACTATGCTGCCATCTTCATTTTTGTAATTGGTAACTTCCATATTATTTCTTTAGCCTAAGCACTGCCTTTGTTTAAAGAAGTTAATTTGGAGAGTAATAAAGTTCACTGATAAAAAAACAGTTTGGGATTAAAGGCACAGACTTGAAATATTTAACCAGAATGGCAAATATATGGCAGATTGGGAAAAAGTGCTAATTTTAATTTAATGAGTCCCTGTAGTAATAGAGGAAAGAACATGGGGTTTGGAGACTTCTTAATCTGAGTTCTAATCTCACCTCCCAAGTCATACTAGATAGATGACCCAATGCAAATTACCTAACTTCTCTGAGGCTAAGTTTCTTCATCTGTAAATGGGGAAAAAAAATCTTCAAGCATTGTTATATAAACACATTTATTCATTACTGAGCTTAATACAGTTATCAAGGTGCTTTGAAAACAAAACAAAATGAAACTGTATCTTTCAATACAAAAATGAGGACATATATCTTTTACAATGCAATTGTTTTATGGAAGGGGAGAAATAAATTCAATATTATTTCAGCTTGACCAGCAAATTTTGTTTTTAGTTTTTATAGCAGTATTATGCATACATAATTAGCCTTTTGATGCTTTGGATTTTTTGTTAAGATGAGGGTGTGTAGGATAGCAACAGAAATGTGTCTAGATTAATTTCTTGGACAACATAGTCTGTTTAATTACAAAATGCTGGGAGTTGTTTTATAGATAGTGAATACAGTTTAACTGAAAAGGGTGTAACCTTCTCATCAAATTAAACCATGACTATTTTTGTTAAAAAAAAAAAAAACAAACAACCCTAGGGGCACCTGGGTGGCTCAGTCCTTAAGCATCTGCCCCTCAATCATTAAGTGTCTGCCTTAGGCTCAGGGCTTGATCCCAGTGTCCTGGGATCGAGCCTCACATCCGGCTCCCTGCTCTGCTGGGAGCTTGCTTCTTCCTCTCCCAGTCCCCCTGCTTGTGTTCCCTCTCTCACTGGCTGTCTCTGTCAAATAAATAAATAAAATCTTTAAAAAAAACCCTTAAAGGTAATAGAATAAATAAAAGGTGTTTTGCATATAGTAGGTCTCTAGTACACAGCAGTTCCTTCTCTTTTCCCATAGTCATCATAATTCCCCTTTCCCTGCCCTTCAACTCTGAATTATTGTCACCTATATTAAAACCTTGGGATTTAGATAGCTGTGGTCATAGCCCCAGCTTTCCCTATTATAATCAGTTTTTCTTAAGACTTCCTTCCTATATCTGACCATTTCATTGATAGTAATCACATTTGCAATCGCAGATAGGGTAATTCAGGGATAAAATATGAAGTTTGGAGCACTATGAGGAATAAGAGACAATTCCATTTGCTGTAAGTGGCTATTGAGTTGTTTCATTGACATTTACTTTTTACTTTTTTTTTTTCCTTTCTGAACTTTTGCCATGGTAGGAATTGGTTCAGTTCATTAAGTGTTTATAGGGTACAAGGCAGTGCAGTACATAGTACTGTAATGTGAAATGTCTAAAGATATACCACCTTGAGTTTCAGTCCACTCCCATGGGTTTACATTTAGGTAGGCAAGGTAGACATGTGTGGAAACTCATTATATGAATCACAAGACCATCAACAATGAGGTAGTTGTGGAAGTGGTTTAGGGGTAGATCTGGTAATGCCTTGTTAAAGAGGTGGAATTTGAACAGGGCATTAGAGATTGGATAATATTTTCACAGACACAGATGAAAGGAACATATATATTTTTTTTAGGTTTTAGTATTGCTTTAATTTTGCACCATAAAGAATATGTCAACTATCAATTTTGAGGAGATACTCATAATCTAAGAAAATTTTATTTTTATTTTTTGAATAGTTTTTATAAATCATGAATTGATGTCAAGTTGTTTTTTTTTATTTTTGATGTCAAGTTTTTTTTTAATGTTTTTTTGTTATGTTAGTCACCATACAGTACATCCATGGTTTCTGATGTAAAGTTCGATGATTCATTACTTGCATATAACACCCAGTGCACCATGCAATATGTGCCCTCCTTACTACCCATCACCAGTCTATCCCATTCCCCCACCCCCCTCCCCTCTGAAGCCCTCAGTTTGTTTCTCAGAGTCCATAGTCTCTCATGCTTCATTCCCCCTTCTGATTACCCACCCTTTCTTTATCCCTTTCTTCTCCTACCGATCTTCCTAGTTCTTATGTTCCATAGATGAGAGAAACCATATGATAATTGTCTTTCTCTGCTTGACTTATTTCACTTAGCATTATCTCCTCCAGTGCCGTCCATGTTGCAGCAAATGTTGAGAAATCATTCTTTCTGATAGCTGAGTAAAATTCCATTGTATATGTGGACCACAGCTTCTTAATCCAGTTATCTGTTGAAGGGCATCTCGACTCCTTCCACGATTTAGCTATTGTGGACATTGCTGCTATGAACATTGGGGTGCATATGGCCCTTCTCTACTACGTCTGTATCTTTGGGGTAAATACCCAGTAGTACAATGGCTGGGTCATAGGGTAGCTCAATTTTTAACTTTGTAAGGGACTTCCACACTGTTTTCCCGAGTGTCTGTACCAACTTGCATTCCCACCAACAATGTAGGAGGGATCCCCTTTCTCCACATCTTGTCCAGCAATTGTTGTTTCTTGCCTTGTCAATTTTTGCCATTCTAACTGGCGTAAGGTGGTATCTTAGTGTGGTTTTGATTTGAGTTTCCCTGATGGCTAATGATTTTGAACATTTTTTCATGTGTCTATTAGTCATTTGTATGTCTTCATTGGAAAGTGTGTTTTCATATCTTCTGCCCATTTTATGATTTGTTTATTTGTTTCTCGTGTATTGAGTTTGAGAAGTTCTTTGCTGATCTTGGATACCAGTCTTTTATCTGTAGCATCATCTGCAAATATATTCTCCCATTCCGTGGGCTGCCTCTTAGTTTTTTTGACTGTTTTCTTGGCTGTGCAGAAGCTTTTTATCTCGATGAAGTCCTACAAGTTCATTTCATCTTTTGTTTCTCTTGCCTTTGGAGATGTGTCATGAAAAAGTTTGCTTTGGCTGAGGTCATAGAGGTTGCTGCCTATGTTCTCCTCTAGGATTTTGATGGATGCCTGTCTCACATCAAGGTCTTTCATCCATTTGGAGTTTATTTTTGTGTATGGTGTGAGAGAGTGGTCAAGTTTCATTCTTTTGCATGTAGCTGTCCAACTTTCCCAGCACCATTTATTGAAGAGACTGTCTTTTTTCAACCGGATGATTTTTCCTGCTTTATCAAAGATTGCTTAACCAAAGAGCCGAGGGTCCATTTCTGGGTTCTTTGTTCTGTTCCATTGGTCTATGTGTCTGTTTTTCTGCCAGTACCATGCTGTCTTTGTGATCACAGCTTTGTAGTACAGCTTGAAATCCGGCATTGTGATGCCCCCAGCTTTGTTTTTCCTTTACAACAGTTCCTTGGAGATTCGGGGCCTTTTCTGGTTCCATACAAATTTAAGGACTATTTGTTCCAGTTCTTTGAAAAATTTCATTAGTATTTTGATCGGGATAGCATTGAAAGTGTAGATTGCTCTGGGTAGCATGGACATTTTAACTATGTTAATTCTTCTGATCCACAAGCATGGAATATTTTCCCATCTTTTTGTGTCTTCCTCAATGTCTTTCAAGAGTGATTTATAGTTTCTAGAATATAGATCCTTTACATTTCTGGTTAAGTTAATTCCAAGGTAACGTATTTTTTTTGGTGCTATTGTAAATGGGATGGATTCCCTAATTTCTCTTTCTTAAGTTTCATTGTTCATGTATAGAAATGCAACTGATTTCTGAGCATTGATTTTGTATGCTGCCACATTACGGAATTGCTCTATAACTACTAATAGTTTGGGAGTGGATTCTTTTGGGTTTTCCATATGGAGTATCATGTCATCTGCGAAGAGAGACATTTTGACTTCTTCTTTGTGGATTTGGATACGTTTTATCCGTTTTTGTTGTCTAATTGCTGTTGCAAGGACTTCTAGTACTATGTTGAATAATAGTGGCAAGACTGGGCATCCTTGTCGTGTTCCTGATCTGAAGGGAAATGCTTCCAGCTTTTACCCATTGAGAATGATATTTGCTGTAGGCTTTTAATAGATGGTTTTTATGAGATTGAGGAATGTACCCTCTATCCCTACACTCTGAAGGGTTTTAATCAGGAAAGGATGCTGTATTTTGTCAAATGCTTTTTCTGCCTCTATTGAGAGAATTATTTGGTTTTTGAATTTTTCTTTCTGGATAAAATCTAAGACACTGATCAATTTGCAAATGTTGAACCACCCTTGCATCACAGGAATGAATCCCACATGGTCATGATGGATAATCCTTTTAATGTACTGTTGGATTCTATTAGCCAGGATCTTGTCCATATTCGTTAGGGAAATCGGTCTGTAATTCTCCTTTTTGATGGGGTCTTTGCCTGGTTTGGGGATCAAGGTAATATTGGCCTCATAGAATGAGTTTGGTAGCTTTCCTTCTGTTTCTATTTTTTGAAATAGCTTTAGGAGAATAGGTATTATTTCTTCTTTGAATGTTTGGTAGAATTCCCCAGGAAAACCTTCCGGGCCTGGAGTTTTGTTATTTGGAAGGTTGTTTATCACTGACTCAATCATTTCATAATTAATTGGCCTGTTTAAGAAATCAATTTCTTCCTCTTTCAGTAAAGTAGGAGATGTATGGAAGGAATAGAGAATAGGGTTGCAGCGTGAAAAAGAACACAGGAAAGGCTCTAAGGGTCTACTATACATTTAAAATATAGTTGAACTGCAAATTTGGCCTTGAATTTCCTTGGGGAGGTAGTACTCAACTCTGACCGTATGTCACCTAGGAATTTTAAAACCGTTGTCCGTGCTAGTGCCTCAGAGAGATTGATATTTTACTGATCTGATGGGGTCCTGGGAATCATTCCTCAGATGATTATGGTGTACAGCTGAGGATAAAGAACCACAGCTCTAGGCCAAAGTAAAAGAGAAATTGTCATATAATTCTTATTATCCTATAACAACAATAATAAGCATATTAGTTAAAAGCTAGCAGTTAGCTCTAAAATAAATTTTCTGTGATTTGTAAGTTTTTCTGCATGTTTCATTTTGTTGTTGTTTAAGATATGGCTGGGGTATTGGGAGTATTTGAGCTGTCTTATATTCTCTTGCTGTGTAGTTTTGAGGAACATGCTTTCCCATAGAGTAAAAACAAAATGTAAGTGTCCTAGCTGAATTTGTTATTGCTTAATCTTGATGTGAGGTTAAATGAACTGTGTACCTTATTACCAGCTAAATAAGGAGATATTGACTCTGTTTTCAATAAAATATCCCAGCAAATAGTCTAACAAAAATTTCAAAGGCCTTAGATAATTATTCTTATCATTGGATTTATCTGCCTTGCCTATAAAGTGGATGGAGACAGACTTTAAGAGGAATATAGTAATTTTTTTCTTTTTTAAAGATTTTATTTATTCCTTTCACAGAGAGACAGACGGCCAGCGAGAGAGGGAACCAAGCAGGGGAGTGGGAGAGGAAGAATCAGGCTCCCAGCAGAGCAGGGAGCCCGATGCAGGCCCGATCCCAGAACCCTGGGATCACCCTGAGCCGAAGGCAGAGCTTAACGACTGAGCCACCCAGGCGCCCCCAGAATATAGTAATTCTACCACCTCATGCAATTTTTTTTTAACTGAAAAGACATTGGAACCCATTCTATCTTAAATGTTTCTAAACTTAATTAAGGGAGAAAAATATGACATTTATTGAGCATGTATTTAATCTCTTCAGTTTTATTCACTTTTCAAAATAGCTTGGTAAGAAAAATGTGTGTCTTTTTAACAGATGAGAATAAGACATATAAATTAGTGGGAGCATATTTGGAATTTAAATCTAGATTATTTTAATAATTTCATTCTCTTTCCTCTATACATTGTTGTCTTTCCCCACCATAAAGATAATATTAAATATAAGGAGAGGATATAGACAAATTGTTGGTAACCATATCAGATCGATAAATCAGATCTGCCGACTTAATAGCCATATACTACTCAAAATTACACGGGACTGAAAAATATCTAAAACAATTTTGAAAATGAAGACTAAAATTCAAGGAATCAGTCTATATGGAATTTTAAGGTTTACTATATTACTGCAAGTAATTAAGACAGTGTGATATTGATGGAAGTATAGATATATAGATCAATGGAACAAACAGGAACCAGAAATAGATCGATACAAATATGTTTTAATCAGGAAAGGATACCATATTTTCTCAAATGCTTTTCTGCATCAATTGAGAGGATTATACTGTTCTTGTCTTTTAGTAATGTGTTCTATCACATTGATTGATTTGAGAATGTTGAACCACCCTTGCATCCCAGAAATAAATCCCACTTGGTCGTGATGGATAATCCTTTTATTGTACTGTTGGATCCTATTGGTGAGGATCTTGGTGAATATTTTGCATCCATGTTCATCAAGGTTATTGGTCTGTAATTCCTTTGATGGGCTCTTTGTCTGGTTTTGGGATCAATGTAATGCTGGCCTCATAGAACAAGTTTGGAAACTTTCCTTCTGTTTCTGTTTTTGAAATGGCTTTAGGAGAATAGGTATTATTTTGCTTTAAAGTTTGGTAGAATTCCCAGGCCATCAGGCCCTGGACTTTGTTTTTGTAGACGTTTTTGATTACTGCTTCAATTTCGTTACTGGTGTTTGGTCTATTCACATTGTCAGTTTCTTCCCATTTCAGTCTTGGTAGTTTATAGGTTTCTGGGAAGGCATCTATTTCTTCCAGGTTGCTTAATTTATGTGGTATAGTTGCTGATAATAATTTCTAATAATTGTTTCGTTTCCTTGCTGTTAGTCGTGATCTCTCCCTTTATTCATAATTTTATTAATTTCGGGCCTGTTTTCTTTGGGATAAGTCTGGACAGTGGTTTATCGATCTTATTAATTCTTTCAAAGAACCAGCTTCTAGTTATGTTGATCTGCTCTACTGTATTTCTGGTTTCTAAATTACTGAACTCTGCTCTAATCTTTATTATTTCTCTTCTCTTGCTGGCTTAGGCTTTGTTTGTTGTTCTTTCTGCAGTTCTTTAAGTGTAAAGTTAGTTTTTGTATTCTGATTTTTCTATTTTTTTGAGTGAGGCTTGGAAGGCTATGTATTTTCCCTTAGGACCGCCTTTAGGTATCCCATAGGTTTTGACCTATGTGTTTTCATTCTAATTGGTTTGCATGAATTAATTTATTCTTTAATTTCCTGGTTGACCAAACATTCTTAAGCAGGATGCTCTTTAACTTCCAAGTGTTTGAATTCCTCCCTATTTATTTATTTGTATTGAGTTCCAGTTTCAAAGCATTGTGGTCTGAGAATATGTAGGAGATAAACTCAGTCTTTGTATTGGTTGAGACCTGTTTTGTGACCCAGTATGTGGTCTATTCTGGAGAAAGTTCCATGTGCATTTGAAAAGAATAAGCATTCTGTTGTTCTGGCGTGTAGTGTTCTGTATATATCTACGAGGTCCATCTGGTCCAGTATGTCATTCAAAGCTCTTGTTTCTTTGCTGATTTTCAGCTTAAACGATCTGTCTATTGCTGAGAGTGGAGTGTTGAGGTCCCCTACTATTAAGCATTATTATCTATATGTCTCTTTTATTCTGATTAATAGTTGGCTTATGTATCTGGCTGCTCCCATGTTGGGGAGCATAGATATTTTTAGTATTAGATCCTCCTGTTGGATACACCCTTTAAGAATAATATCTAACTACAGTCTTTAGTTTAAAATTTAATCTGTCTGATATGAAAATTGCTACCCCAGTTTTCTTTTGAGGTCCGTTGGCAGGAAAAATGGTTCTCCATCCCTTCACTTTCAGTCGATGTATTTTTAGGTTCAAAATGAGTCTCTTGTAGACAGCATATGGATGGGTCATGTCTTTTTATCCAATCTGCAACCCCTGTGCCGTTTATGGGAGCATTTACGCCATTCACATTGAGAGTGATTATTGAGAGATGATTTTAATGTTGTCATATTGCCTGTGAAGTCTTTGTTTGTATAGATTGTAAATTTCTATTCTGTATCACTCTTGGGTCTTTTTACTTTTATAGAACCCCCTTAATATTTATTGTAGGGCTGGCGTGGTGGTCACATATTCCTTCAGTTTCTGTGGAAGCTCTTGTCTCTCTATCCATTCTTGAATGACAGCCTTGCTGGATGAAGAATCCTTGGCTGCATGTTCTTCTCCGGTGCTCTGAATATGTCTTGCCAGCTTTTTCTGGTTTGCCAGTGTCTGAAGACAGGTCTGACGTTGTTCTGATGTTCCTCCCTCTGTACGTGAGGACTCTCTTCCCCTGGCGCTTCAAGATTGTTTCCTTGGATCTAAGATTTGCAAATTGTACTATTATGTGACGTGGTGGGTCTGTTCTCATTGATCTTGGGAGGGGTCCTCTCGCCTCTTGGACACGGAATGCTTCTTTCCTTCACCAGATTAGGGAAGTTCTCAGCTATAATTTGTTCAAAATATCTCTTCCAGACCTCTTCTTTCTCCACCCCTCGGGGATGCTGATGATTCTGACATTGGAACGTTTCATTGAGTCAGTAATCTCCTGTAGTCTTATTTCTTGAAAGTGGAGTTTCTTAAGCCATGTTTCTTCTTTTTCTTTCTTTTCTTCATCTCATTATTTAATTCACTAATTCGTTCTTCTGCTCTTGTTTACCCTTGCCATCAGAGCATCCAGTTTATACTGCATTTGATTCATAGCATTCTTTATTTCTGCCACATTCACTCTCATTTCTGCCCTTAGAGAATTCTATATTCTCATTAATATTTTCATTAATATTTTTCAAGCCTACACGTCATCTTGACCATTGTTACTCTGAACTCCGTTTCTGACAATTTGGTTATATCCATGTCCATTAGTTCTGTGTCCAGAAGCCACAGTCTCTGTTTTTTTCCTTTGTTGTGGGTTCCTCCTCCTTTTCATTCTGGTGAGGGTATAGTTGCGGGGATGTACAGAGCCCAAATTATTGACCAGGACCCAAGAAGATGCACTTGTTTTATAGGGACCTTAGGGATGTGGGCTTCTTGTTTTTTCAGCCTCCTTCTGGGAGGGGCCTGCCATGGGATATTCAGGCAACCCTCTTTGGGTAGGGTTGCCCTGTCCCCTTTGGGGGTGGGCACAGTGAGAACTGGTTTTTCTGGGCTTTTGTTCTCTGGTGGCTTTCCCGGCGGCTTTCTGTGACTCTTCAGAGGGTCAGAGCAGCAGTGACCTATCCAAGCCTCTGTCTCAGAACAGAGATCGCAGTCTGCTCTTCACTGAGCTCTCTCCTGGCCAGTTTAACTCCATTTCTGTCAGTGTTCTACAAAACCCGCAGCATCCGGGTTGTGCGCCCGCAGCTGTTCTCCCAGTCCTGCGCTCCCAGGGCTAGCATGTCTCTTCCCTTTGTGTTTCTAACACTGCCATCCGCCCCGGTTCCCACCCACGCTCCTAAGCTCCCGGTTTCCAGTGTGGCTCATGTGTCGTGCTCCAGAGCTCTGGTTTTCAGTCTGGTCACGTGTGCATTCCCGAGCTCCCAGTTTCAGTCTGTTTTGCACACGCACTCTGAGCTCCCAGTTTTCCCAATTTGGTATTCTTAAAGCAGGATGTTTATTCATGAGTATGTATGTACCTTTATGTTTGCCAGATTCTTTCCAATTTGAAAAAATGATTCATCATTATTTTAAAGGTAATCTTCCCACAATTGTATGACATGTTGAAACTAAAACTATTAAATCAGTAGCATATCATGATGTAGTAGTAAGTTTTGATTCACAAATGTTTTATTTTGTTTATAGGTAGCATCAGTTCTTTTGGTGAATTATTAATTAAAATGTTTCATATAGTTTTTGTGTGTTTTTGGCAGGAAAACATTTACACATCAGGCATTTATTGAGCACATGTCAGACACTGCCAGCTGCTTTAAGAACTATATTAATCTTTATAACAACCCTAAGTTGCTTATTTTACAGATGAAAGTGAGACTTAGAAAGGTTAAGAAACTTTCTCAAAGCAGTAAGGTAGAGTTTTAGAATAGGAATCTGAACTTGTTGACATTAAAACATAGCTCTTTTAAGGTACTACTACTATGCCTCTTTCATGAATAAAGCACAGTATCTGCCCTCAAAAGACTTTATTCAACTAGATATGGCAAATAATTTACCTGTCATGGTAGAATTATTATTTTTTACTTTCTAAATATTTATTTATTTATTTATTTATTTATTTATTTATTTATTTATTTAAAGAGTGCATGCTCACATGCACACAAGCGAGGGGTGGGGCACAGGGAGAGGAAGAGAGATTCCTCAAGCAAACTCCCAGCTGAACAGAGAACCGATATGGGGCTTGATCCCGGACCTGAAATCAGACCTGAGCTGAAATCAAGAGTTGGATGCTTAACCACTGAGCCACCAGTCATCCCTATTTTATTATTATTTATAGTATTAAAAATTGTTACAAGAAAATTTACCATCTTGGCGTTTTAAGTATAGTTCAAGGTAAAAGTACATTCATATTGTTGTACCGTGATCTTCAGAAATCCTCATCTTGCAAAACTGAAACTCTTTAATCATTAAATAATTACTTCTGCTTGTCCTCTCTTCCTAGCCCCAAGCAACCACCATTCTCATTTCTGTCTCGGGTGACTACTCTAGATATCTCAAATAAATGGAAGCATATAGTATTGTCTTTTGTGACTGGTTAATTTTACTTAGCATAACATCTTGGATTAATCTGTGTTGTAGCATGTGTCAGGACTTACTTCCTTTTTAAGGGTGAATAACATTCCACTGTGTGTATAACGCAAGTTGTTTATTCATCTGTGGTAAATACTTGGAGTTGTTTACACCTTTTGGTTTTTATGAATAATGTTGCTTTGAACATGGTATAGAAATATCTCTTTGAGATCCTGCTTTCAGTTCTTTTGTGTACCCAGAAGTGGGGTTGTTTGTTATAGTCATTTCATTTTTTTGAAACTGCTATACTGTTTTTTATGGTAGCTGTACCATTTTACATTCCATCAGCAGTGCTTAAAGGTTCCAATTTCTCCATATTCTCACCTGTGTTGGAATTATTTTGAAAAAGCAAATCTAGGATATGTTCTTTCTGGTCTCACTGCATTTTATTTTGGTAACTTCTTTCATAGCAACAAAGCTGCATTGCTGATAATTTTTGTTCAAAGGGATAACTCCAAATACACTGAAGTATTCATGATTGTTAAAGGAATGTGTCATTATGTTCTGTATACTGTGCTTATTAAATTAGTAATTGATTTTTCAGAAAACAGGTTTAGAAGTAAAAAATATAACTGTTCAATCTTAACTAAAACCGAAATTAATTAGGTAGCCCTATTAGTTGTGTTCTATTTAACAGGAATTTGGCCCTACTGGATTATTTTTTCCTAGGTCATTTACTAGCATGTAATTTACAGTTTCATGGCTGCACCAAATGAAGACAAAGACATGAATTTAATAAGTAACAGTATAGTCTAAAAGTATTAAATAGTAAAATTTTCTAGGAAGTTTTAGGTGAGTTTTTAAATCTTATACACTTTTGTCCAATGGTAATATTGAGTTTATTAAATATCCATTGTTGCATAACAAATTCCATAAACTTTGTAGCTTAAACCAAGACACATTTATTATTTAACAGTTTATATGGGCCAGATGCCCAGGCATTGCTAGACTAGGTCTTCTCTTAAGGTCCCACAGTTTTCAGTTGTCCTGTATTGTTATCTGGAGGCCTGACTGGGTAAGAACCTGCTTCTAAACTCCCTCAGATTCTTGGCAGAATTCCTTTCCTTTCAGTTGTAAGACTGAGGACACTGGCTTCTTCCGGGTGTTAACTGGAGGCTCCTGTCAGTTCCCAGAGATTGTCATGCTTTATGGGCTTCCTCAGCATGACCACTTACTTCAATCAAGCCAGCAAAGAAAGCCTCGAAGCCTATATAATGCAACATAGAAGTGAAATCCCATCAAGTTTGCCTTTAATATGTTGATTAGAAGCAAGACACATGTCCTGTCCACTCTCAAGGTAATAGAGGGGATATACAAGGGCATGAACACCAAGAGACAGGGATCATGGGGGCCTATTTTAAATTCTGTTTGCCACATTTGATCAACTGGGGGTTTCTTTCTTCTTTTTTTGGTTTTATTGTCTTAATTCAATCTGCAGACATAAAATTTTATTCTAGGCAGGTATGGGCCACCTCTAAGTTTAGATCTAATTTACTGGAGTTATGTAAATGAAATGAAAAAAAAAAAAAAACAACTAAAAATTCTTCTTTCCAAATCTTTCAGTGGTTAACCTGTAAAAGTGAAAATTATTTGATAGCGAAAATTTTCTTTAGATGTGAATTTCTTGAATTTTAACATTGGGTACCACATAAATATAATACTTTTGTTTACTGTGTGGAATTTGGGGA
Source organism: Ursus maritimus (assembly GCF_017311325.1). Lineage (NCBI taxonomy): Eukaryota > Metazoa > Chordata > Mammalia > Carnivora > Ursidae > Ursus > Ursus maritimus. The sequence goes on from NW_024423319.1 coordinate 57,531,076, forward strand.
TTCTGGAGACTACCTGAAAGCTTATAATACTATCAGGTTTATTGTGAAGACTGGTGTCCTGTGTATATTTTGTTAAACATTTACATCACCCATATTTCTTCTCACATTGTAATTTGTTCTTCATACTTATCTCTCCATTTCCTTCTTCAGTATATCTTTAAACACCAAGGCACGAGCTCTATCAGTCCTGAATTTAACTCTGTGAAACAGGTATATGCTTAATAGAGTTATCATGGAAGATAATTCTTTTACAAAAATTATGTGTACTGTTATGTTCATTTTCCCATACCACCTCCAATTCTAAGGATCTGAAGGGAAAAAGAAAATTTTTCTCAGTTCGGTTTTCCATGATGAGATGTTTCTATCACTAGTTATAAGAAATGATTGGTTTGAGATGACCCATGTGATTTTCTGAGATCAAGTGAGTACTGCAACTCAGTTTAGTATTACTGTTTTCCCAGAATCTTTTTTTCTCCAGAATCTTTTAAACTGATCTATTTAATTATTTTCTGAGAAAATGAAAATAGTTTTAAAGAATTGTTTACTAGGCTCTGATATGAGAGTCTGTTTACTTGAGTTTTGGAGTATCTGAATAAGTTATTACCTTATTGTTGCTAACTTCCAGAATCTTCTATACAAGTGGTTTCTTTTTCCTCTTTGGCCCTTAGTGGTAGAGACAGCATGTCTGATTATCACTTCAAATAACAAATTTTATTTTTGAAATAAAGGTTTATTGTCCTAGAAATTCTGAAAATATTTTTGTTTTCTCATTGGAAATGACTTAAATTTTAGTAAATATTAGTGAATGCTGAGGTCCTCTATAGGAATGATTATTCTTATATTGAAAACCTCATACCTTGTTGAAGGTCGATGAGGTGAGCAATGGAATGTTCTGTTGTTAAAGATTTCTGTAGACTGAAATGATTTTTAGTATGCTGGGATCTCTGACTCATTTGGATTAATTTTATTTCTAGTTTTTTCAGACCTAGAAATTCATTTAAATTTGTTATAAGATGTTCTGAAAAGGAAGTAACCAAAGTAACGAGTGAACAGAGGAAAGCAGTATTACCTTTTCTATGGATAATCTGATAGTCATTTTGTAGTAAATTTCAGTTATCGGGACTCTGCCTTAATATTGGTTTGTGAACTGTTCTGCTGAATGTACCTCTTCCTATATGTTAGTGATGAATCAGTCACAGTTTTTTTTTGTCTTTTTATCCCCATAGTATTATATGTGTCTTTGAGGTAAGAGAGTAGATAGTGGTACTATTTATTGAATGGGAACCCTGAAATAAAGCAGATTTTTATGTGTGTTTGTGTGGGGATATCACCAATTGCCGTTTTTGTGTTTGTTATTTTTGAGAGATGTGAGATAAGGAAGTAGAAATGTCAAGTAGGCTGTTGGGTATATGGATCATGAGTTCAGGAGAATAGTCTCTGAGTAAATGTGAATCATGTCAGTAAATTAACTGTTTGGGGAAAGAATGTAGAGTGAAGTGAGAAGGTGACTCAAGTTCATTTCCTGAGGATCTACAATGTTTCATGGATACTGAAAGAGAACAAGCATTAGAGTAAAAAATAATGAGTGTGATATCACAGAATCCATAGACTCAAATAGAATAAGTGGTCAACTGCAACATCAAGAGAAGGAATCTGTTTGCAAAAGAACATCATTGGTGACTTTATTTGTTACTCATTGGGTTGTTTAGGAGAAAGATGTTATCCAGGGCTCTAGGTGGCTCAGTTGGTTAAGCATCTGACTTGGCTTGGGTCGATCTCAGGGTCCTGGGATCGAGCCCCATGTCAGTTCCCTGCTCAGCATGGAGTCTGTTTGTCCTTCTCTCTCTGCCCCCACTCATGCCCACACTCTCAAATAAATAAATAAAATATTTAAGATAAAACGAGAAACAAAACACCCCCAAAGGAAGATGTTCAGTTTAAGATGGCAACATAAGAAGATTCTTTTTTTTTTTTAAGATTTTATTTATTTATTTGACAGAGATAGGAGCAGCCAGCGAGAGAGGGAACACAAGCAGGGGAGTGGGAGAGGAAGAAGCAGGCTCATAGCGGAGGAGCCTGATGTGGGGCTCGATCCCATAACGCCGGGATCACGCCCTGAGCCGAGAGCAGGCGGCTAACTGCTGTGCCCAGGCGCCCCAACAGAAAGATTCTGAACTCACTTTCTCCCATGGACACATTAAATCTATAATTCATGACATAATTCCCACTGAAAAAGAACTGAAAACTAGCTGAACAGCTTCTACACAATGAGGAAATAAAAGAATGCCACATTGAGACAAATAGGAGAGGTAGAGATGGGGTCTCGCAATAACCCCATCTCTGGTAACAATGAATGATAGTGAGGGGTCTCACAGGCCCAGAGCCTCTCCCTGGTAGTGAGGGTTTGTGCCCCACATTGGGCTCCCAACCCTTGGACTACGCAAGGAGACAAGTCCCCAAGACATCTGGCCTTGGGAACCAGTGGCACTTGCACCCAGAGACCAGGGAGTCTGTGGGGATCTGAGATATCTTTTATAGGGGCTTGCTCATGGATTCATTTATCCTGGGAGCCAGGGCAAAGCAGTTTGAGAGATGAGTGGATTACATGTGAAGGTAATTCAGTTGCTAATCTTAAAATGTCTGCTGGAGGGCGGGGCTTAGTTGGGATTTTCCTCCAAGATAAGTCTGAGAGTACCTTTTTTTTTTTTTTTTTGCATTCTTCCATTAGCATAGGTGGTGTGTGGATACAACCTTGCTAAAGCTAAGGACCTGTTCTTATCCAGTATTACTTAGTTGTGCACATCCCCCACTGCTAGTTCTCTTTTCCTGCCTTGCTAAATCCATGGGGCGCTGCACCATATATTTTACCATGTCACTAAAAGTATAGGCATGACCTGCCCCCAACAATCTTTCCTTTCAGTAAAGCCATAGTCATGACCCCCCGCCCCGACTCCTCAGTGCTCCTCTCAGGACTTCTTAAAACCATGAACATACCCCACCACTAGGGTCTCTTTTCCAGCATTACTAAACCTGTGGGCATGCTCTGTTCCCAGCACTCTTTCCTGGCCCCACTAAAGACATGGGCATACCCTGACCCCAACACTCTCCTGTAACCGCTTTAAAGCTGGTGGGTGAGTGTATTCCACGAGGGATCTTGATTCCCTGTCTCTGGTGATCAGGGAGATTGCACTCCTGGATCTTGCGGCATGATAACAATATAAAAGATGGTTCTGGGCAGGGTACAATACCGGGGACTATACAGACAGCAAACTGAAACACACCTCCTGTCTGCACATGAAAAAGACCCATTTCACCTGCAAAGAGAAACAGTTTGACTTCTTTGCCAATTTTGAACATACCTTTTATTCCCTTTTGTTGTCTGGTTGCTGTTGCAGGACTCTACTACTGTGTGGAACAATAATGGTGAGAGTGGGCATCCCTTGTCGTGTTCCTATCTTAAGGGAAAGGCTTTCGGCTTTTCCCCCATTGAGAATGATATTGCTGTAGGCTTTTCATAGATGGTTTTATGAAATTGGGAATGTACTCTCTATCCCTACACTCTGAAGGGTTTTAATCAGGAAAAGGATGCTGTTTGTCAAATCTTTTTCTGCATCAGTCGAGGGTTCATATGGTTCTTGACTCTTTTATTGTTGATATGATCCATCACACTGATCAATTTGTGAATGTTGAACCACCTTTGCATCCCAGGGATGAAACCCCTTGTGCATGATGGGTAATCCTTTTAATGTACTGTTGGATCCTATTAGCTAGGATCTTGTGGAGAATTACGGCATTCATATTCATCAGGGATATCGGTCTGTAATTCTTCTTTTGATGGGGTCTTTGCCTGATGATCAAGGTAGTACTGGCCTCATCGAATGAGTTTGAGTTTTCCTTCTGTTTTTACTTTTTGAAAAGCTTCAGGAATAGTTATTATTTCTTCTTTGAATGTTTGATAGAATTCCCTGGGAAATCCGTCAGGCCCTGGACTCTTGTTTTTGGGGAGGTTTTGCTCACTGCTTCAATCTCTTCATAATTAGTCGGTCTGTTTAAATAATCAGTTTCTTCCTGTTTCAGACTTGGTAGTTTATAGGTTTACAGGAAGGCATCCATTTCTTCCAGGTTGTTTAATTTATTGGCATATAGTTGTTGATAGTAGTTTCTAAGGATTCTTCCTATTTCTTTGGTGTTGGTCATGATCTCTTCCCTTTCATTCTTAATTTTGTTAATTTGGGTCCTTTCTCTATTCTTTTGAATAAGTCTGGCCAGTGGCTTTATCAATCTTATTTATTCTTTCAAGAACCAGCTTCTGGTTTTGTTGATCTGCTCACTGTGCTCCTGGTTTCTAATTCATTGATCTCTGCTCTAATATTTAGCAATTGCCTTCTCTTGCATGAGTTAGGCCTGACATGATACTCTATATGAAAAACCCAAAAGACTCCATCCCCAAATTACTAGAACTCTTAGGACAATTCAGTAATGTGGTAGGATACAAAATCAATGATCAGAAAGCAGTTGCGTTTCTACTACGAAAATGAGACTGAAGAAAGGAAATTAGGGAATCGATTCCATTTACAATAACACCAAAAATCATACAATATCTCGGAATTAACTTAACCAGAAGAGCGTAAAGGATCTATATTCTAGAAACTACAGATCACTGTTGAAAGAAATTGAAGAAGACAAAAAGATGTAAAAACATTTATGCTCATGGATCAGAAGAATAAACATAGTTAAAATGTCTGTGCTACCCAGAGCAATCTACACTTTCAGTGCCATCCCGATCAAAATACCAATGACATTTTTCAAAGAACTGGAACAAGCAGCCCCTTAGATTTAGTGTGGACCCAAAAAAGGCCCCAAAATGCTAAGGAAATGTTGAAAAGGTAAAACAAAGCTGGGAGCATCGTTGCCTGATTTCAAGCTATACTACAAAGCTGTGATCACAAAGACGGCATGGTCACACAAAAACAGACACATAGACCAGTGGAACAGAATAGAGACTCAGAAACCAGACCTCTCGTCTCTATGGTCAACTATTCTTTGCCTGCCAAAGCAAGGACAAAACATCCAATGGGGGAAAATAGTCTCTTCAATAAATGGTGCTGAGAAAATTGGGCTGCTACATGCAAAAGAATGAAACTTGACCACTCCTCCACCATACACAAGAATAAACTCCAACCGGATGAAAGACTTTGATGTGAGACAAGGATCCATCAAAATCATAGGAGATCATAGTCTGTAACCTCGGGACATTGGCCACAGCAGCTTCATTTATGACACGTCTCCAAAGGCAAGGGAAACAAAAAAAAATGAACTTTTGGAACTTCATCAAGACAAAAGTTTCTGCACAGCAAAGGAAACGATCATTAAAACAATGAGGCAACCCACAGAATGGGAGAAGATATTGGCAAATGACACTACAGATAAAAGGCTGTATCCAATATCTACAAAGAACTTCTCAAACTCAATACACTAAACAAAGAATCAAATCAAAAAATGGGTAGAAGATATGAACAGGCACTTTTCCAATGAAGACATACAAATGGCTGGACATGTGAAAACATGTTCAAAATCAATAGCCATCACGGAAATTCAAATCACAACCACATTGAGATACCATTATTCCAGTTAGAATAGAAAATTGACAAGGCAGAACAACAAATGGTCAGTGGTTGCGAATAAGGAAACTCTCCTACATTGTTGATGGGAATGCAAGTTGGTATAGCCACTTTGGAAAACAGTGTGGAGGTTCCTCAAAAAGTTAAAAATAGAGCTACTTATGACCCACAATTGCACTACTGGTATTTATCCCAAGAATACGGACATAGTGAAGGGAAGGGCCATATGCACCCCAATGTTCATAGCAGCATTGTCCACAATAGCTAATTTGTGGAAGGAGCTGAGATGCCCTTCAGCAGATGAATGGATAAAAAAGATGTGTTCCATATATACAATAGGATATTCAGCCATCAAGAAAGAATGATTACCCAACATTTGCTGCAACATGGACGGGACTGGAGGAGATTATGCTATGTGAAATAAGTCAAGAAGAGAAAAGAGAATTATCATGTGGTTTCACTCATTTGTGGAACATAAGGAATAGCAGGGAGATCGGTAGGAGAAGGAAGGGAAGAATGAAGGTTGGGAGTAAACAGAAGGGGAATGAACCATGAGAGACTATGGACTCTCGAAAAAACCTGAGCTTCAGATGGGAGAGGGATGGGGGATCGAGTTAGGCCAGGGATAGGTATTAAGGAAGGCACATATTGCATGGAGCAGTGGGTGTTATATGCAAAAATAAATCATGTAACACTACTCAAAAACTAAGGATGTACTGTATGGTGACTAACAAAACATAGTTAAAAATTTTTAAAAAGGAAGTAGTTCAAAGAAAAAAAAAAAAGAAAAGAAAAGGCCCATTTCATTGTCCTAAGACTTCAACCTGAGGGATGGGCTTCTTCTTCAACAAATCTAAAGGGTACAGAGAAACTCAGAGGGAATGAAGGCATGGGGACACCATCTGTGTGTCTTCCCTTTGCCTGGCCACAGCTCACTGGTGCCCCAAAAGGAGCTATATGGTTCTCTGAAGCCCTGATTCTTGCAACATTCACCTAGGGACAAATCCAGATTTCCTACTCTGGAGGTGAGTAGGGTCTCTGAGTGTGGTCGACTGTTTATCTTTGCATAGTTTAGATGCTGCTGCCTGAGGAACGGCTTTCATTCAGCCTATCTGGAGTGAATGAGGTCACTCCATTTCAGAAACTGTTCTGGTTTTGACACCCTCAACAGGTGGGATCCATTAAGTTAAATCAGGCTACTTAGATAATCACAAAGCATTGAAAGGTAGTCAAGAGCTAAGGCAGGATTGAATGATAAGGTTCATCTTCTAGACAAAGACACTCCTTCATGACTGTGAAAGGTAGCTGTTTGCCTAATGCATAAACATAAAGTCATGCAAAATGAGGAAGCAGAATGTGTTCCAAACAAAAGAACAACACAAAACCTCAGAAAAAGACCTTAATAAAATGGAAATAGGTAATCTTTCTGAGAAGTATTCAAAATGATGGTCATGAAGATACTGAACTTGAGAGAAGAATGGATGAACACAGTGAGAACTTCAGTAGAGATAGAGAACATAAGGAAGTACCAAACAGAAGTCACAGAACTGAAGATTCAGTGACTGCACTGAAAAATACATGAGAGGGTTTAGTAGCAGAGTGGATAAAATAGAAAAATAAATCATTGACTTGGAAAATAGAGCAATAGAAGTATCCCAAAGCAACTACAGCAACAACAAAAAGTGCACATAGTTTAAGAGATTCATGGGAAAAGAATTGGAATAATATTTACATTATAAGCGTTCTAGAAGAAGGAGAGAGGGAAAGCGGCAGAAAATTCACTTGAAGAAATGGAGGCTGAAAACTTTACTAATCTGGGGAAGGTAACAGACATCCAGGTCCAGGAAGCCCAGAGAGTTCACAAATAAAATGAACCCAAAGAGGTCTGCAGAGACACAATGTAATTAAATGTCAAACTTAAAGAAAAGTATCTTAAAAACAGCAGGAGAAAAGTTAGGTGCAAGGGAACCTCCATAAGTCTGTCGGCTGATTTTTGGGCAGAACTCAGCAGGCCGGAAGGAAGTGGCATGATATATGCAAAGTGCTAAAGGAAAGAACTTCCACAAAGAATACTGTACACGGCAAGGGTATCATTCGAACTGAATGAGAGAGAAAAATTTTCCAGGTGGGAAAGAAAAAATCAGGAGATCATCACCAATGAACTGGTCTTACAAAGATGTTAAAGTATCTCTAATCGAAAAAAATAAGGCACTAATAACAAGGAAACATGAAACTAAAAAAAAAAACTCCTTGTTAAAGGAAAATATATGATAAGGTAATGGATTAACCACTTATAAAGCTAGTATGAAGGTTAAAAGACAAAATAGTAAAATTAACTATACAATAATTAATTAAGGATACCCATATTAAAGATATAAAATATGATATGAAAACATAAAACATGGGGTGGTTAAAAATGTAGAGTTTTACAATGTGTTCAGATTTAAGTGCTTAACTTAAAATTGACATCTGTATATAAAGACCATTATATGTGAACCTCATGGTAACCACAAAGAAAACACATTAGATACACAAAAGATAGTGATAAAGGACTCTAAGCATAACACTAAAGAAATTCATCAGAACCACAAGGGAAGAGATCAAGAGAATTGTAACAGTTGGAAAGACAGCACTTGGAAGCCCAGGGCACTACACATAGAGCAGCCAGCCCCAGTCTTCCTGTATAAAGGCCCATTTACCTAGCCTGGGCTTCAGCCTAAGGAAAGGAGTTTCTGGTTAGCCACATATCTAGAGCTAAGGGGCATAGCCAGGGAATGTAAGCAGAGAGGAAGGCACCATCTTGCGCACTCTGTTGGCTTTGCTACAACTTGACAAGACTTCCCAGAAAAGAACTTATATACTCATCTGGAGCCCTGAGTTTTGCAGCTGTTTTCCAGGGGACACCTCAGATCTCCTGGTCCAGAAGCTGACAGGGATTATTGTTATGCTTGCAGAACTGTATTAACTTACATTAAAAGCTGCTGCCTGAGAGTCTGGCTTCCAGTCAGCCTGAAACTAGGTGCTATGAGGTTCATCCACTTGGATTATTGACAGTGCTTGACATTCTCAGCAATGGGGCATATCAAGAATAAATCAGGTGGTTTAGACAATCATAAAGGTGCAAGAGATGACTAAGAGCTGGGGCAAGGTTGAACAGAAAAGGATCAACACCTCTCAAGGTCACTTCTTCAAGGCTGAGAGAGGTAGCTGTTACACCTAAAAACACACACATACAGAAGTAAAATGAGGATACAGAGAAATATGTTCCAAATGAAAGTAAAGGACGAAACCTCAGAAAAAGACCTAATATGGAAATAAGGAACCTACATGATAAAGAATTCAAAGTAATGTTCATAAAGATGCTTACTGATTTAGGGAGAAGAATGGATGAACACAGAACTTCACAAAGATATAGAAAAGAAGTACCAAACAGAAGTCACAGAGCTGAAAGAATACATTAACTGCCCTGAAAATACATGAGAATGGTTCAATAGCAGTCTAGATAAAATAGAAGAGCAGTTCAGTGAGCTGGAAGGTGAAGCAACAGATGGAGTGGAAAGAAGAAAACAATAAAAATAAATATGAAGATAGCTTAAGAGACCTCTGGCAGAACATCACCAGAATAACATTCACATTGAGGTCTCAGAAGGAGAAGAGTTAGAAAAAGGGACAGAAAACTTATTTGTAGAAATAATGGTTAAACATTCCCTAATGTAGGGCAAGAAGGAGACATCAGGTCCAGGAATCCCAGAGAATTCCAAGTAGAATAACAAAGAAACCACCAAGACACATTATAATTAAAATGTGAAAAGTTAACTATAAAGAGAAATCTTAAAAGCACAAAACAACTTGTTACATATGAAGGAAATCTTATAAGGCTATCAGCAGATTTCTCAGCAGAAACATTGAAAGCAGAAGGAATTTCAAAGTGACATATTCAAAGTGCTGAAAGGAAAAAAAAAAAACCAAGTAAGAATATTCCACCCAGAAAGATTATCATTGCAGCTTTGAAGGAAAGATAGAAGTGTTCCAGACAAGCAAAAGCTAAAGGAGTTCATTACTACTAAATCAGCCTTACAAGAAACATCAAAGGGACTTCTTTACTCTGAAAAGAAATGACAGTAGTTGATAAGAAGAAAACATAAAAAAATAAAAATCTCATTGGAAGAGACAAATAGAGAGTTAAGGTAATGGTTAAGTCATTTCTTTTCTATGAAGAGTGAAAGGAAAAAAAGTAGTAAAATTAAAACTATGATCATTAGTTATGGGATTTATAAAATATAAAGATATAAAATGTTACATCAAAACCATAAAATGTGGGGAGTAAAAATAGTTATAGATGTTCAAATTAAGTTGCTATTAACTTAAAATAGACTGTTATATACATAGGATCATATATGTACAAGACTTCATGATAGCCACAATGCAAAATCTGATAAAGGAAGTTTCACCTTTTTAATGTTTGTGAGGCCTGGTCCTGGCTCCCGAAGCTATACTTCAGTATTTACCAAGGTCAAAATTATTTTGCAAAACCTGAAAGCATGGGTTCTATTTCTGGCCCAATCACACATTAAACATCTGCTGCATTAAAGAAAATAACCAAAATGGAACATTCTGAACACCAAAGATAAGAAAATGTAAGAAACTTCCTGGTTCCCTAAAGATTAAATTCATACAGCCCAGCATATACTAGAAGCTTAATGTTTATAACTTTCTGATATGTTCTTTCTGTAATAATTTGTGACTGTTTATGTAAAAATGTATATAACCCTGCACTAAATGTTTCTGTACCGTATTGAAGTAGTCGCTTCTTTGTGAAGATTGTTTATACCAGACAGTCACTTGAGCTTGAATAAAACTTTCTTTTCTTTCTCTTTCTTTCTTTCTTTTTCTTTCTTTCTTTCTTTCTTTCTTTCTTTCTTTCTCTTTCTTTTTAGAAATTCTTAAAGGGTTGTTCATTTTGTGTCAAAAAAACACAAAAATGTAGTGTAGGGAGTAAAACTGTAGAGTTATGGAATGTGTTCAAATATAAGTTGCTATCAACTTAAAATAGACTTATTTACATAGAATCATATCGGGAGTGAACCTCCTGATAACCACAATCAATTTTTAAAGTAAATACACTAAAGAAAGTGGAAAAAGGAGTCTACATATTACACTAAAGGATAGTGAAACCACAAGGAAAGAAAGAGAAAGAGAAGAAAGGAACACAAGGGAACTATAAAAAGCAACCAGAAACCTTGGAACAAAATGACAGTAGTACATACCTATCAATAATTAGTTTAAATGTAAATTACTTCAATCAAAGGAGGTGGCTGAATGTGTTAAAAAAACAAAAACAAAACAATCAAAGACATATCTGTATACTTCCCATGAGAGATTTACTTCAGAGATAGGATACACACAGACTAAAAGTGAAAGGATGGGAAAATATTTTCATGGAAATGGAAATGAAAAGCAAGGTGGTATAGCTACACTGATATCAGACAAAAAGAGACTTTGAAACAAAGGCTATAGTGAGCAACAAAGAGGAGCTACTACACATAATGATAAAGGGTCAAGAAGATCTAATCTTATAAATATATATGCACCCAAGGTAGGAGCACCAAAATATGTAAAAACAAATGTTAACAGGGAGAAATTATTAAATGAAGAAATTGACAGCAATACGATAATAGTAGGGATTTTAACATGCCGAGTTATATCAATGTAGATTATATTCAGACATATATGAAACCTTGTTTCAGTAAGAAAACATTGGTCTTCAATTATCATTAGACTAGATGGACTTAAAGATACCAACAGACATTCCATCCAAAACCAGCGAGCTACTTCTGAATTGCACGGAATATTCTCCCAGATGAATTACATATTAGGCTACAAAACAAGTCTCAATAAATTCAAGAATAATGGAAAAATATGAAGCATCTTATCTGCGACAGTGGTATGAATCTAAAATTGCGAGAAGAAACTGGAAAAACTACAAATACATGGAAATTAAACATGTTACTGGACAACTACGGGGTCATAGAAAAAAATCAAAGGAGAAATTTAAAAAATATATTTAGAGATAAATGAAAACAGAAATACTACATACCAAAACCTATCAGATGCAGCAAGACTCGGAGAGTCATAGCAAAAGGCCTACCTCAAGAAACAAAAGAAATCTCGAGTAAATAATTTAACTTTATCCTAAATAAACTAGAAAAAATCCCAAAGTTAGCAGAAGGAAGGAAATAATAAAGGAAATAAATGAAATAGAGACTAAAAGACAATAGTAAATTTCAATTTAATTAATAGCTGATTCTTTAAAAGATAAAATAAAAACTTTAGACTTACCAACAAAAAAGAGGGCTCAATAAGTAAAATCAGAAATGAAAAAAGAAGGCTACAAGTGATAACATAAAAATACAAAGATCATAAGAGATTATTATGAAGAATTTAGAGACAAGCTTTAATCATTACCAACACCAGACACATAGATTAAAAATATATAGGCCAAAACTCCTAATGAACGAGATGCCAAAAACAATATATGTTAGAAAAATGAATTCAACAATACATTAAAAGGATCATATGGGGTGCCTGGGAAGCACAGTCAGTTGAGTGTCTGATTCCTGGTTTCCGCTCAGGTCGTGATCTCAGGTCTCTGGGATCAAGCCCCATGTTGGACTCCCCACTTGGGAGTTTCTGGTCCCATGTGCTCCTCCACTTGCTTGTGCTTTCTCTTTCTTTCTCAAATAAAATCTTTTAAAAAGGATTATACATCATGACCACATGGAATGATTCAAGGATGTGTGGATGATTCAACATCTAAAAATAACATGATAAGCTGCATTCAATAATGAAAGATAAAAATCATATGATCCTCTCAGTAGATGCAGAAAAAGTTGACAAAATTCCAACATTTATTTGTGATAACTCTCAACAATGTGAGCATAGAGAAGGAATGTCCTAATATAATAAAGGCCATATATGGCCAACTGACGCTAATACTCGACAGTGAATAGTTGAAAGCTTGTCCTTAAGATCAGGAATAAGACAAAGATGCCTATTCTTTTTTTTTTTTTTTTTTTTTTTAAAGATTTTATTTATTTATTCACAGAGACAGCCAGCGAGAGAGGGAACACAGCAGGGGAGTGGGAGAGGAAGAAGCAGGCTCTCCGGGAGGAGCCTGATGCGGGCTCGATCCCATAACTGGATGCCCCTGAGCCGAAGGCAGGCGGCTTAACCGCTGTGCCGCGGCATATATTCTTCACTTTATTCAACATGGTATTGGAAATTCTTTAAAAAAAAAAAAAGATTTTATTTATTTATTTATTTGACAGAGAGAAAGACAGCCAGCGAGAGAACACAAGCAGGGGGAGTGGGAGAGGAAGAAGCAGGCTCCCAGTGGAGGAGCCCAGATGTGGGGCTTGATCCCAGAACCCGGGATCACGCCCACGGCGAGGCGAACGCTAATGACTGAGCCACCCAGGAGCCCCCAACATGGTATTGGAAATTCTAACCACAGCATGTAGGCAAGTAAAAGAAATAAAAGCATTCATTTTGTAAGAAGAGTGAAACTGTCACTATTTGCAGATGACATGATGCTATATATAGAAAAACCCTAAAGACTCCACCACAAAATTATCAGAGCTAATAAGAAAGAAATCAAGGAAACAACTCCATTTTCAGTTGCATCAAAATGAATAAAACGGGGATAAATTTAACCAAGGAGGTGAGAACCTGTACATTGAAAAATAACAGTATTGATGAATGAAACTGAAGAAGAAACAAATAAATGGAAAGATATTCTGTGCTCATGGATTGCAAGATATTATTGTCAAAGGTACCCCAGATATACTACAGATTCAATGTAGTCCCTATTAAAATTACACTGAAATTTTTACAGAAATAGGACAAATAATTCTAAGATTTGTATAGAACCACAAAACCCTGAATAGCCAAAACAGTATTGAGAAAGAACAAAGCTGGAGGTATCATGCACCCTGATTTTATTTATTTTATTTTATTTTAATTTTATTTTTAAAGATTTTATCCACCTATTTGAGAGAAAGAGAGGGAGAAAGGGAGAGAAGCAGTGGTGGGGAGGGCAGAGGGAGAGAGAAAAGAAGCAGACTCCCTGCTGAGCAGGAAGCAACGCAGGGCTTGATCCCAGGACCTGGAGATCATGACCTGAGCCGAAGGCGGACACAACCCACTGAACCACCCAAGTGCCCCATGCACCCTGATTTTAAAATGTATTGCAAAACTATAGTAATCAAAACAGTATGGTATTGGCATAAAAACAAACACATTGATCAATGGAATAGAATGATGAAGTAAAAGCCAATATATAGTCAATTTATTTATTTACAAAAGTGGCAAGAATACACAATGGGGAAAATGCAGTCTCTTTAATAAATGATGTTGGGAAAACTGACATAGCTACATCCAAAGAATTAAAGTGGAACACTCTCTTATACTATATACAAAATTAACTCAAAATGGAATAGAAACTTTGCTGTAAGACCAGATACGATAAAATCCTAGAAGAAAACTTAGATGGTAATTTCTTTGATCAGTCAGTTTTTTAGCAATATGTTTTTAAGATGTGACTCCAAAGGCAAGGGGAAGCAAAAGCAAAATAAACAGGTGGGACTACTTCAAACTAAAAAAACTTCTGCACAGCAAGGAAAACTGACAAAAAATGAAGAAAAAGCAACCTACTGAAGAACATATTTGCAAATCATATAACTGGTAAGGGGTTAATATCCAAAATATAGAAAGAACTCAACAATTCAATTACAAAACCAAACCAAAATAAAACAGTTTTAAAAAATTGGCAGAGGGGGCGCCTGGCTGGCTTGGTCAATAGAACATGCAACTTCTAATTTGGGGTTGTAAATTCAAGCCCCATGTTGGTTGTAAGATTCTTAAAAATAAAATTTTAGGGGTGCCTGGGTGGCTCAGTCGTTAGTGTCTGCTGCAGCTCAGGGCGTGATCCCAGCGTTCTGGGATCGAGCCCCTTCATCAGACTCCTCTGCTGGGAGCCTGCTTCTTCCTCCCCCTCCCCTGCTTGTGTTCCCTCTCTCGCTGCCTGTCTCTCTCTGTCAAATAAATAAAATCTTTAAAAAAAAATAAAATTTTAAAAAATTTTAAAAATAGGCAGAGGATCTCAATAGACACTTTAACAAAGAAGGCATACTGATCCCCAAGAGGATATCAAAATATTCTCAATTCACTAATTTAACAGGAAAATGCAAATCAATTCCAAAGAGATATTATCTAACACCTTTGGGAATGGCTGTTATCAAAAGATACCCAGTGTTTGGAAGAATGTGGAAAAACAGAAACCTCATATGCTTTTTGGTGGGAATATATATAGGTGCAGCATCTATGGAAAATAGTATTGAGGGTTTCTCAAAGTGAGTAGGATGCAGCAATTGCAGTACTGGGTAACATTGCAAAGAAATGAAAACACTAATTCAAAACGATATTTCCACTTCATGTTTATACATCATTATTTAAATACCAAGATATGGGATACCTAGGGTATTGATGATGATAATGGATAAATAAGAACTCAATATAATCCCATACACCCACACACACACAATAGAATATTACTCATCCAAAAAAATAAAAGAATCCTATATTTTCAACAGCATGGATTGGCCAGCTCAGGGCATTATGCTAATAAATAAGTCAGACATAGACCAAATATTGCATGATCTTATGTACATGTGGAATAAAGAATAAATAAACAAAACTGATCATGATGCAGAGTACAGATTGGTGGTTTGCCACAAGGATAGGTTATTGAGGGAAGCATAATTGTTGGAGAGAATTTAGAAGTACCAACTTCCACTTATAAAAACCAAAATAAGTCATGTGCACTATGATGTATAGCTTAGGATTTATAGTCAGTAATGTATTGAATTTGTAAGGTGGTAGATGAGTAACTGGACTTATTTTGTGGCCATCTTGCAATATATGCACATGTGAACTCACTATGTTTGTACACCTGAAGATAATACAATTTGTATATCAGTTATATCATAAAAAACCAAAAGCTTCTACACGCAGAATATTAGTATATTACAGATAGGCAAAGCTATCCACAGTTTTAGACTTTTTATCACCTCATAAGAAACATTTTACCCTTTATCTGTTACCCCCATTTCCCTAATCCCATACCCTAAGACAACTAGATTACTTTCTGTCTCAATAGATTTTCTCTTTTCAAAATTTATATGAATGTATTTGCCATTATTTTTAAATAATTCTGTTATCACTTCTGGGATGTTCCGATGATATGGATTTTAGATCTTCTCACATTTTACATGTCTCTGAGGCTCTTGTTCATTTGCTTTTAATCATTTTCATTTTCTTCTTCATATTGGTTAATTTCTATTGCTTTATATCTTCAAATTTATTTCCTCTGTCATCTCCATTTTTTTTATTGAGCCAACCCAGTACTTTTTAAAATCATTTTATTATTATTTTTGTCTAAGGTATTTACATTTTTATGGTTTTACCTTTTTATAATAATTTTTATTATGTTAGTCAACATACAGTACATCCCTAGTTTTGATGTAAAGTTCCATGATTCATTGCTTGCGTATAACACCCAGTGCACCATAGCAATACGTGCCCTCACTTGATGGCTCTATCGCGACCTATCCATTCACACTACTCCTCCCTCCTGAAGCCCTCAGTTTGTTTCCTGGAGTCCATGAGTCTCGCATGGTTCATTCCCCCTTCTGGTTACCCCCCACCCTGTCTTCTTCCCTTTCCTCTCCTACCCGATCTCCCTGCTATTCCTTATGTTCCACAAATGAGTGAAACCATACGGGGATGGGCACTCTCTGAGCTGGTATTTCCAGGCTTTTGTTCTCTGGTGGCTTTCCCTGGCGGTTTTCTGTGCCTCTTCTGAGAGTCAGAGCAGCAGTGGCCGAATCTCAGCCTCTGTCTCAGAACAGAGGGATCGCGGAACGTTGTCTACTGATGTTCTGGCCACTTTAACTCTGTTTCTGTTGGTGCGGCTCATCCCTGCACCGTCCCGGGATGTGCGCCCCACACCCGGCGTCCCAGTCCTCACTTCCAGGGCCAGCGCGTCTCTGTCCTTTGTGTTTCTAACACCGCCAGCCACCAGCCGCCAGCCATCCCCGCGCGCTCCCGGAGCTCCCGATCTCAGTCTGGTTCCAGTGAGCACACTGGAGCTCCGGTTTTCTGTCTGGTGGTGGCGCGTTCCCCCGCTCATGGTCTCAGTCTGCTGTCTCCTGGGTGCTGGTCCGGGCGTCAGCCTGCTCCCCCGTGCAGGTGGCTACCGCTTCCTGGCGCCTGAATGCGGAGGCTCCCTCCCCCTTCCGTTTATCTTCAGATATCTGTGGGTGGTTTTATGGCTCCCCGCTTCATACCTCAATACTCAGCGCTGGAGATGTTCATTTGTAGAGATCCAAATGTATCTTCCTGCGTCTCATACTGATTCCGTTGATGTTCAGGCTGGTCTGGTACCTATCCAACTCGACTCAGGGGACCGGCTGAAAAAGGGGTCACCTATTCCTCTGCCATCTTAACTCCCTCTCTCAAGGAACATATTTCTGATGCATGGGGATAATATAAGCAAATGCATGGAGGCTTTCTTGGAGGAAGGAGAATCTAATATTGCTAGGATATAAGTCTGTGATGTGAGAGTGAAGACATAGTGTGAAGTGAGGTAGGGGATGTGCTAAAGGTAGGCTAGGCCCTCATCGTATGGGAGTTTTAAAGCCAGTTTAAGGGTTCAATGTTAATTTGTAAAGTGGAGCTACTAAGGGTTGTTGAGGCCATGAGTAATATCACCAGATCCATGCTTTGAAAAATAAGTGATGTTGGTGTGTAGGATGGGTTAGACTGGGGGAGAGACTGAAGGTGGGCAGTACCAACGAGGAGGCTATTGTATTAGTGGAAATATTAGTGAGATTTTTGAATAGGGCAAAAGGGGAAGAAAAGAGGGGACTGATGGGATAGAGCTCGCAAAGATAAACTAATTAGAATTTGACAACCGATTAGAAGTAAGAGGGAAAAAAACAACAACAGATATTACAAATGTTTTGATAAGACTTAATTTAACAGATTTAATGCATGCCAGCCAATATAAGTATCTGTGTTAGCCACTGAACTAATACCAAGATAAGTAGATCTTTGCAGCATAGGGAGATAGAAAGCTAAATGAACTTTCTCCTCTCTCATATTGTATTGAACAAGAGAAAACCACTCTGATGATTTCTTAGTATGCTTAAAATTTTTACTACTACAGGCAAATGTATTAATTACTTAGCCAAGGTGGGGGTGTTCATGCTTTTTAAATTACCCTTAGACCTGTAATTCTTCCTTCATCTCAAATAGTCAGCAGCCCCTGGGTGCAGAGGGCTGTTCTGAAAATAGTGTTCAGGGCTACTTTCTGGAATGTAGAAAAGAGAATAGGGACATCTGTATTTCTTATGGGCTTTCACCAGGTTTATTTGGAATAGGAAGTGGGAGGGGCCAACAGGGTCCTGCTCTATCCACCACAGGTGCCTTACCAGTTTCCTCCAGAGCTATTTTCCTTTAAAACAGTCTGGTCTGGAAATATTCCAGTTAGTTCCTTCAGGAAAGGACCTTTATATTTCCCTACCTTGATTATTTCATTAAGAGAGCTAATCATTATTTTTCCATTCCATAACATTGCCTGACTTGGTGCTGTTGCTATTGTGGACCATATTGTTGTTTCAACACCACCCCTCTTTATAGCCTCCTTGATCTCTAATGTTGAGAAGGAAATAAAAGATTTTTTCCCTTCCTGAAAATTTCTTTATTGGTGGATACTGTCATTGTCTTTAGCAGCAGTTTTGAATATCTGGTAAGCATTTGGAATATTGAACTAAGCTTTTAGTGTGTTATTAGAATTTGTTATATAATGTTTACACATATATGTTATTTTCAAAGATTATTTACTCTTGCTGATAGTTTTCTTTCTTTGTGTATTTTGTTTTCTTCTGGTTTGTTTTTAGGTGTGAAGTAAGAAAGGAGTTGAAAGGGGGAAAGACTTAGAGCTAAGCTTAATTGAGTTTTTGTAAATAATAGAAATGTTTTCTGAATTGTCCTGGAGGCATTCTATGTAACTGATTTTGCTGCTTGATTTCAACCTATATCTATACATTTGAAGTAGGTCCTGCTGTGTGTGTGTGTGTGTGTGTGTGTGTGTGTGTGTGTGTTTGCACAAGTGAGAAAGAATTTTACTTATACCTTGCTTCATTTCACAGAATCTTTGAGATGGTTTATAGGAAATACAATCCAATAACAAAACTATTTTGATATTTAGGAAAACATAAAGTAGGAGATGTATGGAAGGAATAGAGAATAGGGTTGCAGCGTGAAAAAGAACACAGGTAAGCAGGCTCTAAGGGTCTACTATACATTTAAAATATAGTTGAACTGCAAATTTGGCCTTGAATTTCCTTGGGGAGGTAGTACTCAACTCTGACCGTATGTCACCTAGGAATTTTAAAACCGTTGTCCGTGCTAGTGCCTCAGAGAGATTGATATTTTACTGATCTGATGGGGTCCTGGGAATCATTCCTCAGATGATTATGGTGTACAGCTGAGGATAAAGAACCACAGCTCTAGGCCAAAGTAAAAAGAGAAATTGTCATATAATTCTTATTATCCTATAACAACAATAATAAGCATATTAGTTAAAAGCTAGCAGTTAGCTCTAAAATAAATTTTCTGTGATTTGTAAGTTTTTCTGCATGTTTCATTTTGTTGTTGTTTTAAGATATGGCTGGGGTATTGGGAGTATTTGAGCTGTCTTATATTCTCTTGCTGTGTAGTTTTGAGGAACATGCTTTCCCATAGAGTAAAAACAAAATGTAAGTGTCCTAGCTGAATTTGTTATTGCTTAATCTTGATGTGGAGGTTAAATGAACTGTGTACCTTATTACCAGCTAAATAAGGAGATATTGACTCTGTTTTCAATAAAATATCCCAGCAAATAGTCTAACAAAAATTTCAAAGGCCTTAGATAATTATTCTTATCATTGGATTTATCTGCCTTGCCTATAAAGTGGATGGAGACAGACTTTAAGAGGAATATAGTAATTCTTTTTTCTTTTTTTAAAGATTTTATTTATTCCTTTCACAGAGAGACAGACGGCCAGCGAGAGAGGGAACACAAGCAGGGGGAGTGGGAGAGGAAGAATCAGGCTCCCAGCAGAGCAGGGAGCCCGATGCAGGCCTCGATCCCAGAACCCTGGGATCACTCCCTGAGCCGAAGGCAGAGCTTAACGACTGAGCCACCCAGGCGCCCCCAGAATATAGTAATTCTACCACCTCATGCAATTTTTTTTTAACTGAAAAGACATTGGAACCCATTCTATCTTAAATGTTTCTAAACTTAATTAAGGGAGAAAAATATGACATTTATTGAGCATGTATTTAATCTCTTCAGTTTTATTCACTTTTCAAAATAGCTTGGTAAGAAAAATGTGTGTCTTTTTAACAGATGAGAATAAGACATATAAATTAGTGGGAGGCATATTTGGAATTTAAATCTAGATTATTTTAATAATTTCATTCTCTTTCCTCTATACATTGTTGTCTTTCCCCACCATAAAGATAATATTAAATATAAGGAGAGGATATAGACAAATTGTTGGTAACCATATCAGATCGATAAATCAGATCTGCCGACTTAATAGCCATATCTACTCAAAATTACACGGGACTGAAAATATCTAAAACAATTTTGAAAATGAAGACTAAAATTCAAGGAATCAGTCTATATGGAATTTTAAGGTTTACTATATTACTGCAAGTAATTAAGACAGTGTGATATTGATGGAAGTATAGATATATAGATCAATGGAACAAAACAGGGAACCCAGAAATAGATCGATACAAATATGTTTTAATCAGGAAAGGATACCATATTTTCTCAAATGCTTTTTCTGCATCAATTGAGAGGATTATACTGTTCTTGTCTTTTAGTAATGTGTTCTATCACATTGATTGATTTGAGAATGTTGAACCACCCTTGCATCCCAGAAATAAATCCCACTTGGTCGTGATGGATAATCCTTTTATTGTACTGTTGGATCCTATTGGTGAGGATCTTGGTGAATATTTTGGCATCCATGTTCATCAAGGTTATTGGTCTGTAATTCCCCTTTTTGATGGGCTCTTTGTCTGGTTTTGGGATCAATGTAATGCTGGCCTCATAGAACAAGTTTGGAAACTTTCCTTCTGTTTCTGTTTTTTGAAATGGCTTTAGGAGAATAGGTATTATTTTTGCTTTAAAGTTTGGTAGAATTCCCCTGGGAAGCCATCAGGCCCTGGACTCTTGTTTTTGTAGACGTTTTTGATTACTGCTTCAATTTCGTTACTGGTGTTTGGTCTATTCACATTGTCAGTTTCTTCCCATTTCAGTCTTGGTAGTTTATAGGTTTCTGGGAAGGCATCTATTTCTTCCAGGTTGCTTAATTTATTGGCGTATAGTTGCTGATAATAATTTCTAATAATTGTTTCAGTTTCCTTGCTGTTAGTCGTGATCTCTCCCCTTTTATTCATAATTTTATTAATTTCGGGCCTGTTTTCTTTGGGATAAGTCTGGACAGTGGTTTATCGATCTTATTAATTCTTTCAAAGAACCAGCTTCTAGTTATGTTGATCTGCTCTACTGTATTTCTGGTTTCTAAATTACTGAACTCTGCTCTAATCTTTATTATTTCTCTTCTCTTGCTGGCTTAGGCTTTGTTTGTTGTTCTTTCTGCAGTTCTTTAAGTGTAAAGTTAGTTTTTGTATTCTGGATTTTTCTATTTTTTTGAGTGAGGCTTGGAAGGCTATGTATTTTCCCCTTAGGACCGCCTTTGCAGTATCCCATAGGTTTTGACCTATGTGTTTTCATTCTAATTGGTTTGCATGAATTAATTTATTCTTTAATTTCCTGGTTGACCCAAACATTCTTAAGCAGGATGCTCTTTAACTTCCAAGTGTTTGAATTCCTCCCTATTTATTTATTTTGTAATTGAGTTCCAGTTTCAAAGCATTGTGGTCTGAGAATATGTAGGGAATAAACTCAGTCTTTTGGTATTGGTTGAGACCTGTTTTGTGACCCAGTATGTGGTCTATTCTGGAGAAAGTTCCATGTGCATTTGAAAAGAATAAGCATTCTGTTGTTCTGGCGTGTAGTGTTCTGTATATATCTACGAGGTCCATCTGGTCCAGTATGTCATTCAAAGCTCTTGTTTCTTTGCTGATTTTCAGCTTAAACGATCTGTCTATTGCTGAGAGTGGAGTGTTGAGGTCCCCTACTATTAACGTATTATTATCTATATGTCTCTTTATTCTGATTAATAGTTGGCTTATGTATCTGGCTGCTCCCATGTTGGGGGCATAGATATTTTTAATTGTTAGATCCTCCTGTTGGATACACCCTTTAAGAATAATATCTAACTACAGTCTTTAGTTTAAAATTTAATCTGTCTGATATGAAAATTGCTACCCCAGTTTTCTTTTGAGGTCCGTTGGCAGGAAAAATGGTTCTCCATCCCTTCACTTTCAGTCGATGTATTTTTAGGTTCAAAATGAGTCTCTTGTAGACAGCATATGGATGGGTCATGTCTTTTTATCCAATCTGCAACCCTGTGCCGTTTATGGGAGCATTTACGCCATTCACATTGAGAGTGATTATTGAGAGATGATTTTAATGTTGTCATATTGCCTGTGAAGTCTTTGTTTGTATAGATTGTAAATTTCTATTCTGTATCACTCTTGGGGTCTTTTTACTTTTATAGAACCCCCCCTTAATATTTATTGTAGGGCTGGCGTGGTGGTCACATATTCCTTCAGTTTCTGTGGAAGCTCTTGTCTCTCTATCCATTCTGAATGACAGCCTTGCTGGATGAAGAATCCTTGGCTGCATGTTCTTCTCACTTAGTGCTCTGAATATGTCTTGCCAGCTTTTTCTGGTTTGCCAGGTCTCTGAAGACAGGTCTGACGTTATTCTGATGTTCCTCCCTCTGTACGTGAGGACTCTCTTCCCCCTGGCCGCTTTCAAGATTGTTTCCTTGGATCTAAGATTTGCAAATTGTACTATTATGTGACGTGGTGTTGGTCTGTTCTCATTGATCTTGGGAGGGGTCCTCTCTGCCTCTTGGACACGAATGCTTCTTTCCTTCACCAGATTAGGGAAGTTCTCAGCTATAATTTGTTCAAATATCTCTTCCAGACCTCTGTCTTTCTCCACCCCCTCGGGGATGCTGATGATTCTGACATTGGAACGTTTCATTGAGTCAGTAATCTCCTGTAGTCTTATTTCTTGAAAGTGGAGTTTCTTAAGCCATGTTTCTTCTTTTTCTTTCTTTTCTATCATCTCATTATTTAATTCACTAATTCGTTCTTCTGCCTTGTTTACCCTTGCCATCAGAGCATCCAGTTTATACTGCATTTGATTCATAGCATTCTTTATTTCTGCCACATTCACTCTCATTTCTGCCCTTAGAGATTCTATATTCTCATTAATATTTTCATTAATATTTTTTTCAAGCCTACACGTCATCTTGACCATTGTTACTCTGAACTCCGTTTCTGACAATTTGGTTATATCCATGTCCATTAGTTCTGTGTCAGAAGCCACAGTCTCTGTTTTTTTTTCCTTTGTTGTGGGTTCCTCCTCCTTTTCATTCTGGTGAGGTATAGTTGCGGGGATGTACAGAGCCCAAATTATTGACCAGGACCCAAGAAGATGCACTTGTTTTATAGGGACCTTAGGGATGTGGGCTTCTTGTTTTTTCAGCCTGCCTTCTGGGGGAGGGGCCTGCCATGGTGATATTCAGGCAACCCTCTTTGGGTAGAGTTGCCCTGTCCCCTTTGCGGGGGGGGGGTGGGCACAGTGAGAACTGGTTTTTCTGGGCTTTTGTTCTCTGGTGGCTTTCCCTGGCGGCTTTCTGTGACTCTTCAGAGGGTCAGAGCAGCAGTGACCATATCCAAGCCTCTGTCTCAGAACAGAGATCGCAGTCTGCTCTTCACTGAGCTCTCCTGGCCAGTTTAACTCCATTTCTGTCAGTGCTTCTAAAAACCCCGCAGCATCCCGGGTTGTGCGCCCCGCAGCTGTTCTCCCAGTCCTCGCTCCCAGGGCTAGCATGTCTCTTCCCTTTGTGTTTCTAACACTGCCATCCGCCCCCGGTTCCCACCCACGCTCCTAAGCTCCCGGTTTCAGTGTGGCTCATGTGCGTGCTCCAGAGCTCTGGTTTTCAGTCTGGTCACGTGTGCATTCCCGAGCTCCCAGTTTCAGTCTGTTTTGCACACGCACTCTGAGCTCCCAGTTTTCCCAATTTGGTATTCTTAAAGCAGGATGTTTATTCATGAGTATGTATGTACCTTTATGGTTTGGCAGATTCTTTCCAATTTGACCAAAAATGATTCCATCATTATTTTAAAGGTAATCTTCCCACAATTGTATGACATGTTGAAACTAAAACTATTAAATCAGTAGCATATCATGATGTAGTAGTAAGTTTTGATTCACAAATGTTTTATTTTGTTTATAGGTAGCATCAGTCATCTTTGGTGAATTATTAATTAAAATGTTTCATATAGTTTTTTGTGTTTTTTTGGCAGGAAAACATTTACACATCAGGCATTTATTGAGCACATGTCAGACACTGCCAGCTGCTTTAAGAACATTATATTAATCTTTATAACAACCCTAAGTTGCTTATTTTACAGATGAAGAAATTGAGACTTAGAAAGGTTAAGAAACTTTCTCAAAGCAGTAAAGGTAGAGTTTTAGAATAGGAATCTAGACTTGCTTGACATTAAAACATAGCTCTTTTTAAGGTACTACTACTATGCCTCTTTCATGAATAAAGCACAGTATCTGCCCTCAAAAAGCTTTAATTCTAGCTAGATATGGCAAATAATTTACCTGTCATGGTAGAATTATTATTTTATTACTTTCTAAATATTTATTTATTTATTTATTTATTTATTTATTTATTTATTTATTTTAAAGAGTGCAT
>NW_024423319.1:57555731-57568686 GCF_017311325.1 Ursus maritimus
GTGCATGCTCACATGCACACAAGCAGGGGGTGGGGCACAGGGAGAGGAAGAGAGAGATTCCTCAAGCAAACTCCCAGCTGAACAGAGAACCCGATATGGGGCTTGATCCCAGGACCCTGAAATCAGACCTGAGCTGAAATCAAGAGTTGGATGCTTAACCAACTGAGCCACCCAGTCATCCCTATTTTATTATTATTTTTATAGTATTTAAAAATTGTTACACAACAGAAAATTTACCATCTTAGCCAGTTTTAAGTATATAGTTCAGCAGTATTAAGTACATTCATATTGTTGTACCATTGATCTTCAGAAATCCTCATCTTGCAAAACTGAAACTCTTTAATCATTAAATAATTACTTCTGCTTGTCCTCTCTTCCTAGCCCCAAGCAACCACCATTCTCATTTCTGTCTCCGAATTTGACTACTCTAGATATCTCAAATAAATGGAAGCATATAGTATTGGTCTTTTTGTGACTGGTTAATTTTACTTAGCATAACATCTTTAAGATTCATCTGTGTTGTAGCATGTGTCAGGACTTACTTCCTTTTTAAGGGTGAATAACATTCCACTGTGTGTATGTACCAAGTTGTTTATTCATCTGTTGGTAAATACTTGGGTTGTTTACACCTTTTGGTTTTTATGAATAATGTTGCTTTGAACATGGTATAGAAATATCTCTTTGAGATCCTGCTTTCAGTTCTTTTTTGTGTATACCCAGAAGTGGGGTTGTTTGTTATAGTCATTTCATTTTTTTTTTTGAAACTGCTATACTGTTTTTTATGGTAGCTGTACCATTTTACATTGCCATCAGCAGTGCTTAAAGGTTCCAATTTCTCCATATTCTCACCTGTGGTGGAATTATTTTGAAAAAGCAAATCCTAGGATATGTTCTTTCTGGTCTCACTGCATTTTTATTTTGGTAACTTCTTTCATAGCAGCAAAGCTGCATTGCTGATAATTTTTGTTCAAAGGGATAACTCCAAATACACTGAAGTATTCATGATTGTTAAAGGAATGTGTCATTATGTTCTGTATACTGTGCTTATTAAATTAGTAATTGATTTTTCAGAAAACAGGTTTAGAAGTAAAAAATATAACTGTTCAATCTTAACTAAAACCGAAATTAATTAGGTAGCCCTATTAGTTGTGTTCTATTTAACAGGAATTTGGCCCTACTGGATTATTTTTCCTAGGTCATTTACTAGCATGTAATTTACAGTTTCATGGCTACCAAATGAAGACAAAGACATGAATTTAATAAGTAACAGTATAGTCTAAAAGTATTAAATAGTAAAATTTTTTTCTAGGAAGTTTTAGGGTGGGATTTTAAATCATATACACTTTTGTCCAATGGTAATATTGAGTTTATTAAATATCCATTGTTGCATAACAAATTCCCATAAACTTTGTAGCTTAAACCAAGACACATTTATTATTTAACAGTTTATATGGGCCAGATGCCCAGGCATTGCTTAGCTAGGTCTTCTCTTAAGGTCCCACAGTTTTCAGTTGTCCTGTATTGTTATCTGGAGGCCTGACTGGGTAAGAACCTGCTTCTAAACTCCCTCAGATTCTTGGCAGAATTCCTTTCCTTTCAGTTGTAAGACTGAGGACACTGGCTTCTTCCCGGGTGTTAACTGGAGGCTCCTGTCAGTTCCCAGAGATTGTCATGCTTTATGGGCTTCCTCAGCATGACCACTTACTTCAATCAAGCCAGCAAAGAAAGCCTCCAGAGCCTTATATAATGCAACATAGAAGTGAAATCCCATCAAGTTTGCCATATTATGTTGATTAGAAGCAAGACACATGTCCTGTCCACTCTCAAGGTAATAGGGGATATACAAGGGCATGAACACCAAGAGACAGGGATCATGGGGGCCTATTTTAAATTCTGTTTGCCACATTGATCAACTGGGGGGTTTCTTTCTTCTTTTTTTTGGTTTTATTGTCTTAATTCAATCTGCAGACATAATTTTATTCTAGGCAGGTATGGGCCACCTCTAAGTTTAGATCTAATTTACTGGAGTTATGTAAATGAAATGAAAAAAAAAAAAACAACTAAAGAACTCTTCTTTCCAAATCTTTCAGTGGTTAACCTGTAAAAGTGAAGATTATTTGATAGCGAAAATTTTCTTTAGATGTGAATTTCTTGAATTTTAACATTAGGTACCACATAAATATAATACTTTTGTTTACTGTGTGGAATTTGGGGATTCTGGAGACTACCTGAAAGCTTATAATACTATCAGGTTTATTGTGAAGACTGGTGTCCTGTGTATATTTTGTTAAACATTTACATCACCCATATTTCTTCTCACATTGTAATTTGTTCTTCCTTACTTATCTCTCCATTTCCTTCTTCAGTATATCTTTAAACACCAAGGCACGAGCTCTATCAGTCCTGAATTTAACTCTGTGAAACAGGTATATGCTTAATAGAGTTATCATGGTTAGATAATAATTCTTTTACAAAATTATGTGTACTGTTATGTTCATTTTCCCATACCACCTCCAATTCTAAGGATCTGAAGGGAAAAAGAAAAATTTTTTCTCAGTTCAGTTTTCCATGATGAGATGTTTCTATCACTAGTTATAAGAAATGATTGGTTTGAGATGACCCATGTGATTTTCTGAGATCAGGTGAGTACTGCAACTCAGTTTAGTATTACTGTTTTCCCAGAATCTTTTTTTCTCCAGAATCTTTTAAACTGATCTATTTAATTATTTTCTGAGAAAATGAAAATAGTTTTAAAGAATTGTTTACTAGGCTCTGATATGAGAGTCTGTTTACTTGAGTTTTGGAGTATCTGAATAAGTTATTACCTTATTGTTGCTAAGCTTCCCAGAATCTTCTATACAAAGTGGTTTCTTTCCTCTTTGGCCCTTAATTGGTAGAGACAGCATGTCTGATTATCACTTCAAATAACAAATTTTATTTTTGAAATAAAGGTTTATTGTCCTAGAGAATTCTGAAAATATTTTTGTTTTCATACATGTGGAAATGACTTAAATTTTAGTAAATATTAGTGAATGCTGAGGTCCTCTATAGGAATGAATATTCTTATATTGAAAACCTCATACCTTGTTGAAGGTCGATGAGGTGAGAGCAATGGAATGTTCTGTTGTTAAAGATTTCTGTAGACTGAAATGATTTTTAGTATGCTGGGATCTCTGACTCATTTGGATTAATTTTATTTCTAGTTTTTTCAGACCTAGAAATTCATGGTAAATTTGTTATAAGATGTTCTGAAAAGGAAGTAACCAGTAACTAAGGTAACAGAGGAAAGCAGTATTACCTTTTCTATGGATAATCCTGATAGTCATTTTGTAGTAAAATTTCAGTTATCGGGACTCTGCCTTAATATTGGTTTGTGAACTGTTCTGCTGAATGTACCTCTTCCTATATGTTAGTGATGAATCAGTCACAGTTTTTTTTTTGTCTTTTTTTATCCCCCATAGTATTATATGTGTCTTTGAGGTAAGAGAGTAGATAGTGGTACTATTTATTGAAATTGGGAACCCTGAAATAAAGCAGATTTTTATGTGTGTTTGTGTGGGGATATCACCAATTCCGTTTTTGTGTTTGTTATTTTTGAGAGATGTGAGATAAGGAAGTAGAAATGTCAAGTAGGCTGTTGGGTATATGGATCATGAGTTCAGGAGAATAGTCTCTGAGTAAATGTGAATCATGTCAGTAAATTAACTGTTTGGGGAAAGAATGTAGAGTGAGATGAGAAGGTGACTCAAGTTCATTTCCTGAGGATCTACAATGTTTCATGGATACTGAAAAAGAACAAAGACATTAGAGTAAAAAATAATGAGTGTGATATCACAGAATCCATAGACTCAAATAGGAATAAGTGGTCAACTGCAACATCAAGAGAAGGAATCTGTTTGCAAAAGAGACATCATTGGTGACTTTATTTGTTACTCATTGGGTTGTTTTAGGAGAAAGATGTTATGTCCAGGGCTCCTAGGTGGCTCAGTTGGTTAAGCATCTGACTTGGCTTGGGTCACAGTCTCAGGGTCCTGGGATCGAGCCCCATGTCAGGTTCCCTGCTCAGCATGGAGTCTGTTTGTCCTTCTCTCTCTGCCCCCCCCACTCATGCCCACACACTCTCAAATAAATAAATAAAATATTTAAGATAAAAACGAGAAACAACACCCCCCCCAAAGGAAGATGTTCAGTTTAAGATGGCAACATAAGAAGATTCTTTTTTTTTTTTTTAAGATTTTATTTATTTATTTGACAGAGATAGAGACAGCCAGCGAGAGAGGGAACACAAGCAGGGGGAGTGGGAGAGGAAGAAGCAGGCTCATAGCGGAGGAGCCTGATGTGGGGCTCGATCCCATAACGCCGGGATCACGCCCTGAGCCGAAGGCAGACGCTTAACTGCTGTGCCACCCAGGCGCCCCAACATAAGAAGATTCTGAACTCACTTTCTCCCATGGACACATTAAATCTATAATTACACATGACATAATTCCCACTGAAAAAGAACTGAAAACTAGCTGAACAGCTTCCTCTACAATGAGAAATAAAAGTGCCACATTGAGACAAATAGGAGAGGTAGAGATGGGGTCTCGCCAATAACCCCATCTCTGGTACAGCAATGAATGATAGTGAGGGGTCTCACAGGCCCAGAGCCTCTCCCTGGTGAGTGAGGGGTTTGTGCCCCACATTGGGCATCCCAACCCTTGGACCATGCACCAGGGAGACAAGGTCCCCAGAACATCTGGCCTTGGGAACCAGTGGCACTTGCACCCAAGAGACCAGGGAGTCTGTGGGGATCTGAGATATGCTTTTATAGGGGCTTGCTCATGGATTCATTTATCCTGGGAGCCAGGGCAAAGCAGTTTGAGAGATGAGTGGATTACATGTGAAGGTAATTCAGTTGCTAATCTTAAAATGTCTGCTGGAGGGGCAGGGCTTAGTTGGGATTTTCCTCCAAGATAGAAATGCTGGAGAGTACCTTTTTTTTTTTTTTGCATTCTTCCATTAGCATAGGTGGTGTGTGGATACAACCTTGCTAAAGCTAAGGACCTGTTCTTATCCAGTATTACTTAGTTGTGCACATCCCCCACTGCTAGTTCTCTTTTCCTGCCTTGCTAAATCCATGGGGCGCTGCACCATATATTTTACACTGTCACTAAAAGTATAGGCATGACCTGCCCCCAACAATCTTTCCTGGCTTCAGTAAAGCCATAGTCATGACCCCCCCGCCCCGACTCCTCCAGTGCTCCTCTCAGGACTTCTTAAAACCATGAACATACCCCACCACTAGGGTCTCTTTTCCAGCATTACTAAACCTGTGGGCATGCTCTGTTCCCAGCACTCTTTCCTGGCCCCACTAAAGACATGGGCATACCCTGACCCCAACACTCTCCTGTAACCTTGCTAAAGCTGGTGGGTGAGTGTATTCCACACAGGGGATCCTTTTGATTCCCTGTCTCTGGTGATCAGAGGAGATTGCACTCCTGGATCTTGCGGCATGATAACAATATAAAAGATGGTTCTGGGCAGGGTACAATACCCGGGGGACTATACAGACAGCAAACTGAAACACACCTCCTGTCTGCACATGAAAAAGACCCATTTCACCTGCAAAGAGAAACAGTTTGACTTCTTTGCCAATTTGAATACCTTTTATTCCCTTTTGTTGTCTGGTTGCTGTTGCAAGGACTTCTACTACTGTGTTGAACAATAATGGTGAGAGTGGGCATCCTTGTCGTGTTCCTGATCTTAAGGGAAAGGCTTTCAGCTTTTCCCCCATTGAGAATGATATTCGCTGTAGGCTTTTCATAGATGGTTTTTATGAAATTGAGGAATGTACTCTCTATCCCTACACTCTGAAGGGTTTTAATCAGGAAAGGATGCTGTATTTTGTCAAATGCTTTTTCTGCATCAGTCGAGAGGTTCATATGGTTCTTGACTCTTTTATTGTTGATATGATCCATCACACTGATCAATTTGTGAATGTTGAACCACCTTTGCATCCCAGGGATGAAACCCACTTGGTCATGATGGGTAATCCTTTTAATGTACTGTTGGATCCTATTAGCTAGGATCTTGTGGAGAATTTTGGCATTCATATTCATCAGGGATATCGGTCTGTAATTCTTCTTTTTGATGGGGTCTTTGCCTGATGATCAAGGTAGTACTGGCCTCATCGAATGAGTTTGGTAGTTTTCCTTCTGTTTTTACTTTTTGAAACAGCTTCAGGCGAATAGGTATTATTTCTTCTTTGAATGTTTGATAGAATTCCCTGGGAAATCCGTCAGGCCCTGGACTCTTGTTTTTGGGGAGGTTTTTGCTCACTGCTTCAATCTCTTCATAATTAGTCGGTCTGTTTAAATAATCAGTTTCTTCCTGTTTCAGACTTGGTAGTTTATAGGTTTACAGGAAGGCATCCATTTCTTCCAGGTTGTTTAATTTATTGGCATATAGTTGTTGATAGTAGTTTCTAAGGATTCTTCCTATTTCTTTGGTGTTGGTCATGATCTCTTCCCTTTCATTCATAATTTTGTTAATTTGGGTCCTTTCTCTATTCTTTTGAATAAGTCTGGCCAGTGGCTTATCAATCTTATTTATTCTTTCAAAGAACCAGCTTCTGGTTTTGTTGATCTGCTCTACTGTGCTCCTGGTTTCTAATTCATTGATCTCTGCTCTAATATTTAGCAATTGCCTTCTCTTGCATGAGTTAGGCCTGACATGATACTCTATATGAAAAACCCAAAAGACTCCATCCCCAAATTACTAGAACTCTTAGGACAATTCAGTAATGTGGTAGGATACAAAATCAATGATCAGAAAGCAGTTGCGTTTCTATACACGAACAATGAGACTGAAGAAAGGGAAATTAGGGAATCGATTCCATTTACAATAACACCAAAAATCATACAATATCTCGGAATTAACTTAACCAGAAGACGTAAAGGATCTATATTCTAGAAACTACAGATCACTGTTGAAAGAAATTGAAGAAGACAAAAAGATGTAAAAACATTTATGCTCATGGATCAGAAGAATAAACATAGTTAAAATGTCTGTGCTACCCAGAGCAATCTACACTTTCAGTGCCATCCCGATCAAAATACCAATGACATTTTTCAAAGAACTGGAACAAACAGCCCTTAGATTTGTGTGGACCCAAAAAAGGCCCCAAAATGCTAAGGAAATGTTGAAAAGGTAAAACAAAGCTGGGAGCATCACGTTGCCTGATTTCAAGCTATACTACAAAGCTGTGATCACAAAGACGGCATGGTCCTGGCACAAAAACAGACACATAGACCAGTGGAACAGAATAGAGACTCCAGAAACAGACCCTCGTCTCTATGGTCAACTATTCTTTGCCAAAGCAGGACAAAACATCCAATGGGGGAAAAATAGTCTCTTCAATAAATGGTGCTGAGAAAATTGGGCTGCTACATGCAAAAGAATGAAACTTGACCACTCTCTCACACCATACACAAGAATAAACTCCAAACGGATGAAAGACTTTGATGTGAGACAAGGATCCATCAAAATCATAGAGGAGATCATAGTCTGTAACCTCTTGGACATTGGCCACAGCAGCTTCATTTATGACACGTCTCCAAAGGCAAGGGAAACAAAAAAAAAATGAACTTTTGGAACTTCATCAAGACAAAAAGTTTCTGCACAGCAAAGGAAACAGTCATTAAAACAATGAGGCAACCCACAGAATGGGAGAAGATATTGGCAAATGACACTACAGATAAAAGGCTGGTATCCAATATCTACAAAGAACTTCTCAAACTCAATACACTAGAAACAAAGAATCAAATCAAAAAATGGGTAGAAGATATGAACAGGCACTTTTCCAATGAAGACATACAAATGGCTAACAGACATGTGAAAACATGTTCAAAATCAATAGCCATCACGGAAATTCAAATCACAACCACATTGAGATACCACCTTATTCCAGTTAGAATGGCAAAAATTGACAAGGCAAGAAACAACAAATGGTCGAGTGGTTGCGGAATAAGGGAAACTCTCCTACATTGTTGATGGGAATGCAAGTTGGTATAGCCACTTTGGAAAACAGTGTGGAGGTTCCTCAAAAAGTTAAAAATAGAGCTACCCTATGACCCAGCAATTGCACTACTGGGTATTTATCCCAAAGATACGGACATAGTGAAGGGAAGGGCCATATGCACCCCAATGTTCATAGCAGCATTGTCCACAATAGCTAATTTGTGGAAGGAGCTGAGATGCCCTTCAGCAGATGAATGGATAAAGAAGATGTGGTCCATATATACAATGGAATATTATTCAGCCATCAGAAAGAATGATTACCCAACATTTGCTGCAACATGGACGGGACTGGAGGAGATTATGCTATGTGAAATAAGTCAAGAAGAGAAAGAGAATTATCATGTGGTTTCACTCATTTGTGGAACATAAGGAATAGCAGGGAGATCGGTAGGAGAAGGAAGGGAAGAATGAAGGTTGGGGTAAACAGAAGGGGGAATGAACCATGAGAGACTATGGACTCTGCGAAAAAAACTGAGGGCTTCAGATGGGAGAGGGATGGGGGATCGAGTTAGGCCAGGGATAGGTATTAAGGAAGGCACATATTGCATGGAGCAGTGGGTGTTATATGCAAAAAATAAATCATGTAACACTACTCAAAAACTAAGGATGTACTGTATGGTGACTAACAAAACATAGTTAAAAATTTTTTTAAAAAGGAAGTAGTTCAAAGAAAAAAAAAAAAAGAAAAGAAAAAGGCCCATTTCATTGTCCTAAGACTTCAACCTGAGGGATGGGCTTCTTCTTGGCAACAAATCTAAAGGGTACAGAGAAACTCGCAAGGAATGAAGGCATGGGGACACCATCTGTGTGTCTTCCCTTTGCCTGGCCACAGCTCACTGGTGCCCCCAAAAAGGAGCTTATATGGTTCTCTGAAGCCCTGATTCTTGCAACATTCACCTAGGGACAAATCCAGATTTCCTACTCTGGAGGTGAGTAGGGTCTCTGAGTGTGGTCTGACTGTTTATCTTTGCATAGTTTAGATGCTGCTGCCTGAGGAACTGGCTTTCATTCAGCCTAAATCTAGGTTTTGAATGAGGTCACTCCATTTCAGAAACTGTCTGGTTTTAGTACACCCTCAACAGGTGGGATCCATTAAGTTAAATCAGGCTACTTAGATAATCACAAAGCATTGAAAGGTAGTCAAGAGCTAAGGCAGGATTGAATGATAAGGTTCATCTTCTAGACAAAGACACTCCTTCATGACTGTGAAAGGTAGCTGTTTTGCCTAATGCATAAACATAAAGTCATGCAAAATGAGGAAGCAGAATGTGTTCCAAACAAAAGAACAACACAAAACCTCAGAAAAAGACCTTAATAAAATGGAAATAGGTAATCTTTCTGAGAAGTATTCAAAATGATGGTCATGAAGATACTGAACTTGAGAGAAGAATGGATGAACACAGTGAGAACTTCAGTAGAGATAGAGAACATAAGGAAGTACCAAACAGAAGTCACAGAACTGAAGAATTCAGTGACTGCACTGAAAAATACATGAGAGGGTTTTAGTAGCAGAGTGGATAAAATAGAAAAATAAATCATTGACTTGGAAAATAGAGCAATAGAAGTATCCCAAAGCAACTACAGCAACAACAAAAAGTGCACATAGTTTAAGAGATTCATGGGAAAAGAAGTGGAATAATATTTACATTATAAGCGTTCTAGAAGAAGGAGAGAGGGAAAGCGGCAGAAAATTCACTTGAAGAAATGGAGGCTGAAAACTTTACTAATCTGGGGAAGGTAACAGACATCCAGGTCCAGGAAGCCCAGAGAGTTCCAAATAAAATGAACCCAAAGAGGTCTGCAGAGACACAATGTAATTAAATGTCAAACTTAAAGAAAAAGTATCTTAAAAACAGCAGGAGAAAAGTTAGGTGCAAGGGAACCTCCATAAGTCTGTCGGCTGATTTTTGGGCAGAACTCAGCAGGCCAGAAGGAAGTGGCATGATATATGCAAAGTGCTAAAAGGAAAGAACTTCCAGCAAAGAATACTGTACACGGCAAGGGTATCATTCGGAACTGAATGAGAGAGAAAAATTTTCCAGGTGGGAAAAGAAAAAAAGCTCAGGGAGATCATCACCAATGAACTGGTCTTACAAGAAATGTTAAAGTATCTTCTCTAATCTGAAAAAATAAGGCACTAATAACAAGGAAACATGAAACTAAAAAAAAAAAACTCCTTGTTAAAGGAAAATATATAGTAAGGTAATGGATTAACCACTTATAAAGCTAGTATGAAGGTTAAAAGACAAAAATAGTAAAATTAACTATACAATAATTAATTAAGGATACCCATATTAAAGATATAAAATATGATATGAAAACATAAAACATGGGGGTGGTTAAAAATGTAGAGTTTTTACAATGTGTTCAGATTTAAGTGCTAATAACTTAAAATTGACATCTGTATATAAAGACCATTATATGTGAACCTCATGGTAACCACAAAGAAAACACATTAGATACACAAAAGATAGTGATAAAGGACTCTAAGCATAACACTAAAGAAATTCATCAGAACCACAAGGGAAGAGATCAAGAGAATTGTAACAGTTGGAAAGACAGCACTTGGCAAGCCCCAGGGCACTACACATAGAGCAGACCGAAAACCCCAGTCTTCCTGTATAAAGGCCCATTTACCTAGCCTGGAGCTTCAGCCTAAGGAAAAGGTTTCTGGTTAGCCACATATCTAGAGGCTAAGGGGGCATAGCCAGGGAATGTAAGCAGGAAGGCACCATCTTGCGCACTCCATTGGCTTTGCTACAACTTGACAAGACTTCCCAGAAAAGAACTTATATACTCATCTGGAGCCCTGAGTTTTGCAGCTGTTTTCCAGGGGACACCTCCAGATCTCCTGGTCCAGAAGCTGACAGGGATTATTGTTATGGCACTGCAGAACTGTATATACTTACATTAAAAGCTGCTGCCTGAGAGTCTGGCTTCCAGTCAGCCTGAAACTAGGTGCTAATTGAGGTTCATCCACTTGGATTATTGACAGGTCTTGACATTCTCAGCAATGGGGGCATATCAAGAATAAATCAGGTGGTTTAGACAATCATAAAGGTGCAAGAGATGACTAAGAGCTAGGGCAAGGTTGAACAAGAAGGATCAACACCTACTCAAGGTCACTTCTTCAAGGCTGAGAGAGGTAGCTGTTACACCTAAAAACACACACATACAGAAGTAAAATGAGGATACAGAGAAATATGTTCCAAATGAAAGTAAAGGACGAAACCTCAGAAAAAGACCTAATATGGAAATAAGGAACCTACATGATAAAGAATTCAAAGTAATGTTCATAAAGATGCTTACTGATTTAGGGAGAAGAATGGATGAACACAGAACTTCAGCAAAGATATAGAAAAGAAGTACCAAACAGAAGTCACAGAGCTGAAGAATACATTAACTGCCCTGAAAAATACATGAGAATGGTTCAATAGCAGTCTAGATAAAATAGAAAGACAGTTCAGTGAGCTGGAAGGTGAAGCAACAGATGGAGTGGAAAGAAGAAAACAATAAAAATAAATATGAAGATAGCTTAAGAGACCTCTGGCAGAACATCAGGCAGAATAACATTCACATTATAGGGGTCTCAGAAGGAGAAGAGAGTTAGAAAAAGGGACAGAAAACTTATTTGTAGAAATAATGGTTAAACATTCCCCTAATGTAGGGCAAGAAGGAGACATCCAGGTCCAGGAATCCCAGAGAATTCCAAGTAGAATAAACCCAAAGAGAGCCACACCAAGACACATTATAATTAAAATGTGAAAAGTTAACTATAAAGAGAAAATCTTAAAAGCAGCAAAACAACTTGTTACATATGAAGGAAATCTTATAAGGCTATCAGCAGATTTCTCAGCAGAAACATTGAAAGCAGAAGGGAATTTCAAAGTGACATATTCAAAGTGCTGAAAGGAAAAAAAAAAAAAAACCAAGTAAGAATATTCCACCCAGAAAGATTATCATTGCAGCTTTGAAGGAAAGATAGAGTGTTCCAGACAAGCAAAAGCTAAAGGAGTTCATTACTACTAAATCAGCCTTACAAGAAACATCAAAGGGACTTCTTTACTCTGAAAAGAAATGACAGTAGTTGATAAGAAGAAAACATAAAAAAATAAAAATCTCATTGGAAGAGACAAATAGAGAGTTAAGGTAATGGTTAAGTCATTTATAAACTTCTATGAAGAGTGAAAGGAAAAAAAAGTAGTAAAATTAAAACTATGATCATTAGTTATGGGATTTATAAAATATAAAGATATAAAATGTTACATCAAAACCATAAAATGTGGGGAGTAAAAATGTAGTTATGGAATGTGTTCAAATTAAGTTGCTATTAACTTAAAATAGACTGTTATATACATAGGATCATATATGTGAACTTCATGATAGCCACAATGCAAAATCTGATAAAGGAAGTTTTCACCTTTTAATGTTTGTGAGGCCTGGTCCCTGGCTCCCCGGGAAGCTATACTTCAGTATTTACCAAGGTCAAAATTATTTTGCAAAACCTGAAAGCATGGGTTCTATTTCTGGCCCAATCACACATTAAACATCTGCTGCATTAAAGAAAATAACCAAAATGGAACATTCTGAACACCAAAGATAAGAAAATGTAAGAAACTTCCTGGTTCCCATAAGATTAAATTCATACAGCCCAGCATATACTAGAAGCTTAATGTCTATAACTTTCTGATATGTTCTTTCTGTAATAATTTGTGACTGTTTATGTAAAAAATGTATATAACCCTGCACTAAATGTTTCTGTACCGTATTGAAGTAGTCGCTTCTTTGTGAAGATTGTTTATACCAGACAGTCCTCACTTGAGCTTGAATAAAACTTTCTTTCTTTCTCTTTCTTTCTTTCTTTCTTTCTTTCTTTCTTTCTTTCTTTCTTTCT
>NW_024423319.1:57568696-57606452 GCF_017311325.1 Ursus maritimus
TCTTTCTTTCTTTCTTTCTTTCTTTCTTTCTTTCTTTCTTTCTTTCTCTTTCTTTTTAGAAATTCTTAAAGGGTTGTTCATTTTGTGTCAAAAAAAAACACAAAAAATGTAGTGTAGGGAGTAAAACTGTAGAGTTATGGAATGTGTTCAAATATAAGTTGCTATCAACTTAAAATAGACTTATTTACATAGAATCATATCAGGAGTGAACCTCCTGATAACCACAATGCAAAATTTTAAAGTAAATACACTAAAGAAAGTGGAAAAGGAGTCTACATATTACACTAAAGGAAGTCATGAAACCACAAGGAAAGAAAGAGAAAGAGAAGAAAGGAACACAAGGGAACTATAAAAACAACCAGAAACCTTGGAACAAAATGACAGTAAGTACATACCTATCAATAATTAGTTTAAATGTAAATGTACTTCAATCAAAAGAGAGTGGCTGAATGTGTTAAAAAAACAAAAACAAAACAAATCAAAAAGACATATCTGTATACTTCCCATGAGAGATTTACTTCAGAAGTAGGGATACACACAGACTAAAAGTGAAAGGATGGGAAAATATTTTTCATGGAAATGGAAATGAAAAGCAAGGTGGTATAGCTACACTGATATCAGACAAAAGAGACTTTGAAACAAAGGCTATAGTGAGCAACAAAGAGAGACTGTACATAATGATAAAGGGGTCAAGAAGATCTAATACTTATAAATATATATGCACCCAAGGTAGGAGCACCAAAATATGTAAAAGCAAATGTTAACAGGGAGAAATTATTAAATGAAGAAATTGACAGCAATACGATAATAGTAGGGATTTTAACATGCCAGTTATATCAATGGGTAGATTATATTCAGACATATATGAAACCTTGTTTCAGTAAGAAAACATTGGTCTTCAATTATCATTAGACTAGATGGACTTAATAGATACATACAGAACATTCCATCCAAAACCAGCAGACTACTTCTGAAGTGCACATGGAATATTCTCCCAGATAGATTACATATTAGGCTACAAAACAAGTCTCAATAAATTCAAGAATAATGGAAAAATATGAAGCATCTTATCTGACGACAGTGGTATGAATCTAAAAATTAATTGCGAGAAGAAAACTGGAAAAACTACAAATACATGGAAATTAAACATGTTACTGGACAACTACGGGGTCATAGAAAAAATCAAAGGAGAAATTTAAAAAATATATTTAGAGATAAATGAAAACAGAAATACTACATACCAAAACCTATCAGATGCAGCAAAGAACTCGGAGAGTCATAGCAATAAAGGCCTACCTCAAGAAACAAAAGAAATCTCGAGTAAATAATTTAACTTTATACCTAAATAAACTAGAAAAAAATCCCAAAGTTAGCAGAAGGAAGGAAATAATAAAGGAAATAAATGAAATAGAGACTAAAAAGACAATAGTAAATTTCAATTTAATTAATAGCTGATTCTTTAAAAAGATAAAATAAAAACTTTAGACTTACCAACAAAAAAAGAGGGCTCCAATAAGTAAAATCAGAAATGAAAAAAAGGCTACAAGTGATAACATAAAAATACAAAGGGTCATAAGAGATTATTATGAAGAATTATAATGAGACAAGCTTTAATCTGATACCAACACCAGACACATAGACTTAAAAAATATATAGGCCAATATCCCTAATGAAACGAGATGCCAAAAACAGCCATATGTTAGAAAATGAATTCAACAATACATTAAAAGGATCATATGGGGTGCCTGGGTGGCACAGTCGATTGAGTGTCTGATTCCTGGTTTCCGCTCAGGTCGTGATCTCAGGGTCCTGGGATCAAGCCCCATGTTGGACTCCCCACTTGGGGAGTTTCTGGTCCCTGTGCTCCTCCACTTGCTTGTGCTTTCTCTTTCTTTCTCAAATAAAATCTTTTAAAAAAAGGATTATACATCATGACCACATGGAATTGATTCCAAGGATGTGTGGATGATTCAACATCTAAAAATAACATGATAAGCTGCATTCAATAATGAAAGATAAAAATCATATGATCCTCTCAGTAGATGCAGAAAAAGCATTTGACAAAATTCCAACATTTATTTGTGATAACTCTCAACAATGTGAGCATAGAGGGAATGTACCTCAATATAATAAAGGCCATATATGGCCAACTGACAGCTAATACTCGACAGTGAATAGTTGAAAGCTTGTCCCTTAAGATCAGGAATAAGACAAAGATGCCTATTCTTTTTTTTTTTTTTTTTTTTTTTAAAGATTTTATTTATTTATTCGACAGAGACAGCCAGCGAGAGAGGGAACACAGCAGGGGGAGTGGGAGAGGAAGAAGCAGGCTCCCAGCGGAGGAGCCTGATGCGGGGCTCGATCCCATAACGCCGGGATCACGCCCTGAGCCGAAGGCAGACGCTTAACCGCTGTGCCACCCAGGCGCCCCAAAGATGCCTATTCTTACCTTTATTCAACATGGTATTGGAAATTCTTTAAAAAAAAAAAAAGATTTTATTTATTTATTTATTTGACAGAGAGAAAGACAGCCAGCGAGAGAGGGAACACAAGCAGGGGGAGTGGGAGAGGAAGAAGCAGGCTCCCAGTGGAGGAGCCCGATGTGGGGCTTGATCCCAGAACCCCGGGATCACGCCCTGAGCCGAAGGCAGACGCTTAATGACTGAGCCACCCAGGAGCCCCCAACATGGTATTGGAAATTCTAACCACAGCATGTAGGCAAGTAAAAGAAATAAAAGCATTCATATTTGTAAGAAAGAAGTGAAACTGTCACTATTTGCAGATGACATGATGCTATATATAGAAAACCCTAAAGACTCCACCACAAAATTATCAGAGCTAATAAGAAAGAAATCAAGGAAACAACTCCATTTTCAGTTGCATCAAAATGAATAAAACAGGGATAAATTTAACCAAGGAGGTGAAGACCTGTACATTGAAAAATAGCAAGTATTGATGAATGAAACTGAAGAAGAAACAAATAAATGGAAAGATATTCTGTGCTCATGGATTGCAAGAATTAATATTATTGTCCAAGGTACCCCAGATATACTACAGATTCAATGTAGTCCCTATTAAAATTACACTGAAATTTTTTACAGAAATAGGACAAATAATTCTAAGATTTGTATAGAACCACAAAACCCTGAATAGCCAAAACAGTATTGAGAAAGAACAAAGCTGGAGGTATCATGCACCCTGATTTTATTTATTTTATTTTATTTTAATTTTATTTTAAAGATTTTATCCACCTATTTGAGAGAAAGAGAGGGAGAAAGGGAGAGAACGAGTGGTGGGGAGGGGCAGAGGGAGAGAGAAAAAGAAGCAGACTCCCTGCTGAGCAGGAAGCCCAACGCAGGGCTTGATCCCAGGACCTGGAGATCATGACCTGAGCCGAAGGCGGACACTTAACCCACTGAACCACCCAAGTGCCCCCATGCACCCTGATTTTAAAATGTATTGCAAAACTATAGTAATCAAAACAGTATGGTATTGGCATAAAAACAAACACATTGATCAATGGAATAGAATAGTCCAGAAGTAAAAGCACCAATATATAGTCAATTTATTTATTTACAAAAGTGGCAAGAATACACAATGGGGAAAATGCAGTCTCTTTAATAAATGATGTTGGGAAAACTTGACAGCTACATCCAAAGAATTAAAGTGGAACACTCTCTTATACTATATACAAAATTAACTCAAAATGGAATAGAAACTTTGCTGTAAGACCAGACACGATAAAAATCCTAGAAGAAAACTTAGATGGTAATTTCTTTGATCAGTCAGTTTTTTAGCAATATGTTTTTTAAGATGTGACTCCAAAGGCAAGGGAAGCAAAAGCAAAAATAAACAGGTGGGACTACTTCAAACTAAAAAAACTTCTGCACAGCAAAGGAAAACTGACAAAAAAATGAAGAAAAGCAACCTACTGAAAGAACATATTTGCAAATCATATAACTGGTAAGGGGTTAATATCCAAAATATAGAAAGAACTCATACAATTCAATTACAAAACCAAACCAAAATAAAACAGTTTTAAAAAATTGGCAGAGGGGGGCGCCTGGCTGGCTTGGTCAATAGAACATGCAACTTCTAATTTGGGGTTGTAAATTCAAGCCCCATGTTGGTTGTAGAGATTACTTAAAAAATAAAATTTTAGGGGTGCCTGGGTGGCTCAGTCGTTAAGTGTCTGCCTTCAGCTCAGGGCGTGATCCCAGCGTTCTGGGATCGAGCCCCGCATCAGACTCCTCTGCTGGGAGCCTGCTTCTTCCTCCCCCACTCCCCCTGCTTGTGTTCCCTCTCTCGCTGCCTGTCTCTCTCTGTCAAATAAATAAAATCTTTAAAAAAAATAAAATTTTAAAAAAATTTTAAAAATAGGCAGAGGATCTCAATAGACACTTTAACAAAGAAGGCATACTGATGCCCAAGAGGTATATCAAAATATTCTCAATG
The DNA here is from genome assembly GCF_017311325.1 of Ursus maritimus. Taxonomy (NCBI): domain Eukaryota; kingdom Metazoa; phylum Chordata; class Mammalia; order Carnivora; family Ursidae; genus Ursus; species Ursus maritimus. The sequence continues at coordinate 57,573,152 of NW_024423319.1, forward strand.
TCACTAATTTAACAGGAAAATGCAAATCAATTCCAAAGAGATATTATCTAACACCTTTGGGAATGGCTGTTATCAAAAAGATACCCAGTGTTTGGAAGAATGTGGAAAAAACAGAAACCTCATATGCTTTTTGGTGGGAATATATATAGGTGCAGCATCTATGGAAAATAGTATTGAGGTTTCTCAAAGTAGGTAGGATGCAGCAATTGCAGTACTGGGTAACATTGCAAAGAAAATGAAAACACTAATTCAAAACGATATTTCCACTTCTGTGTTTATACATCATTATTTAAATAGCCAAGATATGGGATACCTAAGTGTGCATTGATGATGAATGGATAAATAAGAACTCATGTATGTATACACACACCCACACACACACAATAGAATATTACTCATCCATAAAAAATAATGAAATCCTGTCATTTTCAACAGCATGAATTGGCCTTCAGGGCATTATGCTAATGAAATAAGTCAGACATAGACAAATATTGCATGATCTTATGTACATGTGGAATAAAAATAAAACAAACAAAACCCAGATTCATGATACAGAGTACAGATTGGTGGTTGCCACAAGGATAGGTTATTGGGGAAGCATAATTGTTGGAGGAAATTTAGAAGTACCAACTTCCACTTATAAAACAAATAAGTCATGTGTATATGATGTATAGCTTAGGATTTATAGTCAGTAATGTATTGAATTTGTAAGGTGGTAGATGGTAACTGGACTTATTTTTGTGGCCATCTTGCAATATATGCACATGTGAACTCACTATGTTGTACACCTGAAGATAATACAATATTGTATGTCAGTTATATCATAAAAAACCAAAAAGCTTCTACACAGCAGAATATTAGTATATTTACAGATAGGCAAAGCTATCGCCACAGTTTTAGAACTTTTTATCACATCATAAAGAAACATTTTACCCTTTATCTGTTACCCCCATTTCCTAATCCCATACCCCTAAGACAACTAGATTACTTTCTGTCTCAATAGATTTTTCTCTTTTCAAAATTTATATGAATGTATTTGCCATTATTTAAATAATTCTGTATCACTTCTGGGATGTTGATGATATGGATTTTAGATCTTCTCACATTTTACATGTCTCTGAGGCTCTTGTTCATTTGCTTTTAATCATTTTTCATTTTCTTCTTCATATTGGTTAATTTCTATTGCTATATCTTCAAATTTATTTCCTCTGTCATCTCCATTTTTTTTATTGAGCCAACCCAGTACTTTTTAAAATCATTTATTATTATTTTTGTCTAAAATTATTTACACTTTTTATAGTTTACACTTTTTTATAATAATTTTTATTATGTTAGTCAACATACAGTACATCCCTAGTTTTTGATGTAAAGTTCCATGATTCATTGCTTGCGTATAACACCCAGTGCACCATGCAATACGTGCCCTCCTTGATACCCATCACCGGCCTATCCCATTCCCCTACTCCCTCCCCTCTGAAGCCCTCAGTTTGTTTCCCTGGAGTCCATAGTCTCGCATGGTTCATTCCCCCTTCTGGTTACCCCCCACCCTGTCTTCTTCCCTTTCCTCTCCTACCGATCTCCCTGCTATTCCTTATGTTCCACAAATGAGTGAAACCATATGATAATTGTCTTTCTCTGCTTGACTTATTTCACTTACCATAATCTCCTCCAGTCCTGTCCATGTTGCTGCAAATGTTGTGAAATCGTTCTTTCTGAAGGCAGAGTAATATTCCATTGTATATATGGACCACATCTTCTTTATCCATTCGTCTGTTGAAGGGCATCTCGGCTCCTTCCACAATTAGCTATTGTGGACAATGCTGCTATGAACATTGGGGTATATATAGCCCTTCTCTTCACTACATCTGTATCTTTGGGGTAAAAACCCAGTAGTGCAATTGCTGGGTCATAGGGTAGCTCTATTTTTAACTTTTTGAGGAACCTCCACACTGTTTTCCAAAGTGGCTGTACCAACTTGCATTCCCACCCACAGTGTAAGAGGGTTCCCGTTTCTTCCATCCTCTCCAACATTTGATGTTTCTTGCCTTGTCCATTTTTGCCATTCTAACTGGTGTAAGGTGGTATCTCAATGTGGTTTTGATTTGAATTTCCCTGATGGCTAATGATTTTGAACATTTTTTCATGTGTCTGTTGGCCATTTGTATATCTTCATTGGAAAAGCATCTGTTCATATCTTCTGCCCATTTTTTTATTTCATTATTTGTTTCCTGTGTATTGAGTTTGAGAAGTTCTTTGTAGATCTTGGATACCAGCCTTTTACCTGTGGTTTCATTTGCCAATATCTTCTCCCATTCTGTGGGTTGCCTCTTTGTTTTGATGACTGTTTCCTTTGCTGTGCAGAAACTTTTTATCTTGATGAAGTCCCAAAAGTTCATTTTTTCTTTTGTTTCCCTTGCCTTTGGAGACTTGTCAAGAAAGAAGTTGCTGTGGCTGATGTCGAAGAGGTTACAGCCTCTGTTCTCCTCTATGATTTTGATGGATTCCTGTCTCACATCGAGGACTTTCAACCATTTATAGTTTATCTTTGTGTATGGTGTGAGAGTGTGGTCATGTTTCATTCTTTTGTATATAGCTGTCCAATTTTCCCAGCACCATTTATTCAAGAGACTGTCTTTTTTCCACTGGATGTTTTTTTCCTGTTTTGTCAACGATTAGTTGACCATAGAGCCGAGGGTCCATTTTTGGAGTCTCTATTCTGTTCCATTGGTCTATGTGTCTGTTTTTGTGACAGTACCATGCTGTCTTTGTGATTACAGCTTTGTAGTATAGCTTGAAATCCGGCAACGTGATGCCCCCAACATTGTTTTTTCAACATTTCCTTGGTGATTCGGGGTCTTTTCTGGTTCCTCACAAATTTTAGGATTCTTTGTTTCAGCACTTTGAAAAATGTCACTGGTATTTTTTCGGGATGGCATTGAATGTGTAGATTGCTCTGGGTAGCATAGACATTTTAACTCTTTATTTTTCCTATTCATGAGCATGGAATATTTTTCCATGTTTTTATGTCTTCTTCAATGACTTTCATCAGTGTTCTGTAGTTTCTTGAGTATAGATGCTTTACCTCTCTGGTTAAGTTAAATCCAAGATATCGTATGATTTTTGGTGCTATTGTAAATGAAATCGATTACCTAATTCCTCTTTCTTCAGACTCATTGTTCCTTTATAGAAATGCAACTGATTTCTGAGCATTGATTTTGTATCCTGCCACATTACTGAATTGTTGTATGAGTTCTAGTAATTTGGGGTGGAGTCTTTTGGTTTTTTCATATAGAGTATCATATCATCTGCGAAGAGAGAGAGTTTGACTTCTTCTTTGCCGATTTGAATAGCTTTTATTCCTTTTTGTTGTCTGATTGCGGTTGCAAGGACTTCTAGTACTATGCTGAACAATAATGGCAAGAGTGGGCATCCTTGTCGTGTTCCTGATCTTAAGGGAAAGGCTTCCAGCTTTTCCCCATTGAGAATGATATTTGCTGTAGGCTTTTCATAGATGGTTTTTATGAAATTGAGGAATGTACCTTCTATTCCTACACTCTGAAGGGTTTTAATCAGGAAAGGATGCTGTATTTTGTCAAATGCTTTTCCTGCATCAATTGAGAGGTTCATATGGTTCTTGACTGTTTTCTTCTTGATATGATCCATCACACTGATCGATTTGTGAATGTTGAATCACCTTTGCATCCCAGGGATGAATCCCACTTGGTCATGATGGGTAATCCTTTTAATGTACTGTTGGATCCTATTAGCTAGGATCTTGTGGAGAATTTTGGCATCCATATTTATCAGGGATATCGGTGTATAATTCTCCTTTTTGATGGGGTCCTTGCCTGGTTTGGTAATCAAGGTAATACTGGCCTCATCAAATGAGTTTGGTAGTTTTCCTTCTGTTTTTACTTTTTTGAAACAGCTTCAGGAGAATAGGTATTATTTCTTCTTTGAATGTTTGATAGAATTCCCTGGGAAATCCGTCAGGCCCTGGACTCTCGTTTTTGGGGAGGTTTTTGCTCACTGCTTCAATCTCTTCATAATTAGTCGGTCTGTTTAAATAATCAGTTTCTTCCTGTTTCAGACTCGGTAGTTTATAGGTTTACAGGAAGGCATCCATTTCTTCCAGGTTGTTTAATTTATTGGCATATAGTTGTTGATAGTAGTTTCTAAGGATTCTTCCTATTTCTTTGGTGTCGGTCGTGATCTCTCCCCTTTCATTTATAATTTTGTTAATTTGGGTCCTTTTTCTATTCTTTTGAATAAGTCTGGCCAGTGGCTTATCAATCTTATTTATTCTTTCAAAGAACCAGCTTCTGGTTTTGTTGATCTGCTCTACTGTGCTCCTGGTTTCTAATTCATTGATCTCTGCTCTAATATTTATCAATTGCCTTCTCTTGCGTGGGTTCGGCCTGTTCTTCTGTTCCAACTCCATCTTCTTAAAGTGTGAATATAAGGAGTGCTTTTTAGATTTTTCTATTTTTTTGAGTGAGGCTTGGATGGCTATGTATTTTCCCCTTAGGTCTGCCTTTACAGTGTCCTATAGGTATTGGACCGATGTGTTTTCATTCTCATTGGTGTTCGTAAATTGCTTAAGTTCTTCTTTGATTTCCTGGTTTACTCAATCATTCTTAAGTAGGATGGTTCTTAGTTTCCAAGTGTTCGCGTTTCTTCTAAATTTTTCTGTGTGATTGAGTTCCAGTTTCTAAACATTGTGGTCTGATAATGTGCAGGGAATAATCTCAGTCTTTTGGTTTTGGTTGAGTCCTGTTTTGTGACCCAGTATATGGTCTATTCCGGGGAAAGTTCCATGTGCTTATAACTTTTTATCATTCCATTCGCGTGCGTTTATTTCTTTTCAAGTGTGTATATTTTTAACTAAGAAGCATAGTTATAATAGCTGCCTAATCCTTGTCAGATATTTCAACCTCAGAGTTATCCTGGAATTGATACCTGTTGATTTTAAGTCTGCCTAATTAGGTTCAAGTTATGTCTCACTCTCTCTGTCTGACGCTTCCAACATTAAGTATGTTTTCAGATTTTTTGGGTCAGAACTCTGCATGCACTAACTCAGTAGTTAGTTTTTGACCTGATCAGTGGTTTATGTTGCAGTTCAGTTTTTAAGCCCTTTGTTAGACTTCTTTGATTCTATTCTACACACATGCAATTTGTTGTGAGACCAGTAATTGTGTCTGTTCGTACACAGAATTAGGGGATCTCCTTTTCCCTTTCTATCTTTTTCATGATATCTTCTATGGATTCTCCAATTCCCATGGGCCCTTCCTGATTCCTGTCAGCAGAACTGATTTTCTCTCAGAGTTTTAGTCTTTCATGATGTCACACAGGTTTGTACTGTTAGTGCTGCCCTTGGGATGAAGTGAAGGAGAGTGTGAAAAAATCACAGGAAATAATAGGAAATACCTCCTCTCACACACACTTTTTTTCCATTTAATCATACGAGCCTCTTTTCCTGGTCTCTTTGATCAGATAGGTTTTCTCTTGATTGGGGCTTGCCTTGGAGTAGGACTGGGAAAAAAGAAAACGTGTAATTCTTATGTTCAATAGCCCAAAAGTGTGTCTTTTCCTGTGCCTTTTTCCAGAAAGTGAGGTTTTTCTTGGAAATATTGTTCATTCCCACTGTGGAGTTCCATGACTCTGTCAGTCTTTTCTTGGGTCAAAGTCAAGAGATAAAGTTTTTAAATAAACCTACAAAACTCACCATAGTGCTGGTTATTCTTTGAATTTTGTTCTCCCTCCCTAATCTGCTTGCTGTTCTTTAATCTTTAGAGTCTGCAGATAGTCATGCCCATTTTTAATTGAATTGGTTTTGGTTTTTTGTTTGTTTGTTTGTTTTTTGGTTTGTTTTTTTTTTTTTTTTGGTGTTTGGCTGGGAACAGTATTACTGAAAGCACAAAAGTCATATGTTTAGTATATGTTAATAAATCATAACAAAGCTCTAAATAGTATGAGATGAAACATACAGTTCTGAAAGTTAAGGATTCTCAAGAACAATCTGGAAATCATATTAGTAATGTTCCTATTCTAAGTACCTTCTATGTGTCCTTTGACATTTTGTGTTTCAGTCAATGTGGATCTTGTTAGAGCATGATGGGAAATGCCTGGGGTTATATTATTCTTAGTTCTTACTCTTGTTCTAGTAATCCTGAACTTCAGTTTTTGAACAATATTTTTCAGGTGAATGTTCCTATTCTAAGTACCTTCTATGTGTCCTTTGACATTTTGTGTTTCAGTCAGTGTGGATCTTGTTAGAGCATGATGGGAAATGCCTGAGGTTTTATTATTCTTAGTTCTTACTCTTGTTCTAGTAATCCTGAACTTCAGTTTTTGAACAATATTTTTCAGGTGAATGGTCTTCAAATGGTTGATGAGCCAATGGAAGAAGGAGAAGCAGATTCTTGCCAAGTAAGTACTTTCATTAACCCACTGTGCTACATTTTTAAAATATAAGGAAAGAGAATAAAGGGAAAGGAGAAAATCACCTGTCAATTAAAGAAATTTATTTAGGTAAGTTAATAATAAGCAAATTCAATTATTAATAAAATAATAGCAGTTTAAAATATAGGACTTTTTTGTCAGAAATTTTTATATGGAAAATTTTTAAAAGACTTTATCGAGGTATAGTTTATATGCCATGGAATTCAGCTATCTTAAGTGTAATAATGAATGAAATTTTTACTTGCTAGTATATGAGTAACTGGGTTACTTAAATACAGAATCTTCTGAATTAAACTAAATAAGATTACCTTCAACTTTAGGGTAGAAAATAGATGTAGTGTAGAAATATTTAACCTGATGTCATTTAAAATCCATTTCCTGGCTTTGAAAAAGTATTACATCTAAATTATTTAAGAATTTTCTAACTAGTTTTGTTTAATTTATTTTAAGATTTTTAATTTATTAGACAGAGAGAGAGTGAGAAATAGAGAATGCATAAGCAGAGGGAGCAGCAGAGGGAGAGGGAGAAATAGGCTCTCCACTGAGTAGGGAGCCCGAAGCAGGACTTGATCCCAGGACCCTGGGATCATGACCTGTGCTGAGGGCAGACACTTAACTGACTGAGCCACCCAGGCGCCCATCTAACTAGTTTTAAAGACCATTTAGCTATTGGGCCATTATACCAGGTCTATGTTCTAGTCCCTCATTTTACAAGATCTAGTTTTACAGAAGGGTGTTCTTAAGATTTTAAGAAGGGTCTGAAAAAGATGTAAATCCACATTTATTTTGTTATTTTATGATTATCATTTCAATAATTTTTTTCATGGAATTATGGATTGTTTAAGCTGGAAGGAGCCTCAGAGACAATATTTTGTAATAATCCCATTGTATAGGTAAGGTTTTTGAGACCTTGAGAGGTTGTGATTTATACTAGGTCGTCAAACTAACAAGTAGCAAAAGCGAGACTTATGACCTGGTGTGCCTCATGTTAAGTCATCTGGGTATTGTGTAGACTCAAGGAAGTGGAAAATAAGAAAAGCATCATCCTTCTCTTATTTAGTTATGCATAAAATCAACCTTGATGCACTTTTTTCCCCCTGAAACTGGTTTATAAGAGGATTTTTTTCAGATAGGACCAGCCGAGTTAAATTGGGTTTGTCCAAGATTCTTCTTTGAAATAGTCTATGTAAAAATTCACTATCTCAGCAGGTTGTGATCATGTAACAATAATCTTAGTTCTGATTAACAGATAAAATGTCATTATTTCTTTTGCAATTTACTTAATATAAATAACACGTTAATTTTGAGTTTAATTAAATATAAGCTTCTATCAAAATCATCCAAGGCTTTCTCTACAGATCATATGTACTAAGAAGCATAGTAATGTTAATAGTTTCTAAAAGATAAAGTATAGGAAAATAGAAAAGGCAGTAGGGAAGGGTATATTTTAAAATTAATAAATTAACAGGGAAATACTATGCCCCACACCATAGGAGGCAGAAAAAAATGTGTGTGTGTTCATGTGTACATATATGTGTAGTCAACATAAACACATAGATGTATATATAGGGTTATTGTCAAATGTTTAGCCTTCCCTGATTCTAAAAAAGAATCAGGAACTATACTTTTAATGGAAAGACAGTAAAAATATATAGTGATCAATGCTAATGTGATCTTAATTAGTCACCTTCAGTGGTTAGAAAGGGGAAATCTGAAGTTTTGGAGAATCAGGGACCTAGAATCACTTCTAAGGATTTTAGGTTTTTTAAAAATACTTTTATTTATTTATTTAAAAAGAGAGAGAGCGAGCAAGCGCAAACAAGCAGGGGAAACAGCAGGCAGAGGGAGAGGGAAAAGCAGGCTTCCCGCTGAGCAGGGACCCTGACATAGGGCTCGATCTGGGATCACGACCTGATCCAAAGGCAGATGCTTAACTGACTGAGCCACCCAGGTGCCCCAGGATTTGATTTAGTTTATAGCCTGAGTTATCTGAACTTGACTCTGTGATGGTTTGCTGTGTGATGGTTTACTTACTCATTTGGTATCAGTTAAATTATATGAGTGATAAGAAACACTGACCATATAAATTTATCTCTTTGATTAATGTTTTTGTATATAGGATTTTTGGGGATGTGGTTGCCTATTCCAGTGTGATGCTGGGAGCTGTATGTTTTTTTGTGGTTGGCGGTTCTTTTTCATTTGTTTGTTTGTTTGTTTTAATAGTGGAGAGTTGTAGAGATTGCTCCATGATGCATAGATTCTTTAAGCAGTATTCTTTAAATTTGAACTTAGGAATTGCCTATGTTGCCTGATGCTGTTTTGTTATTGACTGATTTAGACAGCTAATCCACTTCATCTCACTTATTGTAGCTTTGGAGTTTCATGGTCATCTGATCGCTTTTCTTCAGTTAAAACAGGCAAAATTAAGTAAATTGCTTCTCACACTCCAGATATCTATATCTGTATATATCTAGCATATGATTAACAAAACTAAATTATAGTTAGTATAATTTTAATATGTCCAGATTAGTAATAATGAACTTTTCCATTTCTCAAGCAGTGTTCATATTTTGTAAGCATTAAGTGATAAAAGATATATGATATCATATTTCACTACCTAGTCCCCGATTTCTCCCAACAGTGTCCAGGTTAGAAAAAAAAAAGATGTCATGATTCTTCTTTAGTAGGTTACAGACATGAATTATTTTATGTTGTCAAAATAAGTAGAGATGTTTTATATTTGGTAGTTTATGATCCATTCATATTTACTTTTAAAGTTTGTATGGAATGGTTATTACTACCTCAAATAAAATACAAATTTTTAATGCTACCAATGTTTTAGGAATTTCAAAAGAAGAAGTACTTAACAATTAGATTTTTGTTCACTACATTAGTACACCATCAGCAGTGTGTTTAGTCTCTAAATTGATAAATATTTTTATTACCCAGAAATATAATTGTTACATTTATCTGAAAATGTACATAAAAAATGATTTCCTGATATTTTGAAACCCTATGTTTCTAATTATAGAAACCATTCTTGATATGTGTCTGTCTTAAGAATCCCTTAAGAAATATTCTTTTATTTTTTTAATTTTTTAAAATATTTTTTTATTATATTATGTTAGTCACCATACAGTACATCCCTGGTTTTTGATGTAAAGTTTGATGATTCATTAGTTGTGTATAACACCCAGTGCACCATGCAATACGTGCCCTCCTTACTACCCATCACCAGCCTATCCCATTCCCCCACCCCACCCTCCTCTCTGAAGCCCTCGGTTTGTTTCTCAGAGTCCATAGTCTCTCATGCTTCATTCCCCCTTCTGATTACCCCCCCTTTCTTTATCCCTTTCTTCCCCTACCGATCTTCCTAGTTCTTATGTTCCATAGATGAGAGAAACCATATGATAATTGTCTTTCTCTGCTTGACTTATTTCACTTAGCATTATCTCCTCCAGTGCCGTCCATGTTGCAGCAAATGTTGAGAAATCATTCTTTTTGATAGATGAATAATATTCCATTATATATATGGACCACAACTTCTTAATCCAGTCATCTGTTGAAGGGCATCTCGGCTCCTTCCACGATTTAGCTATTGTGGACAGAGCTGCTATGAACATTGGGGTGCATATGGCCCTTCTCTTCACTCCGTCTGTATCTTGGGGTAAATACCCAGTAGTGCAATGGCTGGGTCATAGGGTAGCTCAATTTTTAACTTTTTAAGGGACCTCCACACTGTTTTCCAGAGTGGCTGTACCAACTTGCATTCCCACCAACAATGTAGGAGGGATCCCCTTTCTCCACATCCTCTCCAACAATTGTTGTTTCTTGCCTTGTCAATTTTTGCCATTCTAACTGGTGTAAGGTGGTCTCTTAGTGTGGTTTTGATTTGAATTTCTCTGATGGCTAATAATTTTGAACATTTTTTCATGTGTCTGTTAGCCATTTGTATGTCTTCATTGGAAAAGTGTCTGTTGATATCTTCTGCCCATTTTATGATTTGTTTATTTGTTTCTTGTGTATTCGAGTTTGAGAAGTTCTTTGTAGATCTTGGATACCAGTCTTTTATCTGTAGCATCATTTGCAAATATATTCTCCCATTTTGTGGGCTGCCTCTTAGTTTTTTTGACTGTTTCCTTGGCTGTGCAAAAGCTTTTTATCTTCGTGAAGTCCCACAAGTTCATTTTATCTTTTGTTTCTCTTGCCTTTGGAGATATGTCATGAAAAAGGTTGCTGTGGCTGATGTCGTAGAAGTTGCTGCCTATGCTCTCCTCTTCACAGACAACATGATACTCTATATGGAAAACCCAAAAAAATCCACTCCCAAACTATTAGAAGTTATAGAGCAATTCAGTAATGTGGCAGGATGCAAAATCAATGCTCAGAAATCAGTTGCATTTCTATACACGAATAATGAGACTGAAGAAAGAGAAATTAGGGAATCCATCCCATTTACAATAGCACCGAAAAGCATACGTTACCATGGAATTAACTTAAGCAGAGACATAAAGGATCTATATTCTAGAAACTACAAATCACTCTTGAAAGACATTGAAGAAGACACAAAAAGATGGAAAAATATTCCTGCTCATGGATCAGAAGAATTAACATAGTTAAAATGTCCATGCTACCCAGAGCAATCTACACTTTCAGTGCTATCCCAATCAAGATACCAATGACATTTTTCAAAGAACTGGAATAATTAGTCCTTAAATTTGTATGGAACCAGAAAAGGCCCCGAATCGCCAAGGAGGTGTTGAAAAGGAAAAACAAAGCTGGGGGCATCACAATGCCGGATTTCAAGCTGTACTACAATTGTGATCACAAAGAAATATTCTTTTATAAGTGTGTGTTACTTAAACTCATGTGTAGCTATAAGGAGGAAGTCCCTTAATTTGGGGTGCCTGCTTCTCATAGGGTGGATTTTTCCTTCCTTTCTCTTTCCATTCTGGACATTTATCCTTGCTGTGCTTCAATGTTTTTATTCCCTTGCAAATTTGGTCCTTACTTCTGCTTTTTATTCATTTAGCATTTAAAAAAAATTGAACCCTTGGAAGTGAAGGTAGCAGAGTAGTAGGGGGACCCTATGCTTACCTCATCCCTTGAGCACAGCTAGATAAATATCAAATCATTCTGAACATCCAGGAAAATGATCTGAGGACTGAGAAAATAATCTGCACAACCAGAGTGAGAAAAGAGGCCACATTTTGGAGGGTATGGAATGTGGAGATGTGATTTGGGGGAGAAAAGAATCATGGTACTGTAGAGGGAAGGAACCCTGATCAGGGTGATGGGAGAGAGAGAGAGAGAGAGAGAGCGAGAATATGGATGCAGGGCATTGCAGAAAAAACATTCCCCACAAAAAATTGATGGGGAAAATGAGGGGCTGATTATCGCAAATTTTTACAAGCAGTGGAGCTCAAGATCTGAAGTTTTAGAAGTCTGTGCCATTGGCAGTGTGGAGCCTGATGGGCATAGAGGTGCTCCTGTGGAGAAGGAGGAAGTGGGAAGTTCAGGAGCGGACAGTGTGTCTGAGGATCCCCTGAGTCACACTGGGAGAAACAGTTCGCATTCTTTGAGTGCATTTGGGAGAGGTGGCACTGCCTCTCCACAGACAAAAGAGCCCGTGGGCAACATTGAGCGGGCCTGTTCATTAGTATAGGAACAGAGACACCTACTGAGGTCAGCTAACCTTGATGCTGGCTTTTTGCTGTGCTTTACCATAAACTCTATTGCCCTACATGTTCTTGTGACTGACCTTTTGGAAAAAACCCAAACCAGCCACAGCTCAGTGAGACCCTCTCTCAGAGCATCAGCATGGGTCCATGCAGTGCCAGGTCCCTGAAATTTGGAGTTTTGAATCCCACCTGGCATGCCTGAGATAAAACACAGGAACGTTGTGCCACCTGGTGGGCAGAAGGCTCAGACACAGACAGTATAAAGATAGGGATCTGAGGGATGCCTGCGACAAACTAGGTGAGATTGTTTGCTCTTCTGAGAGGGCTTCCTGAATAGTTGCGGGCATGAAATTCCCTCTTCAGGGATGAGAGAGCCGGGTGATGCCATTTTTACCCCTGCGCATCAGCAAGGACGGACTTCAGTGAGCAGTGCAGTGCCCAGGGTGGAAACTTGCACCACTTATACCAAGCCCCACACCCCTGTGTTCTCCAAGTGCTTTTCTGTAGTTGTTACACTGAGGCAAGTGTATCTGAGACTTGGAGAATCAACAGGCCCCTCACTCAGAGGACCAGCACAAACTGCCCAATTGCACCAAGTCTACTGACCACAGATGGCTGCAAAGATGTAGCTCTAGGGGAGATAGGATCTAGCCTCTTTTAACAAGGAGACTAAAACACACCTAATTAAAACTTGCTACACAGTGGACAAGGTCCAAGCACTCCCTACTGCAGACAAGGAGAAAATCTGCAGGGACTGACCTGAGGGAAACAGCAGCCAAAACACAACAGCAGAGTGCACACAGCCTACACCAGAAACAGTTTCTGAAGTACCTGTTCCTGGAAGCACTAGGACCTCTTCTTAATATAGCTAATACTCTCAGGAGCAGGAAGTATTACAGACTTTCCTAACACAGCGAAGACAGAGAGCTACACAAAATGTCAAAATGGAGAAATTCATCCCAAAAGAAAGAACAAGAAGTCAAGGATAGGGATCTCATCAAAACAGATAAAAATAATATGCCTGAACCAGAATTTAAAACAACAGTCATAAGGATACTAGCTGGGTAGAGAAAAATGTACATGACACCAGGGGTCCCTCACCACAGAGTTAAAAGACCTAAAATCTAGTCCAGCCCAAATAAAAAATGCTGTAGCCAAAATGTGAAACTGACTGGATGTAATGACCACAAGCAGGGAGCAAGCAGAAGAACAAACAAAATGATAATGAAGGTAAAGTTGTGGAAAATAATAAAGCTGAAAAGAAGAGGGAAAGAAAAATATTGGATCACTAATGTACACTTAGGGAACTCAACAACTATATGAAGCATAGTAACATTCATATCATAGGAGTCCCAGAAGAAGAGAGTGAAAAATGGGCGGAAGGTTTTTTTGAGGAAATTATAGCTGAAAACTTCTCTAATCTTGGGAAGGAAACAGACATCCAAATTCAGCAGGCACAGAGAACGTCCATCAAAATTAAAAGCAAGCTAACACCAAGATAGATCATACTTAAATTTGCAAAATATAGTGATAAAGGTAAAATCCTGAAAGGAACAAGACAAAAAGAAGTCCCTAACTTACAAGGAAAGACAAATAAGGTTAGCATCAGATCTCCCCACAGAAACATGGCAGGCCAGAAGAGAGTGGCATGATATAGTCAACATGTTGAACAGGAAAAAAAATATGCAGCCAATAATACTTTATCCAGCAAGGCTGTCATTCAGAATAGGAGATATAAACAGTTTCCCAGATAAAAACTAAAGGAGTTTGTGACCACTAAACCAGCCCTCCAAGAAATATTAAAGGGGACTCTTTGAGTGGGAAAGTAAGACCAAAAGCAACAAAGACTAGAAAGGAACAGAGAACATCTCCAGAAACACCGACTTTACAGGTAATACAATGGAATTAAATTTCTATTAATAATCACTCTCAATGAAAATGAAGTAAACTAATCAAAAGTTATAGGGTATCAGATTGGATAAAACAAAACCAAACAAGACCCATCTATTAGCTGCCTAAAAAGAGACTCATTTCAGACCAAAGGACACCTGCAGATTCAAAGTGAGGGGATGGAGAGCCATTTATCATGGTAATGGATGTCAAAAGAAAGCAAAAATAGCCATACTTATATCAAACTAGATTTTAAACCAAAGACTGCAACAAGAGATGAAGAAGGGCACTATATCGTAATAAAGGGGCCTATCCAACAAGAAGACCTAACAATTGTAAATATTTATACCCCCAAATTCAGAGCACTGACATATATAAATCAAATAATAACAAACATAAACTCATTGAGAATAACACAATAATAGTAGGGAACTTCAACACCTCACTTACATCAATGGACAGATCATCTAAGCAGAAAATCATCAGGGAAACAATGGCTTTGAATGACATACTGGACCACATGGACATAACTAATACATTTAGAACATTTCATCCTGAAGCAGCAGAATACACATTCTTTTCACGTGCACAGGAACCATTCTCCAGAAAAGATCACATACTGGGTCATGAATCAAGCCTGAACAAGTAGAAAAAGATTGAGATCATACCATGCATATTTTCTGACCACAATGCTATGAAACTGGAAGTCAACACAGGAAAATTTTTGAAAAGACCACAAATACATGGAGGTTAAAGAGCATCCTACTAAAAAAGGAATGGGTTAAAAAGCATGAATGGGTTAATCATAAAATTAAAGAAGATGTAAAGTACATGGAAGCAAATAAAAATGAAAAGACGATGATCCAAAACCTTTGGGATACAACAATAGCAGTCATAAGAAGGTAGTATATAGCAATGCAGGTGTACCTCAGGAAGCAAGAAAAGTCTCAAGTACACAACCTAACCTTACACCTAAAGGAGCTAGAAAAGGAACAGCAAAGAAAGCCTAAATCCAGCAAAACAAGAGAAATAATAAATATTAGAGCAAAAATAAGTGATATAGGAACAACAACAACAACAAACAGTTGCAGAAATCAATCTAACTAGGAGCTGATTCTTTGAAAGACTTAATACAATTTATACACCCCTAGAAAAAACTTACCAAAAAAGAAAGAGAACATGCCCAAATAAATAAAATCATGAATGAAAGAGGAAAGATCACAACCAACACCACTGAAATATAAACAATTATGAGAATATTATGAAGACGTATATGCCAAAAAAATTTGGCCCCTGGAACAAATGGATAAATTCCTAGAAACATATAAACTACCAACACTGAAAAACACTGAAACAGGAAGAAATAGAAAATTTGAACAGACCCATAGCCAACAAAGAAATTGAATCAGTAATCAAAAATCTCACAACAAAGAAAGGTCCAGGGCCAGATGGCTTCCCAGGGGTATTCTACCAAACATTTAAAGAATTAATACCTATTCTTCTCCAACTATTCCAAAAAATAGAAATGGAAGGGAAACTTTCTAACTCTTTCTATTAGGCCAGCATTACCTTGATACCAAAACTAGGCAAAGATCCCACTAAAAAGAGGTACAGGCCCATATCCCTGATGTACATGGATGCAAAAATTCTGAACAAGATACAAATCAAATCCAACAGTACATTAAAAGAATTATTTGCTGTGATCATTTGTATCTATTTCCGGCTGTAAAGTGGTTCAGTATTCACAAATCAATCAATATGATACACCACATTAATAATAGAAAGGACAAGAACCATATGATCCTCTCAATAGATACAGAAAAAGCATTTGATAAAACACAACATCCATTGTTGATAAAAAAACTTCAACAAAGTAGGAGAATAGGTAATATACCTCAATGTCCTAATGGCCATATATTAAAGACACACAGGTAATATCATTCTCAATGGGGAAAAACAGAGTATTTCCACTATGGTTAGGAACAGCACTGGGATGTCCTCTCTCACCATTGTTATTTAACATAGTACTGGATGTTCTAGCCTCAGCAGACAACAAAAAGAAATAAAGGGCATCCAGATCAGTGAGGAAAAGTCAAACTTCCACTCTTTGCAGATGACGTGATACTCTATGTAGAAATCCTGCAAGACTCCACCAAAAAATGTTAGAACTGATACATGAATTCATCAAAGTCACAGGATACAAAATCAAGTACATTTGCATTTCTATACACCAATAATGAAGAAGCAGAAACAGAAATCAAGGAATTGATCCCATTTACAATTGCACCAAAAACCATAAGATACCAAAGAATAAACCTAACCAAAGAGGTAAAAGAAAGGTACTCTGAAAACCATAAAACTCTAATGAAAGACATTGAAGATGACACAAAGAAATGGAAAGACATTTCATACTCATTCACTGGAAGAAGAAACATTGTTAAAATGTCTATACTACCCAAAGCAACCTACATATTTAATGCAATCCCTATCAAAATACCACCAGCATTTTTCACAGAGCTCGAAAAAACAATCCTGAAATTTGTATGGAACCAGAAAAGACCTGGAATTGCCAGAGGAGTGTTGAAGAGGTAAACCAAAGCTGGGGGCATCACAATGCCTGACTTCAAGCTATAGTCTTCTTCAAGCTGTAGTCATTAAGACTGTACAGTGCTGGGACAAAAACAGACACACAGATCAATGGAACCTAGCAGAAAACCCAGAAGTGGACCCACAACTATATGGTCAATTAATCTTCAGCAAAGCAGGAAAGAATATCCAATGGAAAAAAAGACAGTCTTTTCAACAAATTGTGTTGGGAAAACTGGACAGCCACATTCAGAAGAATGAAACTGTACCACTTTCTTACACCATACACAAAAACAAATTCAAAATTTATGAAAGATAAAAGACCTAAATGTGAGACAGGATACCATCAAAATCCTGAAGAACACAGGCAGTAACCTCTTTGACATTGGCTTTATCAATTTTGTACTGTACATTTCTCTTGAGGCAAGGGAAACAAAAGTAAAAATGAACTATTGGGACTTCATCAAGATAAAACTTCTGCACAGTGAAGGAAACTAAAAAGCAGCCTACAGAATGGGGGAAGATATTTTCAAACGACATATCTGATAAAGGGTTAATATCTAAAATCTATAAAGAAATTATCAAACTCAACACCCAAAGAGCAAGTATTCCAATTAAGAAATGGGCAGAAGACATGAATAGACTTTTTTCCTAAGAAGACATGCAGATGTCTAATAGACCCATGAAAAATTGCTCAACATCACTCATCATCAGGGAAAGACAAATCAAAACTACATTGAGATACTGCCTCACACCTGTCAGAATGGCTAAAATTAACAATACAGGAAACAACATATGTTGGTGAGAATGTGGAGAAAGTGGATCCCTCTTACACTGTTGATGGGAATGCAAACTGGTGCAGCCACTCTGGAAAAGAGTACGGAGGTTCCTCAAAAATTAAAAAATATAACTGCCCTATGACCCAGCAATCACACTATTAGGTATTTATGCAAAAGATAGAAGAATGCTGAGTTGATGGGGCACATGTACCCCGATGTTTATAGCAGCATTATCAACAATAGGCAAATTGTGAAAAGAGCCTGTGTTTCCTTCAGCTGATTAATGAATAAAAAAGATGTTGTATATGTATACAATAGAAGATTACTCAGCTATAAAATGAATGAAGCTTGTCATTTGCAATGACGTGGATGGTGGTAGAGTGTATTATGCTAAGCAAAAATAGAGAAAGATAAATACCATATGGTTTCACTCATGTGGAATTTAAGAAACAAAACAGGCGAATATAGAAGTGGAAGAAAAAAAATATAGGGAGACAAACCATAAGAGACTCTTAACTATGGAGAACAAACTGAGGGTTGATGGAGGGAGGTAGGTGGGGGAATGGGCTAAATGGGTGATGGGTATTAAGGAGGGCACCTGTAATGAGCCCTGGGTGTTATATGTAAGTGAAGAATAATTAAATTCTACTCCTGAAAACAATATTACAATATATGTGAACTACTAGAATTTAAAGAAAAACTTGAAAAAAACATAATGCAGTATAAAAAATACTGATAATGTGATAAGGGGAAAATTTCTGCAAAAAAAAAAAAATTCAAACCCTGGTACTACAGATATGCAAAACTCTTTGATAAACAATTATTGTTCATCTAAATATTGATGCCTAGCCAATAGAAGGTGTAGTTATGCTATACCACAAGAGATGCAAAGATAAATAGTATAAATAACTCAATAACTTCAATTTCTGTAGACATTTTGTGGATTTCAACAAATCTGAAATAGATAGGGTAGGTTTTATTGCCATATTATAGATGAGGGAATTGAAGAGCTGATCCTAGTAAATAGAATAATCTAAGCCAAGTGGGAACTAGCTTGCCACCCTTGTTTGGTTTTCAGTTAGTACAAATTGATACTATTTTCCTAACCTAAATATTCTGTAATTACTTTCCAATATGTACATTATTTGAGGTGTTTTGTTCACCGTGGTCATGTTTTGACATTTACGTTTTATTACTGTTAGGCCTCTTTCAAAGTATGCTGATACTTAGCTTTGTTTTCAATGATCCTGGATTATTCACTGCATGAGAAGAGTACATCAAACTGCTTTCCCAGATCTTTGCATGTACATTTTAAAAAATCCACAACTACATGCTCTGGAATTTCTGGGTGATCAAGAATTCTGGAATTTCTATCTACCCAGAAATATAGCAAATGTTTGAACAGATGGATATTGCATTGTTACATAAAACCCAAACAATTATGCTTTAAAAATTTCTCTTCTTTATTTTCACTTTTTTATTTTAATTCCAGTATAGTTAACATACAGTGTTATATGTTTCAGATGTACAGTACAGTGATTCAACAATTCCATATATCACCCAGTGCTCATCATGACAAGTGCCCTCTTTTTTCCCTGTCATCTATTTCACCTATCCCCCACCACCTTTCCTCTGATAACCATCAGTTTATTCACATAATTAAGAGTCTGTTTCTTGGCTTCTCTCCCTCTCTCTTTTTTTTCCCTTTGCTTATTTGTTTTGTTTCTTAGATTCCACATATCAGTGAAATCATATGATATTTGTCTTTCTCTATCTGACTGGCTTACTTTACTTAGCATTATACTTTCTAGGTCCATCCTTTTATTTTGTTTTGACCTGTTTTCTGGTGGTATCTATGTTTAGTACCATAGTCCTAGGAAGTAGTCATAATAGCATTATATAGTATGATTTCCTAATAAATTTTCTTCAGCTTCTCTTTCACATTAACAGGTGATTTCAAATCAGTTGTCAAAAGATTGGAGCAGTAGTGTATTTGGCAGTTTGTTTTGTACTCTATCAGTATATTTTTCCAGTGTTACAGCATTGTTGGGCCCCTGAATTAAAAAGATGATTCACAAATTGTAGAGGTCAGAGCATACTATTTTGGTTGTGAGTGAGCCTTCATAATTTTTATATTTATCAACAATTACTATGATATTCAAAAACAACAACAACAACACTAACTCACAATCATTCTTGTCTCAATTTGTCATATGGTGTTGGAAATAACTGTGGTTCCTATTCACAGTTATTAGATCTTAATTTCACAGTAGCAACTTTCTTTATAGAGATCAACTATAATTAGGTACTATGTATAAGTTTGCTAGGGCTGCCATAACTCGCTACCACAGACTAACTTGTTAAACAGCAAATTTATTTTCTCACAATTATGGAGGCTAGCAGTTCAAGATTAAGATGTTGGCCAAGTTGGTTTCTTCTGAGGCCTCTTTCCTTGGCTGTAGATGGCTGTCTTCTCCCTGTGCTTTCACATGTTTTTTCTTCTGTGTGTGTCTATGTCTTAATCTCCTCTTCTGATAAGAACAGCAGTCATATTTGATAAGGGTCCATCCTAATGTCCTTATTTTACCTTAACTACCTTTTTTAAGGCCCTGTCTCTGAATAATTACATTCTAAGGTACTGGGGGTTGAAACTTCAGCACATGAGTTTTGAGGGGAAACAATTCAGCCCATAACATATTGTGTACCTTTTGTTTCATTAAAGGATGTGATATATCTGACAAAATTTGTTATCCACAAGTCCACATTTTATCTCTGTGTCCCCAGTGGGTAGCACAGTGCCTAATACACGTGCTCTATGAATGTTGTTGATTTTTCTGAATGAGTGAATAATTAAAAGATGGTTTGTATGGGAAGATTATGTAATAAATCACAACTTTATTATACCTGGATAGAGAAAATTTTTTGAAGATGATTCACTCTTAGGAGAAAACAAATGGATTGCTGATAGGTACATTACTATCTTATTTCAGGCTAGAATGCTACCAGTCTAAAGCTTTTGGAATGGTGCAGAACCAGAAGAAAGTGAAATAGAGGAAGGAAGGAGGGCTGCAGATGACACAAAAATAATGTTTTAATAGTAAATATCAGTAAGTATAGCCTTGGAGAGGCTGAGAAATGTTAGGCAGTAGACAAGAATGGGCTGGGGAGGAGATGAATAAGAAAGACCAATATTGGAAATGGTGACACAGAGAGTATCAGATAATTTGACATTAAAAAAAAGAGTACACGCAAATTATAAAACACTTCTGTAATAAGTAGCCATGTGTGTATGTGTGTGTATTTGTGTGGATATCTATATTTATATACCTATATAACTGTATCTTAGAAGCACCTAAATAGTACTTTTCAATCCTGAACATGTATCAGAATCATCTGGGGAGGTTTTCACAAATGTTATATCTCACCCTAGTTCTACTGAACCATAACCTTTGAGGGTGGGACTCAAACATAAGTATTAAATAAATATTTATTTTACTAGTGATTTTTATTTGTAGCTAGAGCATTGTAAGCTACTGTTTGCTTAAAGGCAAACTGGCCATAATTTAGTAATATAATGCATAGTAGTTGCTTGCTCAGGAACATATGTTTTTATTAGAGAAGACAGATGGCCAAAGAGTAAGTTAATATCAGCATTTTTAAAAAAGTACAGATTCTGGAGTCATTATGCCATTCATTTATATTGAGTACAACACAGTATAATAAAAATACTGACCATGAATAATCTGGAAAAATGTTTATATTCCTCACACTTTAAGGAAAAAATGCTTATTTCATTAAATTTGGAAATAAAGTCAGTTCTGTTCAAAACTGACAAAATTCCATTATCCAGAATGGACTTCCTGTTTCCCTATTTCCTTTATGTATTAAAAAATTAATTCTGGATACATACTTTTCTGTTTTTTTTTCAAGGCATTTAAAAATAATTTTGAGGGTTTTTTTTTTTTACTAGTTAATCTTTAAAATATTTCTTTTTACAATTGAGAATAAGCTGATGGCTGCTGGAGGGAAGGGTAGCTGGAAGATGGGCAAAATGGATGAAGTGGATTGGGAGATACAGGCTTCCAGTTACGGAATGAATAAGTCATGAGAATAAGAGCTACAACATTAGGGAATATAGGCAATGGTATCGTAATAGTGTTGTATGGTGACAGTAGCTACACTTGTGGTGAGCATAGGATATCATATAGGATGATTGAATCACTACCTTGTACACCTGAAAGTAATGTAACATTGTGTGTCAACTATACTCAAAAAACAATAAATACTATATACATATATGTGTGTGTATATATATATATATATATATATATATACACACACACATATGTATATAGTATTTATTGTTTTTTGAGTATAGTTGACACACAATGTTACATTACTTTCAGGTGTACAAGGTAGTGATTCAATCATCCTATATGATATCCTATGCTCACCACAAGTGTAGCTACTGTCACCATACAACACTATTACGATACCATTGCCTATATTCCCTAATGTTGTAGCTCTTATTCTCATGACTTATTCATTCCGTAACTGGAAGCCTGTATCTCCCAATCCACTTTCTCCATTTTGCCCATCTTCCAGGAAAATTGTTCTTTTCTAATCTAGTAGCATTTTCATGTTGGAAACTTCTTATGGTAATGCTGCCAAAAATTGAAAGACATATTTTTAAAGGATGGGCATCTGTGGATTTTAATTAAGAGAAGAAGAGACATTGGGCAGACACTTTCATTTGGAAGACATTCTTAGGTTTGGTGAAACTAACTAGAGTATAGTTGTTTCCTTGGTGACAGTAACTAGAATAGACTACAGTTGTTTCCTAGCTCTGAACATTTTTAAAAAACCTAATGTCATCATGACCCATGTTTATAATGATGATCTTAAATGGCAGAAACTAAAGTACTTATACATAAAAATGCTGTACTATGTTCAACATAGAATCACAGATTTGTGGGAACCTTAAAGACCCATCTAATATAACCTGTGGGTCATGTGAGTATAGTGAAGTAGAATAGTTTGTGACTTGGCTGGGGCTGCTTACCTTATGCATGGCAGAGCTAGGAGCAAAACTTAGTCTCCTGACTCTTCTACTAGTGTTCTTTCAGGTGGAGAAAAATCCCAGTACATGTTTTTATTATATGCTCCAAAGACCAGTAATACATTCATAGTATTTGGTGAAAACGCCTTTAAACATAATATTAAGAGTATACAGTCTGATGTTGCTTTTGGTATACATGTATTCTGTTGGAAAGGTGCATACAGATATGCTGTACTTTAATCCCAGAATGGTAGCTGCAAAGCATATGTATTTTCATTAAAAAAAGTTTTTGACTTTTTTGGGGAAACTCCCTCTCATAGCTACTTAGGAGTCTGCTGAAATACTATTTTAATGTATAATGCATATCCATGGACATACTTTTAGAGCTGATTCTTCATTTCTGGCTGATTAGTGGCTACGGATACCTAACGCTAAAATTCCTTTGCCTACCCTCATGAGAGAGTGAATGTTTGACTACTTGTGTAACATGGAAGTTATTTTAACTGCCATGAAGTCTAGTTTACTTGGGATTCTGCTCATGGCCACTTTGGCCATAGTCAGTATTTATTAATCAGTCAATCAATGCATGAATTGATTGAGAATATTCTTGACATCCAGACCAGCATTAATATGTGTTCTGGAAAGCTACCAAGACTTCTAGACATTGTGATTAACTGGTCATGTGAACTTAAACTCTGTGGGCCTCAGTTATTTCCTCTATACAGTTAGACTGTTAGATACTATATCCCAGCTCTTATTATTTTGTGATATGTAATACATTTGAGGTTTTTTTCATACTAGCTACTGTGTTTCTCTAGGGACTAGAATTACACCTCACTTGAGTGTAATCTTAATCTTCACAGCTGAATAGAGTCCTACATCAAAAAGCAGAAACATTCCCTGGGTGGCTTCTTTTCTGCCTGACCTAGGTGGTAGGAAATCTGGCATATAATTAAGTTTCAGTAGAAATAGGGTCATGGCCTGGAAACATTTGTTTGGGCTTTGCAGATTTTGTTTGCCTATAGCCAGTTTTTCTTTTCCATGTTGTAGCTGGTTGGACATTTAAACATTTATACATTTATATATCACTAACTACTTTAAAGGCTACTGAAATTCCATTTCAAAGAACTTTTGAAGCTTACATATTTTGCCATGACCTATAACTTACAAAGCTTTATCTGTCTCTTGACTCTCAGCAGCCACCTTATAATTTATACTCCAGGGAGGGTCTTTTGTTTTTTAAGTAGGCTCCACACCCAACGTGGGCCTTCCTTGAACTCATGACCCTAAGATTGAATCACATGCTCTATGAACATTAAGAATTGCATGCTCAAACAACTGAGCCAGTCAGGCACCCCTCCAGTGAGGGTCTTAAAACTGTTAGTTGTTGATGTTTTTCTTCTTTCACTGCCTAGTTGGAAGGGAAACCTGAAGCATATATTTTATATGTTTATATTTACATGCAATTATATAATAGGGGTGGTGGTGTATCTGTATGTGTTAGAAAATAGGGACGTGAATATACCGGTAGCCCATAAAATTCTGTGTTAAGGTGAAAGGGTCAGATAGTCAGTTAATTTCTGGTGTGATTTCTGGTGCTAAATGGAGCTGATCATTAGATGTTGCAACTGGATTTGAGTGTTGTTTGGATTTCTTTTTACAGGATGAAGGAGTTGTTAAAGAAATCCCTATTACTCATCATGTTAAGGAAGGATATGAGAAGGCAGATCCTGCACAGTTTGAGTTGCTCAAGGTTCTTGGTCAGGGATCCTTTGGGAAGGTAATAAATGCTTTATTCCACAGTTTTTTTCTCTTCTAAACATTCAACCAAAAAAATGTACACATAGAAATTTGGAAAATATGCCATTTCTAAATTTGTCAAAGGATACACACAAAGGTAACTCTGTAATTTTACTCCTTTTATTTCTGTTGTACTCTTAGTCCCATTTCTTTATACTTGTCTATAACAATCAGTGTTTTCCAGTACCATGGGCCCACTCATTTCATGCTATTTATTAGCTGCCTAAATCAAAGTAGTTTGATTTTTTTTAAAGTCTTCCTTGTTTCTCTGTTCATATGCTGGCATGATCACAGCTTGCTTTTTCCTAGTGATTTTATCTATATTCCTTAGCTCTATCACAAAAGTCAGAATGTATGTACCAATTCATATATGAGTGCATGAATTCACCTATCATCTGTTAAAGCAGTATGTATGTAAATTACAGCAGGGGCAGGTACTGGGTGACATATGGATGATGTGAAACTCCTGCCTTCAAGGAGCTTAAATTTCAAGGGAGAGAGCAAAATTGAGAAAGATTAACTCTGAAATCATTATTAAAACTGTTTATTAGGTGCTTACTGGTATATGATTCTCAGAAAGGTATAGGTCTAGTTCTTGACTTTTGTACAGCTAACATCTAGGACATGAAAGTTACTGTACACACACAGTAATTAACAGCCCTTAAGAAAATAACAACAACAACAACAATTTAAGGGGGAAAAGATAAGGAGAAACTACTAATTTGAGGGTAGCTGGAGATTTAGTTTCAAAGGGGAAAAGTAGGGCAACTGAGCATGATTATTATGATCTGAATCATTTTAAAGAAAGATGTTTATTGAACATCCAGTATGTGCACATTTGTAAAAGCAGTATTAGTGAATATAAAATTAACATTGACTGTCTTAAAGTAACCTGATATCTGCGTGGTATAGAATGTAACATATGAAATACAGAGAAATGTTTTCAGGACACAAAAAAGACAAATTGGGGTAGATTATGGTTTGACAGTAAACTGGTACAGGAGGTGTATGAAGACGAGTACTGAAGTACTGGGGAGAATAAAACTAGAAGGAGCTTTTAATAGATTGTGTGTGTGGGGTGTGTTTATAGAACTTACCTGTAGAGTAGGCATGTGCATTTTGCATACCTATGTTTTTTTTTAATTTCTAAAAGTACAGTATTCTCTTAATTATTTTACATTGTATTTTTATGATGTTAATTTTAGAGGAACAGAGATGAAGTTCTTTCATATCCCAAATGTATAAATGCTTAAATATCAACTTTAAAATTTCACCAGGCAAATATTTCAAGCCATTAAAAGTCATTGTTTTCTCATTTGATATGTATATTTATTCATATGTATATTTATCTATATCCAGCTTTGCTCCAGAAATGATTTAAGGTTTTCATAGATAAATATCAAATAAAATAAAATTTAAAATAAGTGGAGAAGATGATTACAGCAGGAAAGATTAGATGAAGCCAGTGATATAATCTTGTCGTTTACAAATGCATGTCATAAAAGCCTATAAGTCTTCTAGAAGTGGGACCAAAATGAAGACTTAAAATTTCTGGCAGCCATTAAAAAGAAGTTGATACTTTCAATTGCATAATTATTGACTGTATCTTTAAAGCTGTAAACAGATCTAACAGACCAGAAAATTTTTTTTCTCATGGGGCTTCATAAAGAGAATACAGTATAACATAATGTAATATCTTCAATAACATCTTCATATTAAATATAGCAACATGTGGACAAGTTGTCAGTGTAGTCCTTAAACTCAGGAAATATTCAGCTTTGTGCAGGAACTTCAGCTTAACGAGGATATCATAGAAGCCTTTTTAAAAATTTGTAATACTAAAATACAAAGTAATGATCTTCATGTAGTTCATCAACCAATGAAATATTAAGGAGGTGGCTTATTTTTTTTTCCCTCAGATGTGAACCTTTTCGCTTGTCAGTATTACATCATTTACATGGGCAATGGATGGATGTGACTTGTTTATATTCAGAACCTATGCAGGAATTTGGCCAAGACTGCAAATCAGAGAAGTGTAGGAGAAATTCCAAGAAACTTTGGGCTGTGGCCTTATTTAGTTGTCTGCAAAAGTTCTGTTGTTAAAATGCAATAAATGGAATTTTGACCTATATAAAGCCTTGCAATTAGATATCTTTGTAGCATATTTAATAGGGGAAAAACAGTACTAAAATCATTTTAAAATTGTATTTTAAAGAAGCTTACATTATCATCACGAAATAAGCAATAAGTAAAATTATACTTGGTATAATGCTATTAATGATCATTAATGTATGGATTGAAATGTAGTATACCAAAACAGTTTACATTAATTATTTTAAAACACAATCAAATAAAACACATGAAAACATGTCTGAAATTGTCAGACTAGCTTTCCTTGTATTCCACATGCCAAGTAATATTTATACAAAGCATACCTTTTAACATTCATGGATTATAATTGATTTTACTTATGTGATAATACAGTATAGGACTTAAAAATGAATTTTTTAAAAGATTTATTTGAGAGAGAGAGTGTGCACGTGCAGGCATACGAGGTGGGGAGGGGCAGAGTGAGAGAATTTAAAGCAGACTCTATGCTGAGTGCAGAGCCAGACCCAGGGCTTGATCCCACCACCCATGAGATCATGACCTGAGCTGAAATCAAGTCAGATTGCTCAACTGCCTGAGCCACCCAGCTGCCCCTAAAAACAAATTTTTGGAAGTGTTAAACCCTTGCCCTCTTGAGTAATTTTTAAGAGATAATTTAAAAAATATGTTTACATCGTAAAATTTCTTGCAGTTTGTTTTTTCTCTTCAATCAATGTTAACGCGGTGTGATCTTTAATTTTACATGAACAAAGACTTACTGAGTACTTCTTAATGGAAAATATAAAAGTCCATATGACCAAAGAGGTATGTTGGAGTAACTCACTGACTCATTTTTTTTCTGAACTGTTTCCAAGAGTTGAATTAGTGTGACTGTAAAGAAGCCTCTTTGATCAGGATAGATATGTTTTTAGATATAGTAGTTTGAAGCCATGCAACTTCTTCTGTAGTTGATCAGGGGAAGAGAGCAGACTGAGAGGATATTTTCTTATGCTACTTCAGTCCATCTAAGACCTGAAAAGAACAAATCAGGTCATGAACAAATAAACAAGTATTTCTCTAGACTATGAATGGTGGCTTCAATTAGATGCCATATTAGGATACTAGTGAGTGTTAGAAGAGCTAGGGAAAAAGTGACTGCTTTGTGCAAGTGTCTTCCTGAAAGTCTGGACCATTTTTATTTCTTTCTTCCTTGCTTCTTTTTGCCCTCTATATTCCATTCTTTTCATCCCTACCAAACGCTATGTTTTAGAACAGTAGTTCTCAATGTGTGTGGTCTGTACTCCTGGGCATCCATAAGACACTTTCAGGGGGTCCTCAAGGTCAAAACTACTTTATAATAATACTAAGATACTATTTGTAAAACCTCTGGCACCTTGACACAACCAAATCAGTGACTACAAATTATGTCAGTAGTCATTGTATTTACTACTGTGTACTCGGCAGTTAAAAAAAAAAATGCAAGGTTTACTTCAAAATGTCCTTGATGAGGTGTTAACAATTATTAAATTTCTCAAATACCAACACTTGAGTACACTTCTTTTTAATATTGTGTGATGAAATGAGAAGTATACATAAAGCACATCAGCTGTATACCGGAAGCTGCACACCAGCAAAACAAAGCACTTGTGTGATTTTTTGAGTTGTAAGCTGAACTAGCCATTTTTTCCCATAGAACACCATTTTTACTTGAAAGAATGACTGACATGGTGCCTGGGTGGCTCAGTCAGTTAAACATCTGCCTTGGGCTCAGGTCATGATCTCAGGGTCCTGGGATCAAGTCCCACATTGGGCTCTCTGCTCAGTGGGGAGTCTGCTTCTCCCTCTCATTCTCCCTTTGTGCTCTTCTTCTCTTTCTCTCAAATAAGTAAATAAAATCTTAAAAAAAGAAAGAATGACTGATAAACTATGGTTACTTAAACTTGGGTATTTGGTAGATGTTTCCTCAAAAAGGAATGTAAGTGGTCCTGTTATTTCAAGGAAACAACTGTCATTATTTTTGTCAATGATAAAATTTGAGCTTTGAAGCAAAAAATTAGCTTTGGAAAATTTTTATTTTACACTGTGAGCTTGATGTCTTAATACTCACAAAACTTCTGATGACAACACTGCTGTTTAGCATTTGGAAGATTTGCATAACTCAGTGAAGTGATATTTTTGAGATGACCAGCACATGATATTATCAAACTAGATAGTACAAAATCCATTCAAAGTATAAGGTAGACCAATGGATTATTATGTAACAAAATATGGACAGTTAATTGATATGGTTTCAGATTCTCTATTGTAACTAACTGTTAAGAAACTGCCACTTTTTAATTTCTTCTGTCATATCAAAGAAG
Organism: Ursus maritimus; assembly: GCF_017311325.1. Taxonomy (NCBI): domain Eukaryota; kingdom Metazoa; phylum Chordata; class Mammalia; order Carnivora; family Ursidae; genus Ursus; species Ursus maritimus. Next base: position 57,601,857 of record NW_024423319.1, read on the forward strand.
AATAAGCACAATTATGTGAAAAAGCTATCCCTCTTCTATATACATATTGGTGTGAGGCCTGGTTTTCTTTCTCTACTTCGAGCAAAACAACTTAATTGCAACAGATTGAATATAGAAGCAGATACAAGAATCTCACTCTTTTCTGTTAAGCCAGGTATTAGAGATTTGCAAAAATGTTTATTAATGTCACTCTTCACATTATTATTATTTTTTTTGCTTTGGAAAATACAGTTATCTTTAGAAAAGTATTTATGCTCACATGTAACGAGTTTATTGTTTTTTAATGAATCAATACATAGATGTTTTTCTCTGTTTTAGTTTCTAATATGGTAAATATCAATAGATGTTACCCACAAAAAACTCCAAAAACTCTGTGGAGTCTTCACTAATTTTTAAGATTATAAAGGTTTTCTGAGACCAAAAGGATTGAGAACTGCTTTCCTTCAAGAGTCTGATAAAAATAGTTCTCCTACATGTGGTGGAGTCATCATTCATGAAATGACTTCACTCCTTTGTAGTCATTATATTGGTCACATGATATTGATTAGGAAAAAGGAAACTGGGTATCTGAAACTTTTGAGTCTGGTGCTTAGGGTTAATGCAATTTGTATAGCTGAAGAGTGTGTGTGTGTGTGTGTGTGTGTGTGTGTGTGTGTGTGTTGTAGCAATTCAATTAATCTGTTTTTTTCTTTTTTTTAAAGTTTTTATTTTGATTCCAGTTAGTTAAAATATAGTGTAATATTAGATTCTGGTGTACAATATAGTAATTTAACACTCCCTTACAACACCTGGTGCTCATTACAAATGCACTCCTTAATCCCCATCACCTATTTCACCCATCTCTCCACCCACCTCCCCTCTGGTAAGGGTTAGGGTTAGGGCCAGGGTGAAATTATGCACCTATTATTCTGCAGTTCAGAGACCTCTGCAGAGAGATAAGTTTAGGGTTAAGGTTAGGCTACAGTTAGGGTTACAGGTTAGGGTTAGTGTTTGGATTAGGATTAGGTCTTCACTTAGAATAATACTCTCTACCTTGAACCATGTCTTTGCAAAAGGCAAGATTTCATTTGTTATGGCTGAGTAATATTCCACTGTATCTATGTATCAAATCTTCTTTTTTCTCAGATCAAGGATTAGGGTTCAGTTTAAGACTAATGTAAGGGCTAGGGTTAGAGTTAGGGCTAGGGTGAGGGAATGTGCCTATTATCCTGCAGTTCAGAGACCTCTCCAGAGTGATCTGTTTAGGATTAGAGTTAGGGTTGGGTGTTAGTGGTTAGCAATTAGGGGTTAGGGTTAGGGTTTGGGTTAGGTTTACATTTAGAGCTAGGATTAGGGTTAGAATGAGGCTGTGTCCCTCTTGTCCTACAGTTCAGAGACCTCTCCAGAGGTTAGGTTTAGGTTTAGAATTAGATTAGAGGTTGAGTTTAGTAGTTTTGGTAAGGGATAGAGTTAGGTATAGAGACAAGATTAAGGTTAGGGTTAGGGTTTGTGTTTGGCATCCTGCAGTTCAGAGACCTCTCCAGAGAATAACCTGAATTCTCTGGGGTGAAAATAAACAAGGCAGCCATCCACGGAGCTGAGGTAAAGAGGGGATTTGGTGTTCTAAATACTCTTTAAGTGGAAATTCAATTGGTCATTCTGTTTTTGTTCCTTTTGGGTCTTTTTACCTTAAGTTTTCATTTAAATTCCTGTTAGTTAACATACAGTGTGATACCAGTTTCAGGTATAGAATTATTGATTCAAACACTCAGTGCTCAGCACAACAAATGCCCTCCTTAATCCCCATCACCTATTTAACCCATTCCCCTGCCCACCTCCCCTCTGGTAATCGGCACTTTGGTCTCTGTTATTTAAGAGTCTGTTTCTTGGTTTCTCTCTCTTTTTTTTCCCTCTACGTCCATTTGTTTTGTTTCTTAAATTCCACTTATGGTGAAATCATATGGTATTTTTCTTTTTCTGACTGTCATATTTTGCTTTAATACTCTCTAGCTCCATCCAGGTTGTTGCAAATGGCCAGATTTCATTTGGTTTTATGGCTGAGTAATAATCCATTGTGTATATATACCACCTCTTCTTTATCCATTCATCAGTTGATGGACATTTGGGCTCTTTCCATAATTTGGCTATTGTTGATAGTGCTGCTATAAATATTGGGGTACATGTATCACTTCAAATCAGTGTTTTTGTATCCTTTAGTAAATACCTAGTAGTGCAATTGCTGGATCATTCTATTTTTAACTTTTAACTGGTGGTTCTATTTTTAACTTTTTGATGAACCTCCATACTCTTTTTCAGAGTGGCTGCATCAGTTTGCGTTTCCACCAACAGTGTACGAGGGTTCCCCTTTCTCCAAATCCTTGCCAACACCTGTTGTTTTCTTGTGTTGTTAATTTTAGCCAATCTGACTGGTGTGAGGGGATGTCTCATTGTAGTATTGATTTGTGTTTCCCTGATGATGAGTGATACTGAGCATCTTTTCTGTGTCTGTTGGCCATCTGGATGTGTTCTTTGGAAAGATGTTTATCCATGTCTTCTGCCCATTTCTTAACTGGATTATTTCTTTTTTGGGTGTTGATTTTTTATAAGTTGGTTATATACTTTGAGACTATCGCTTGCAAATATCTTCTCCATGTTATAGGCGACCTTTTAGTATTGTTGATTGTTTCCTTCACTATGCAGAAGGTTTTTATTTTGATGAATTCTCAACAGTTTATTTTTGCTTTTGTTTCTCTTGCCTCATGAGACATATCTAGTAAGAAGTTGCAATGGCTGATGTCAAAGAGGTTACTGCCTGTGTTCGCCTCTAGGATTTTGATGGTTTCCTGTCTCATATTTAGGTCTTTAATCTATTTTGAATTTTTTTTGTGTATGGTATAAGAAAGTGGTACGTTTCATTCTTTAGCATGCTACTGTTCAATTTTACCAATACAATTTGTTGAAGAGACTTTTTTCCATTTGATATTCCTTCCTGATTTGTGGAAGATTACTTGATCATGGACTTGTTGGTTCATTTTTGGATTTTCTATTCTGTTCCATTGATCTGTGTGTCTGTTTTTGTCCCAGTACCATACAGTCTTTTTTTCTTTGTTAAAGATTTTATTTATTTATTTGACAGAGAGAGAGACAGCCAGAGAGAGAGGGAACACAAGCAGGGGGAGTGGGAGAGGAAGAAGCAGGCTCCCAGCGAGGAGCCTGATGTGGGGCTCGATCCGAGAATGCTGGGATCACGCCCTGAGCTGTAGGCAGATGCTTAAGGACTGAGCCACCCAGGCGCCCCACAGTACCATACAGTCTTGATTGCTACAGCTTTGTAATGTAACTTGACAAAGTCCAGAATTGTGATGCCTCCAGCTTTGCTTTCCTTTTTCAAGATTGCTTTGGCTATTCAGGGTCTTTTGTAGTTCCACACGTTTTAGGACTATTTGTTCGAACTTTGTGAAAAATGCTGGTGGTATTTTGATAAAGATTGCATTAAATATATAGATTGCTTTGAGTAATATAGACATTTTTTTAATGATTTTTAATTATATTATGTTACTCACCATACAGTACATCCCCGGTTTCCGATGTAAGGCTTGATGATTCATTAGTTGTGTATAACACCCAGTGCACCATGCAATATGTGCCCTCCTTACTACCCATCACCAGCCTATCCCATTCCCCCAAACCCCTCCCCTCTGAGGCCCTCAGTTTGTTTCTCATAGTCCATAGTCTCTCATGTTTCATTCCCCCTTCTGATTACCCCCCCTTTCTTTATCCTTTCTTCCCCTACCGATCTTCCTAGTTCTTTTGTTCCATAGATGAGAGAAACCATATGATAGTTGTCTTTCTCTGCTTGACTTATTTCACTTAGCATTATCTCCTCCAGTACCATCCATGTTGTAGCAAATGTTGAGAACTCGTTCTTGCTGATAGCTGAGTAATATTCCATTGCATATATGGACCACAACTTCTTAATCCAGTCATCTGTTGAAGGGCATCTCGGCTCCTTCCACGATTTAGCTATTGTGGACATTGCTGCTATGAACATTGGGGTGCATATGGCCCTTCTCTTCACTACGTCAGTAGTGCAATGGCTGGATCACAGGGTAGCTCAATTTTTAACTTTTTAAGGGACCTCCACGCTGTTTTCCAGAGTGGCTGTACCAACTTGCATTCCCACCAACAATGTAGGAGGGATCCCCTTTCTCCACATCCTCTCCAACAATTGTTGTTTCTTGCCTTGTCTATGTTTGCCATTCTAACTGGCGTAAGGTGGTATCTCAGTGTGGTTTTGATTTGAATTTCCTTGATGGCTAATGATTTTGAACATTTTTTCATGTGTCTGTTAGCCATTTGTATGTCTTCATTGGAAAAGTGTCTGTTCATATCTTCTGCCCATTTTTTGATTTATTTGTGTATTGAGTTTGAGAAGTTCTTTGTAGATCTTGGATACCAGTCCTTTATCTGTAGTGTCATTTGCAAATATATTCTCCCATTCTGAGGGCTGCTTCTTAGTTTTTCTGACTGTTTCCTTGGCTGTGCAGAAACTTTTAATCTTGATGAAGTCCCATAAATTCATTTTCTTTTGTTTCTCTTGCCTTTGGGGATGTGTCA
>NW_024423319.1:57610527-57611012 GCF_017311325.1 Ursus maritimus
CATTCTGATGAGGAGAGGTTGCGGGGTTGTCCAGAGCCCAAATTATTGACTGGGTCCCAGGCCGTGCCCCTTGTTTTATAGGGATCTTAGGGATGTGGGCTTCTTCTTTAAAGATTTTATTTATTTATTTATGTGGCAGCCAACCAGCGAGAGAGGGAACACAAGCAGGGGAGTGGGAGAGGAAGAAGCAGGCTCCCAGTGGAGGAGCCCGATGAAGGACTCCTTTCCGGAAGCCGGGATCACGCCCTAAGCTGAAGACAGGTGCTCAATGAGTGCACCACCCCGGCGACCGGGTTGTGGGCTTCTTGATTTTTCAGCCTGCCTTCTGTGTTCTGGGGAAGGGGACTGCCACGCCGATACTCAGGCAACCCTGTTTGGTTAGAGTCTCCGTGTCCCCTGCGAGGGGGGATGGCGATGGGCATGCTGTGAGCCGGTATTTCCAGGCTTTTGTTCTCTGGCGGCTGTCCCTGGCGGTTTGCTGTGCC
>NW_024423319.1:57611018-57635754 GCF_017311325.1 Ursus maritimus
CATGCTCCGGAGCTCCCGGTCTCAGTCTGGTTCCAGTGAGCGCACCGGAGCTCCGTTTCAGTCTGGTGGCGCGCGCTCCCCAGCTCACGGTCTCATTCTGCTCTCTCGCGGGTCAAGGTCTGCGAGTCCACCCGCTCTCCGGTGCAGGTGGCTACCGCTTCCCGGTGCCCGAACGCGGCGGCTCCCTCCACCTTCCGTTTATCTTCTGATATCTGTGCACGGTTTCATGGCTCCCTGCTTCGTACCTCAATACTCAGTGCTGGAGATGTTCATTTGTAGAGATCCAGATGCATCTTCTTGCATCTCAGGCTGGTTCCATGGTTGTTTAGGCTGGTCTTGTACCTTTCCAGCTCGACTCGGGGGACTGGCTAAGAAAAACTGGGTAATATAGACATTTTAACAATATTTGTTCTTCCAATCCTTGAGCATGAAATGTTTTTCCATTTCATTGTGTCCTCTTCAATTTCTTTCATCAGTGTTTCGTAGTTTTCAGAGTAGAGATCTTTACCTCTTTGGTTAGGTTTATTCCTAGGTATCTTATGGTTTTCGGTGCAGTTGTAAATGGGATTGATTCCTTGATTTCTCTTTCTGCTGCTTCATTATTGGTGTGTAGATATGCAACGGTTTTCTGTATGTTGATTTTGTATCCTTTGACTCTACTGAACTTATTTATCTAGCACTTTTTCGTGGAGTCCTTTGGGTTTTCTAGAGTATCATGTCATCTGCAAAGAGTGAAAGTTTGAATTTTTTGCTGATTTGGATGACTTTTTATTTCTTTGTGTTGTCTGATTGTTGTGGCCAGGACTCCCAGTACTAAATTAAATAACAGTGATGAGAGTGGACATACCTGTCTTGTTCCTGGTGGTAGAGGAAAGTTCTCAGTTTTTCCCCATTGAGGATGATATTAGCTGTGGGTTTTTCATGTATGACCTTTGATTTTGAGGTATGTTCCTTCTAATCCTACTTTGTTGGGGGTTTTTATCATGAATAGATATTGTAATTTGTCAAATGCTTTTTACACATATCTTGAAATGATCATATTATTTTTAACCTTTCTTTTATTAATGTTATATATCTTGTTGATTGATTTATGAATATTGAACCAACCTTGCAACCCAGAAATAAATCCCACTGGGTTGTGGTGAGAGATTTTTTTTTTTTAAGATTTCATTTTTAAGTAATCTTTGTATCCAATGTGGGGCTTAAACTTACAACCCTGAAATCGAGGGTCACATGCTCTAACAATTGAGCATGCCAGGCACCCGTAATTTTTTAAAATCTGTTGTGGATTCATTTTACTAGTAATTTAGTGAGAATTTTTGCATCTCTGTTTATCTGCAGTATTGGCCTGTAGTTCTCTTTTTAGTGGTGTTTTTATCTGTTTTGGTATCAAGGTAATGCTGGCCCTAATAAAATGAATTTTGAAGTTTTCCTTCCTTTTCTGATTTTTGGAATAGTTTGAGAAGCATATGTATTAACTCTTCTTTAACTATTTATTAGAATTTGCCTGTGAAGCCATCTGGTCCTGGACTTTGGGTTGTTGGGAGTTTTTTGATTACTGATTCAATTTCATTGTTGGTAATTGGTCTGTTCAAGTTTTCTATTTCTTCTTGTTTCAGTTTTTGTAACTATATGTCTCTAGGAACTTATCCATTTCTTCCAGATTCTCCAATTTGTTGGCATAGTTTTTCATAATATTCTGTTATAGTTTATATTTCTGTGGTGTTGGTTGTTACTTCTCCTCTGTCATTTGTGATTTTTTTTTAACTTGGGTCCTTTCTCTTCTCTTTTTGATAAGTCTGACTAGAGGTTTATCAATTTTAATTTTTTTTCAAGGAAGCAGCTCCTGGTTTCATTGATCTGTTCTATTATTTTGTTGTTGTTGTTGTTTAGTTTCTATATCTTTTATTTCAAAGCAGTGAGCAAATTAGTAAAAGTTGCTTTTTTTAACTAATAAATAACTCCTGAAAATTTTAATCATATTTATTTTCATAACTGAGGCTTTTTAAAAACTGCTTTTAATGAGTCATAATCTTAGTTTGAAAATATAAGGTAGTGTTAGTAATCTTAAAGAGTTTAATTTGTTTTTTGTGATAATTTGCCATCTTGTTTCTTCAGCCTGGCAGCAGATATAATTGCCTCTGATTTCTTACTGGTAACTTCTAAAATGGACCAATAAGGAAGTAGAAATGAAGGTATAAAATTAACAGTCCTCACATTTCTTTGGTCTTTAGTAAGGTAACAAAAAGGTGCTTGGGTATTAAAAGTAGTTCCCTTAGATCAAATTGCCTTTCATTATGTTGCTTATCTCGTACATCACAAACTTCTTAAAGTCATGACCATGTCATCTATTTTAAAAGTTTTCTTTCCTACAGTAGTATGTATGATAGTGTGGTTTACTAAATGAATGAAAATGAGCAACCATTAACCAAGAGTGTAATTTATAGAGATAAGTATATCTTTATAAAATTAAAATTCATGGACATATATATGTGCTAATGTGTATAGCAAGAATGTCTTGAAATATGAATTTTACTTTTTTAAAAAAATTCCTCTGTTAGGTTTTTCTTGTTCGAAAGAAGACTGGTCCTGATGCTGGGCAGCTCTATGCAATGAAGGTGTTAAAAAAAGCTTCTTTAAAAGGTAGAAAATTACAAAGCTTATTAAAATAGAATTTGATAAAGCTTGTTTTAAGAAATATGCTGTGTATTGCTTGTATATATTGAGTAGACTCAGTTTCCTTTAAACATTAGTAAGTGTTATGGTTTTCTAGCCTGTAAGTGATATTTCTAGGTTTGATATTGGCATATGCTCTAATTTAGTGAGACTGTACCCTGGTAAAAATTTAATCCTATAAAAAGTGACACATTTTATTTAATATAAAGTGAACTTATTTTAGTAAGCTATATTCTTTTAAGATTCTTTTTTTTTCCTGTTCCATCTGTGTTGGTTTTGCATATTGAAAAAGCACAACCACCTGGATACACTTACATACACCATCTTCTAGGCTGTGATAGCAATAACACTGTGCTCAGTTTTAATCGGTAAACTCATTTGAACAATTGGAGACCAATATATAATAAATACATATTAGCCAAATACCTATTTATGTCACTTTAATCCATCTAGATCTAAACTAAATTTGTTGGCTTTCTGAGAATATGGTAATTACTGTCTAGGAATATATAGATTGCAAATTTAAACACTTATAAAGTTATATTTTCATATTTTTGTTTGCTGAATTATTGATGGGATCGCTACTGAAATTTTATATAGAACAGTAATATATTCTACCCTTCTATAATTTTTAGTTCGAGACAGAGTTCGAACAAAGATGGAAAGGGATATACTGGTGGAAGTAAATCATCCATTTATTGTCAAATTACACTATGGTATGTAATTTCTTTTTAATTTATGGAATTAGAGAATTAAGATTTCCTTTCCAACAGTAATATAACAGGAAATAAATACTTTAAAATAATTTAATACATTCAACTATGTATCTGAATCTTTTATCTGAAAAAAGAATAAGAATCGATATCCAATTTTGAATTGTATTTTCTGTATCTGTTGGTTAATTTGTCTAAGGTAATAAGATAGTATCTTCTGATTACTTGTCTGGTGGTATTTCTTTACTCTGCTAGGCTGTGCCTTTAATGATCTCAGGCTATAAACTGTGATAATTTATTCAAAGCATCTGATGTTTGGATGTGTTTCTCTTACATGTTCATAATGAGCATATTAATTTATTTCCTAGCTCTGTTGAAGAGGAAAATGTAGTTACATTAGTCCATTTGAGTTATTCTTTCTTATACTTTGGGGAAGAGGGATACCAGTAAGAAGCAGTAAATATAATGAAAGAACATGAGTTTGGAGTCAGACAGTTCCAAGTTTGAATCATGGCTCCATTGATAATTTAATGCATACATGAGATTGTGAAGTTTGGCTTTCCTGGAGAATTCAAAGGTATATACATCATTAAATCACTGATATATTCTGTGATGTCACTTTGAGCTTTTAAGATTTAAAAAAGTAGCAGCTATTGATTTTATTCTTAGGAAATTTTGAAAAATAATACATTAAAATAAGTACTAAATTATTTTTATAAAAAAAATCTTTAGAAAATTTCCACCCGTTATTCTTTCACTCCCTGTTACCCTAAATGGAAAGTAGTAGTATCTAAAGTCCCACTTCCTTGAATCAATAGGATAACATTACATTAATCAGTAAATACCAGTTGTGTGCAAAACACTTTATTGAATGCAGTAGGCTCTAGAGGTGAAACAATCTCTGACTCAGAAAACTTATCTATTGGAACACAGACATGTAAACAAATTAATTGTACAAATCAAAATGGAGTAAGTGCCATAAGAGAGACATAAATAAAGAACAATGAGATCTCAAAAGTAGTAGCAAGTAATTCTTACGGAGAAGAGCGTAAGGAAGCTATGGAATGTGAAAAGAGAGAAATCCTTAAGAGAGGAAAGCTTGATGGAGGAGGTATTTTTGCTGAGCTTAAAAGAATTAGTAGATTCTCAGTCGGTAGGGAGGTGGAGTTCAGGCAGTTTGCAGTAGAACACGATGCTCCATAAATCAGGACAATGATGGCAGTAGAAGTTTCTGTGTAAAACCACATGTAAAGTTGATTATGTTCTAGGAAGGAACTTACAGCTATTTCAGCACTAAATTCGATTTTGAGATAATGTTATCCAATAACATTGGACCATGTGAATAAATGCTTAATTCCTTTATAGTGTTTAATGATAAAACTCTAAACATATATATTAATTAAAAATTATACTAAGGTTGTTAAGCCTTTAAGATTCTGTTAATGTTCTGTTACTACATTCTAATTTATAATTAGCATTTCAGACTGAAGGGAAGCTGTATTTAATACTGGATTTTCTCAGGGGAGGAGATGTCTTCACAAGATTATCCAAAGAGGTGAGTATCTGTAAATTTTTACTATATTTTATTGAAACAAAACTAAGAAAAATCATTTGTGTTCTGCTAATTAATTTTTTTCTATAGAAATTTTAAATAATTATTCTGTTTGCTTCACTGCATAGTATTTAGTTGATGTGTCAGTTAATGGCATTTTCTGTCTGCTTGTCATTTAGATCATCTCAGTGTGCTACTCATTATTTCTTTAGGCACAAGGTCAATATAAATAACTGGATGAAATAGATAGGGGCAAGCCTAGGATTTTGGCTACTCAAGCTACCAAAATGCCTCTGGGAGTAGTGTTCAATTTATTCTAAAACAGCTTTATGAAGGTATAATTGACATACAATGAGTTGCACATATTAGAGTGAAAACTTCGATAAAATTTGATATTTGTATATACCTGTGAAACCGTCATCACAATCAAGATAATAAGCTTATCTGTCATCCCCAACCATTTTCTTGTGCCCCTTTGTAATGCCTCCCTTCCACCCTGCCCCTACTGAATCTGCTTTCTGTCATTGTTTGGTTTACATTTTCTAAGACTTTATATAAACGGAATCATATAGTGTCTATTCTTTTTTGTCTGGCTTGTTTAACTCAGAATAATTATTTTGAGATTTAGCCATGGTGTTGTATGTATCAGTGGTTCATTCACTTTCATTGATGAATAGTATTCTGCTGTATGGATATACTACCATTTGTTTATGCATTAACTTATTGATGGATATTTGGGTTGTTCGCAGTTTTTGGATATTACTATAAAGCTGCTACAAACATTCATGCACAAGTGATTGTATGTACATATGTTTTCATTTTCATGGTTATGTTTTCATTTTTCATGATGAAATACCTAGGAGTATAATGACTGGGCTATTTGGTAGGTGTATGTTTTAACTTATTTTAAAGGCACTTATCAAATTGTTTTCTAAGGTAGGATTATAATTTTTACATTCCCACCAGCAGTGTATGAGAGTTTCAGTTGCTCCACATCCTTGCCAACCCTTAATATGGTCACTGGTCTTGTTTTGATTTTGGACATAAGTGTGTAGTGGCACCTTATTGTGGTTTTGAATTGCATAGTCCTAATGACTAATGATGTTGAGCATCTTCTCATGCACTTATTTTGGCATCTATTTATCTTCTTTGATAAACTGTCTTTTTAAATATTTGGCTCATTTTTCTTTAAGTTGTGTGTGTTCTGAGTTTTGAGAGTATATATTTTGGATGGTAAGTCCTTTATAATATGTGGTGTTTACAAATATTTTCTTCTGTTCTGTGGTTTGTCTTTTCATTCTCTTTAATACTGTTTTTCAAAAGCAGAGCTTCTTAATTTTGATGAATTCCAGCTTATAATTTCTTTCTTTTATGAATTTGGTGTCCTATTTAAAGAATATTCGCCTAATCTCAGGTCACATAGATTTTTCTATGTCTTCTAGACATTTAATAATTTTAGGTTTTACATTTAAGTTTATAATCCCATTTTGAGTTTATTTTAGTGTATGGTGAAAGGTATGTGTTGAGGTTGAAGTCCTTTTCTTTCTTCCTTTTTTTTTTTTTTTTTTTGCGTATACATATCCCATCATGATTCTAGCATCATGATTAAAAGTCTGTACTTTCTTCACTGAATCACCTTGCATTTTTGTTGAGAATCAATTGACCATATATATGAAGGTCTATTTCTGGACATTCTATTTTGTTGTTTGGTCTATTTGTTTATCTTTATTACACCACCACTTGATTTCTTAATTACTGTACCCTTATATGTACCCTTATAATATGTCTTAAAGTAAGTTAGTGTAAATCCTTGAGCTTTGCTCTTCTTTTTCAAAGTTTTTTTTGCCTCTTCTAGGTCCTTTGTATTTCCATATCAATTTTAAAATCAGCCTTCCACTTTCTACAAAAAAGCTTGCTGGGATTTTGACTGGGATTGCATTGACTCTATGGGTCAATTTGCAGTTAATTGACATTTTCACAATATTGAGTCTTCGATCCATGAATATGATTTTTTCTCCAGTTTTTGAGTCTCCTTTAATTTCTCTCAGCAATGTCTTGTCATTTTCAGTGTATAGGTCTTGAACATTATTTATCAGATTTATCTCTATTTCCTTTTTTAAAATGACATTGTAAATGGAATTGCTTTCTTATTAATTTTCAAGTTTGATGGAAATACTTTTTTTTTTTTTTGCCTATTGAACTTGCATCCCACAATTTAACTGAACTTACTTATTACACCTGATGGCTTTTTTTTTTTTTTTTGGTGGATTCCATAGACTTTTCTATTTATAGCCTACGAACAAGGAGTTTTTACTTTTTTTTCCTTTATGGACATCATTTACTTCTTTCATTTGTGTTTGTTGCACTGGGTTCACCCTCCAGTTCAGTGTTCTACATAATTGGTAAGAGCAGACAGTCTTGCCTTATTTCTGATCATAGGGGAAAAGCATCATTTTAGCATAGATTACAAAGTTCAGTATAGGTCTTTTTACATGTTCTTTATCAGGTTGTGAAAGTTCTCTTCTGTTACTAGTTTGTTGTATTTTTATCAGGTACGTACATTAGATTTTGTAATATTCTTTCAGTGCAATTATTGAAATATTATGTTTTTTCTTCTTTAATCATTTAATAGGTGAATTACATTGATTGTCAAATGTTGAAGCAGTCTTGTCTATGGATGAATCCCCCATGTAGACATGGTGTATTATCTTTTTTTGCATATTGACGGATGATATTTCCTAAATGTTTTTTCAGATTTTTTACATTTATTTTTATGAAAGATATTTAACTATAGAATTCTTGTATTTTTTATGTCTAGTTTTAATGCCAAAGCAATTCTGGTTTTATAGAATGAGTTGAGCAGTGTTTTCTCCTGTTCAGTTGTCTAGAAGAATTCATTGCAAAATTGTAATGCTAAGTGAAATAAGTCAAGCAGAGAAAGACAATTATCATATGGTTTCTCTCATCTATGGAACATAAGAACTAGGAAGATCGGTAGAAGAAGAAAGGGATAAAGAAAGGGGGGTAATCAGAAGGGGAAATGAAGCATGAGAGACTATGGACTCTGAGAAACAAACTGAGGGCTTCAGAGGGGAGGGGGATGGGGGAATGGGATACGCTGGTGATGGATAGTAAGGAGGGCATGTATTGCATGGTGCACTGGGTGTTATACGCAACTAATGAATCATGGAACTTTACATCAAAAACTAGGGATGTACTGTATGGTGACATAATATAATAAAAAATATTAAAAAAAGATTATCATTTCTTCTTGATAAATTGACCCCTTTATTATACTGTTTTACATACTAGCTGTACCAATTTACATTACTACCAACAGTTCACAAGTTTTCCATTTTCTCCACATCCTCCTCAACACTTATTATTTCTTGTCTTTTTGATGATAGCCTTTCTAACAGGTGTGAGGTAATAACTCATCATGGGTTTCATTTGTATTTCCCTGATGATTAGTGACATCTCTTTTGAAAATATGTCCATTCAGATCCTCTGCTCTCTTTTTTTTATTGAATTGTTTGATTGTTTTTGGTGATGAGTTGGCAGGAGTTCTTTATATATTTTGGATAGTAATACCTTATCAGATATGTGACTTGCAAGTGTTTTCTTTCCATTTAGTACATTGCCTTTTTATTTCATTGATGTTTTTCTTTGCTTTGCAGAGGCTTTTTAGTTTGATGTGGTCCCACTTGTTTTTGTTTTTGTTATCTTTGCTTTTGGAGTCAGTTAAAAAAAATCAAGACTAATGTCAAGGAGTTTACTTCCTAGTTTTCTTCCAGAAGTTTTATGGTTTCAGGTCCTGCATTTAACTGTTTAATCCATTTTGAGTTAATTTTTGTGTATGGTATAGGATAATAATCTAGTTTCATTCTTTTCATGTGGCTGTCCAGTTTTCCCAACTCCATTTATTAAAGAGACTATTTCCCCCCTTGTATTTATCTCCTTTGTCATAAAATAGTTGACCATATATGTGTGATTAATTTCTGGGCTTTTTATTCTGTTCTGTTGAGGTACATGTCTGTTTCTATGCCAATACCATACTGTTTTGATTAGTATAGCTTTGTAATATAGTTTCAAATCAGGGCGCTTGATAACTATAATTTTTATATTTTCTTTTTCAAGACTGCTTTGGCTATTTGGGGTCATTTATGATTCCAAACAGATTTTAGAATTGTTCATTCTATAATTTTTTGAATAATACCACTGGGATTTTGGTAGGGATTGCATTGAATTTTTGGTAATATGGACATTTTAACAATATTAATTCTTTCAGTCCATAAGTTTGGAATACTTTCCATTTACTTGTGTCTTCAGTTTTTTTTTTTTTCTTTCATCAGTGTTTTGTAGTTTTGAGTGTACAGGTTTTTCACTACTTTGGTTAAGTTTGTGTCTAGATATTTTATTCGTTTTTTATTCTAAATTTTCTTATTATTATGTTCAATTAGCCAACATATAATGCATCATTAGTTTTTGATGTTGTGTTCAACAATTTATTAGTTTTATATATACATATATACATTTACGTATAATGTAAATGGATAGTTATCTTAATTTATCTTTCTGATAGTTCATTATTAGTTTATAAAAATGCAACAGATTTTTCCATGTTGATTTTGTACTTTGCAAGGTTACTGACTTTGTCGATTAGTTCTAACACTTTTTTTAATGGAGCCTTCTATGTTTTCTATATACAAAATGATGGTATCTGCAAATAGTGACAGTTTTACTGCTTCTTCCCAATTTGGATGCCTTTTTATTTCTTTTTCTAGTCTAATTGTTCAGGCTAGGATTTCTAATACCTATGTGGAATAAAAGTGGAGATAGTGGACATCCTTATCTTGTTCCTGATCTTAGAAAGCTTTTTGCTGTTGACTTAATGTTAGCTGTGGACTTATTATGTTGAGGTATGTTCCCTATACACCAACATTTTTGAGAAGTTTTACCCAAATGGATGTTGAATTTTGTCAGATGCTCTTTATGTATCTAGTTACATGAGCATATAATTTTTATCTTTTATACTGTTAATGTGGTGTATCATGTTGTTTGATTTGTGGAAGTGGAATCATTTTTATATCCCAGTAATAAATCCCACTTGATCATGATACACAATAACTTTGATGTATTTTTGAATTTGTTTACTAATATTTTGTTGAGAATTTTTGTATCTATGTTTATCAGGGATATTTATGTTTTTCTTTTTCTTCCTTTTGATTTTTTAGTGTCCTTGTATGGTTTTATTACCAGGATAATGCTGACATCATGAAATGATTTTGGAAACTTTGCCTCCACTTCAATTTTTTGAAATAGTTCTAGGATAGGTATTATCTCTTCTTAAATGTTTCGTAGAATTAACCTGTAAAGGTGTCTGGCTTTTGTTTGTTGAGATTTTTTTTTTATAAAAGATACAATTTTATTTATACTACTTGGTTAGTTCATATTTTCTCTTTCTTCTTCATTTAGGCTTCAATTATGATAGGATTCCAGGAATTCACCATTTCTTCTAGGTAGTCCAATCTCTTGGCTTTTAATTATTCATAGCAGCCTCATAATGTACCATATTTCTGTGTTAACAGTTGTAATATCTCCTTCATTTCCTTTTTTTGTTTTTGTTTTATTTCTGTTCTTGCATTTTTTAAATTTTATTGTATTTAAATTCAATTAACATGTAGTATATCATTAGTTTCAGAGGTAGAGGTCAGTAATTCATCAGTTGCACGTAACACTGAGTGCTACCTGTATCACCTGCCCTCCTTAATGCCCATCACCCAGTTACCCATCCCCCCACCCATATGCCCTCCAGCAACCCTCAGTTTGTTTCCTATAATTAAGAGGCTCTTATGCTTTGTCTCCCTCTCTGATTTCATCTTATTTTATTTTTCCTTCCCTTCCACTATTACCCTCTGTTTTGTTTCATAAATTCCACATATGAGTGAAATTATATGAAAATTTTCTTTCTCTGATTGATTTATTTTGCTTATCATAATACTTCTCTAGTTCCATCCATGTATCTTGCCAAATGGCAAGATTTCATTTTTTGATGGCTGAATAATACTCTGTTGTATATATGTACCATATCTTCTTTATCCATTCATCTGTTGAGGGACATCTGAGCTCTTTCCATAGTTGGATATTGTGGACATTGCTGCTATAAACACTGGGGTGTGGGTGCTCCTTTGGATCACCACATTTGTATCCTTTCAGTAAATACCCAGTAGTGCAATCGCTGGGTCATACAGTAGCTCAATTTTTAATTATTTGAGGAACCTCCATACTGGTTTGCAGAGTGGCTGTGCTAGCTGCATTTCCACCAACAGTGTAAGAGGGTACCTCTTTCTCCACATCCTCGCCAACATCGGTTGTTTCCTGACTTGTTAATTTTAGCCATTCTGACCAGTGTGAGGTGGTATCTCATTGTGGTTTTGATTTGTATTTCCCTGAAACTATGCGATGTGGAGCATTTTTTCATGTGTGTATTGGACATGTGTATGTCTTCTTTGGAGAAATGTCTGTTCATGTCTTCTGCCCATTTCTTGACAGGATTATTTGTTTTTTGGGTGTTGAGTTTGACAAGTTCTTTTACATCTTAGATACTAGCCCATTATTTGATGAGATATTTCAAATATCTTCTCCCATTCTGTATGTTGTCTTTTAGTTTTGTTGACTGTTTCCTTTGCTGTGCAAAAGCTTTTTATCTTGATGAAGTCCCAAAATTCATTTTTGCTTTTGTTTCCCTTGTCTTTGGAGATGTGTCTAGCAAGAAGTTGTTGTGGCAGAGGTCAAAGAGATTGCTGCCTGTGTTCTCCTCTAGGATCTTGATGGATTCCTATATCACATTTAGGTTTTTCATCCATTTTGAGTTTAGTTTTGTTTATGGTATAAGATAATGGTCCAGTTTCATTCTTCTATGTGTGGCTGTCCAATTTTCCCAACACCATTTGTTGAAGAGACTGTCTTTTTTCTATTGGATATTTTTTCCTGCTTTGTCAAAGATTAGTTAACCATAGAGTTGAAGGTCCATTTCTGGGTTCTCTATTCTGTTCAATTTCTATGTGTCTGTTTATGTTCCACTACCATACTGCCTTGATGACTACAGCTTTGTAATATAGTTTGATGTATGGCATTGTGATGCCCCCAGCTTTGGTTTTCTTTTTCAACAATCCCCTGGCAATTCGGGGTCTTTTCTGGTTCCACACAAATTTTAGGATTTTTTGTTCCAGCTCTGTGAAAAATGTAGATGGTATTTTTTATTTAAATTCAATTAGCCAACATATAGTATATCATTATTTTCAGATGTAGTGTTCAATAAATCATCAGTTGCATATAATACCCAGGCTTATCACATCACATTCCTTCTTTAATGCCTATCACCCAGTTTGTCGATGGTTATTTTGATAGGGATTGCATTGAATGTGTAGATTGCTCTGGGTAGCATAGACATTTAAAAATATTTATTCTTCCAATCCATTAGCATGGAGTGTTTTTATAGTTCTTTGTGTTTTCCTCAATTTCTTTCATAAGTTTTCTATATTTTTCAGAGTATGGGTTCCTTACCTCTTTGGTTAGCTTTATTCCTGGTTTCTTATGGTGTTTGGTGCAGTTGCAAATAGGATCAATTCCTTTTCTTTTTCTTTTGTCTTGTTAGTGTATAGAAGTCCAACTAATTTCCGTGCATTGATTTTGTATCCTACCCCTTTTCTGAATCCCTGGATGAGATCTAGCAATTTTTAGGGTGACTCTTGAGTGTTCCATATAGAGTATCATGTTATCTGTGAAGAGTGACATTTTGACTTTCTCTTTGCCACTATGGGTGGTTTTATTTCTTTTTGTTGTCTGATTGCTGAGGATAGGACTTCTGGTACTATGTTGAACTACAGTGGTGAGAGTGGACATCATTGTCGTGTTCCTGCCCTTAGGGGAAGGTCTCAGTTTTTCCCTGTTGAGATTGATATTTACTGTGGGCTTTTCGTAGATGGCTTTTATGATATTGAGGTATGTTCCCTCTATCCCCACACTGTGGAGAGTTTTAATCAAGAAAGGATGCTGTATTTCACCAAATGCCATTTGTGCATCAATTGAGAGGATCATATAACTCTTGTCCTTTCTTTTATTAATGTGATTTATCATGTTGATTGATTTATGAATGTTGAATGTGAATGTGTATAAATAAACCCCAAATTTCTTTTTGATAAGTCTTGCTAGGGGTTTATCAATCTTATTAATTCTTTAAAATAACCAGCTCCTAGTTTCATTGCTCTGTTCTACTGTTCTCATTGATGACTCAAATGATCAATCAAATCTCATGGATTTCTGCTCTAATCTTTATTGTTTATGTTCTCTGGCTTGGTTTAGGCTTTGTTTGCTGTGCTTTTTTCAGGTCCTTTAGATGTAACAGTAGCTTGTATATTTGAGACCTTTCTTGTGTCTTAAGAAAGGCCTGTATTGCTTTATACTTCCCTCTTAGGACCACCTTTGCTGCATCCCAAAGGTTTTGAACTCTTGTGTTTTCATTTTAATTTGCTTCCACGAATTTTTTAAATTCTTCTTTAATTTCCTTGTTGATTTATTCATTGTTTAGTTGTTGCTTTTAACCTCCATGTTTTTGTGATTCTTCCAAATTTTCCCTCTGACTGAGTTCAAGTTTTAAAGCATTGTGGTCTGAAAATATGCAGGGAATAATCCCAGACCTTTGGTACTAGTTGAGTACTGATTTGTGACCAAGTATGTGATCTATTCTGGAGAATGTTCCATGTGCAATTGCGAAGAATGTGTATTCTGTTATTTTAGGACAAGATGCTCTGAATATATCTATGACGTCCATCTGGTCCAGTGTGTTATTCAAAACCCTCGTTTCCTTATTGGTCTTCTGCTTAGATGATCTGTGTTGTTGTGAGTGGGGTGTTAAAGTCCCCTAATATTATTGTATTATTATCAATGTGTTTCTTTAATTTTGTTATTAATTGATTTATATAATTGGCTGCTCCTATGTTAAGGGCATAAATATTCATATTTGTCAGAGTTTCATGGATTAAACCTTTAATTATTATATAGCATCCCTCTTCATCTCTTAATACAGTCTTTGGTTTAAAATCTAATTTGTCTGATATAAGGATTGCTACCCTAGCTTTCTTTTGATGTCCATCAGTATGAGAAATGGTTCTCCACCCCCTCACTTTCGATCTGGAGGTGTTTTTAGGTCTAAAATGAGTCTCTTGTAGGCAGCATATTGATGAGTCTTCCTTTTTTATCCCATCTGATACACTGTGTCTTTTGATTGGCACATTTAGTCCATTTATATTCAGAGTAATTATTGAAAGATATGAATTTATTGCTATTTTATTACCTGTAAAGTCACTGTTTCTATAGATTGTCTCTGTTCCTTTCTGGTCTTTGCTAATTTTGGGCTCTCTCTTAACTCAAAGGATCCCCTCTAATATTTCTTACAATGCTGGTTTAGTGATCACAAATTCATTTAGTTTTTGTTTGTCCTGAAAGCTCCTTATCTCTCCATCCATTCTGAATGATAGCCTTGCTGGATAAAGTATTCTTGCCTGCATATTTTTCTCACGTAGCACGTTGAATATATCTTGCCAGTCCTTTCTGGCCTGCCAGGTCTCTGTGGACATGTCTGCTTCCCTTATATGTCTACCCTTGTAGGTTAAGGACATCTTGTCTCGAGCTGGGTTCAGGATTTTCTCTTTATCTCTGAAATTTGCAAACTTCACTATTATATGTCAGAGATTATATGTTTCCTTGTTTTTATTGATTTTGATGGGGATTCTCTGTGCCCCCTGAACTTGAATGCTTGTTTCCTTCCCCAGATTAGGGATGTGGTCAGCTATAATTTGTTCAAGTAAACTTTCTGTCCCTCTCTCTTTTTCCTCATTTTCTGGTACCCCTGTTATTCAATATTATTGTGCTTTATGGAATCACTGATTTCTCAAAGTCTCCTCTCATGATCAAGTCATTGTTTTTCTCTCTTTCTCTCAGCTTCCTTACTTCTTCATTTTGCCTTCTGTATCACTGACTCTCTCTTCTGCCTCATTTGACCTAGCAATTAGAGCCTCCATTTTTGACTGCATCTCAGTAATGGCATTTTTAATTTCAGCCTGATTAGATTTTTGTTCTTTTATTTCTGCGGTAAGGTATTCTCTAGTGTCTTTTATGCTTTTTTAAAGCTCAGCTAGTATCTTTATAATCATTGTTTTGCTTTCTATTTCTGACATCTTATATTCATATTGATTAAATCTGTGGCAGAGAGTACTACCTCTGGTTCTTTTGCTGTGAATTTCTCCTCCGAGTCATTTTGTCCACAAAATATAGGAGGAAAGAGAGAGAAGGAAAAAAAAGAAAAAGAAAAGAAAAAGAAAAACAGCAATGACAGCAGTAATAATATAAACAACAACAAGAATATCTTCAGGAAGTTATTCTGGTATATGCTGTATACACTCTACTGTTGTGTTTTGCCTGCTCTTTCCCACTGGTCCTTCCTCTACAGAGTTTATCCTTGCTTGTAATAGGGAGTGTTTGGTCCTTTACACAAGCTGACTTACCCTCCTAAAGATGCTCCTGACAGGTCAGTGGGGAGGGGTTTATTGTAGGGGACTTCAGCCTCCACTAGAGGCACTGTGTTTCTCTCTGCTGGTGGGTGAGAGGTGGGCGGGGTGGTGGAAGAGGTAGATAGAATAAGACATCACCTCTCCCTCTTGTCCCTAGGGAGTGGAACTCCTGGTATCTACTGCTCAGGAGGCCCTCTTAGAAAAGCCATCAATCTCCTGTGACCTGGACTCTCCTCAGTCCCTTACCCTAACCTGTTTCTGGGTTGTTGGCATAACCAGAGCCACAGATCTCCTGTATTTTATCTCTGGCCAGTGGCTTGTTTTAAATGGCCTGGTGATGTGCATGCCCACTCCTATCCCCTAGCTGGTAGGCTCAGGGCATACCCACCTGAAAAGCCTTCACACAGTGCGTGTGCAGAGGCTTGAGTTTATTGTAATGCTCAGTGAAAGCATGTTATCAGTTGTCTACACTTAAACTACTCTCTTTGTCACATAAAAGCCATTGCAGAGCTTGAATCTATTGTGGCAGCCAGCAAAAAGTGGCAGCCAGGTTATCCACGTTCTGCTCCAGTCTCTGTGGTCTGCTTAGTCAGTCCTAGAAAAGCAGGTGTTTGGCATGCACACAGAGATTTGAGCCTGTGTGCTCATATCACAAAATTAAGAGCCTGTGTGCTCACACCCTCTGCACTCCCCTCTGACACCACCGCTGAGCTCCACTCAGTGGCTCCCCAGCTGTCCCTTTTTCTCTGGAGTGGACAAATATGCTCCTCCAAATGCCCTTCAGGAAGGGGAGCAAGCTCTCCCTGAGCAACCCAGGGATCCACTCTCCATGGCTTTTTGTGTGGTTACAAGCCATTGCAATCTTTCCAACTTTCTCCCTCTTCCTGACTTTGCTCCATGAACTGCATTTCCTCCCCTTTCCAGCCGCGTGGCTTCCCAATCCCCCAGTTCAGGTCTCTGAACCTCATCTCTACTAAATTCTCTCACTCCAAGTGTGTAGATTGTTTCTGTACCCCTCAGATTCTCTTCGTAGTTGTTCAAAATAGTTGAAGGTTGATCTAGTTGTATTCAAAGGATGAAGCAAGTTCAGAGTCCCCCTACTACTCTGCCGTCTTGGAACTCCCCTCTCTCCTTCATTTCTGATTTTATTTGAGCCATTTTTCTTTATTTTTTTGGTGAGTCTAGATAATATTGTGTCAATTTGGGGTACCTGGGTGGCTCAGTCAGTTAAGCCTCTGCCTTTGGCTCAGGTCATGATCCCAGGGTCCTGGGATCGAGCCCCGCATCAGGCTTCCTGCTCACTGGGGAGCCTCCTTCTCCCTCTCCTGCTCTCCCTGCTAGTGTGCTGTCTCTCCTTCTCTCTCTCTCTCTCTCTCTCTCTCTCTCTTTCTTTCTCTCTCTGTCCAATAAATAAAATCTTTAAAAATTTTTTTTTAAAAAGTGTCAATTTGTTTTATCCTGTCATTGCAAATGGCAGGATTTCGTTCTTTCTTATGGCTGAATAATATTCCATTGTACAAATATATACCACATCTTCTTTATCCACTCATCTATTGATGGACACTGGGGCTGATTGAATAATTTTACTATTGTAAGCAATGCTGTGTGCATAGGGGTGCAGCCTCCCTTTGAATTAGTGGGGTGATTTTTTGGTTTTGTTTTTTTGTGTAAAGAACCAGACCAGTGCTGCGATTACTGGATCATAGGATATTTCTATTTTTAACTTTTTGAGGAGCCTCCATAATGTTTTCAAAGTGGCTCCACCAGTTCATATTCCTACCAACAGTACATGAGGTTTCCTTTTTCTCCACATCCTCACCAACACTTGTGGTTTCTTGTTTTTAATTTTAGCCATTCTGACAGGAGTGACATGATATCTCATTGTAGTTTTGATTACATTTCCCTGATGTTGAGTGATGTTGAACATATTTTCATGTGTCTATTGGCCATTTGTATGTCTTTTCTGGAGAAATGTCTGTTCACGTATTCTGCCTATTTTTTAAATTGGATTATTTGTTTTGGGGTTGAGTTGTGTTGAGTTGTATCAGTTCTTTTTGATAAGTTGTTATTGAAATTCCAGTTAGTTAACATACAATGTAATATTAAAGGATACAATATAGTGATTCAACACTTCTATACAATACCCCATACTCATCAAGATATGTGCCCTCCTTAATCCCCATAAACTATTTAACCCATTCTTCCAGCCACCTTCCCTCTGGTAACCATCAGTTCTCTAGAGTTATGAGTCTGTTTCTTGGATTGCCTCTCTCTCTCTCTCTTTTCCCTTTGCTTGTTGCTTTTGTTTCTTATTTCCACATATGAGTGAAATCGTACAGTATTTGTCTTTCTCTGACTTATTTTGCTTAGCATAATATTCTCTAGCTCTATCCACCTCATTACAAATGGCAAGATTTCATTCTTTTTTATGGCTGAGCTATTTCCTTCATATATATATACCACATCGTCTTTATGCATTCATCAGTCGATGAACGCTTGGGCTATCTCCATAATTGGGTTATTGTAGGTAATGCTTGTATAAACATCAGGATGTATGTATTCCTTTGAATGAGTATTTTTTTTAAAATTTTATTTATTTATTTGACAGAGACAGGCAGTGAGAGAGGGAACACAAGCAGGGGGAGTGGGAGAGGAAGAAGCAGCCTGATGTGGGGCTCAGTCCCAGAACGCTGGGATCACGCCCTGAGCCGAAGGCAGACCCTTAAGGACTGCGCCACCCAGGCGCCCCCCTTTGAATGAGTGTTTTTATATGCGTTGGGTAAATACCCAGTATTGTAATTGCTGGATCATAGGGTAGTTCTATTTTTAACTTTTGAGAAACCTCCACACTGTTTTATAGAGGGATATTAATTCTTTGTATATTTTTGATACTAGCCCTTTATAAGGTACATCATTTGCAAATATCCTCTCCCATTCCGTAGGTTGCCTTTAGTTTTGTTGATCATTTACTTTGCTGTGTAGAAGCTTTTTATTCTGATGTACTCCCAATAGTTTTTGATCTTATTTCCCATGCCTCAGGAGACATATCTAGTAAAATTGTGCTACAGCTGTTCAGAAAAATTACTACCTTTACCCTCTTGTAGGATTTTTATGGTTTCAGGTCTCACATTTAGATCTTTAGTTCTTTTTGTGTTTATTTTTGTGTATGGTGTAAGAAAGGGTCTAGTTTCATTCTTTTGCACATAGTTGTCCATTTTTGCCAACAGCATTTGTTGAAGAGACTATCTTTTTCCCATTGCGTATTCTTTCCTCCATTGTCAAAGACTAATTGACTGTATAATTGTGGATTCATTTCAGGCTCCCTATTCTGTCTATTGATCTATGTGTCTATTTTTGTGCCAGAACCAAACTGTTTTGATTAGTACAGCTTCGTAATATAACTTGACATCTGGAATTGTGATACCTCTAGATTTTGTGTTGTTTTTTTTTTTTGTTTTGTTTTTTGTTTTCTTTGACTATTCAGAGTCTTTAGTGGTTCCATACAAATTTTAGGATTATTTCTTCTAGTTCTGTGAAACACACTGTTGGTATTTTGATAGGGATTGCATTAGATGTGTAGACTTCTTTGGGCAGTATAGAAATTTTAACAATATTTGTTCTTCCAATCCATGAGCATGGAATGTCTTTCCATTTCTTTTTGTCTTCTTCAATTTCTTTCATCAAAGTTTTATAATTTTCAGACTACAGGTCTTTTACCTCTTTAGTTGATTTCTAGATATTTTATTGTTTTAGGTGCAATTGTAAAATGCATTATTTTCTTAATTTCACTTTCTGCTGCTTCGTTATTATTGTATAGAAATGCAACACATTTCTTCACATGTATTATATAACCTGTGACTTTATTGAATTTGTTTATCGGTTCTAGTCATTTTCTGGTGGAGTCTTTCAGGTTTTCTACAAAGAGTATCATCTCAACTGCAAATACTGAAAGTTTTATGTCTTCCTTCTGATTTATATTCCTTTTATTTCTTTTTGTTGTCTGATTGCTGCGGCTAGGACTTCCAGTAATATACTGAGTACAAGTGGTAAGAGTGGACATGCTTTTCTTATTCCTGATTTTAGGGGAAAAGCTCTCAGTTTTTCCCCATTGAGTATTTGTTTGCTGTGAGTTTTACATATAAGCCCTTTATTATGTTGAGGTATGTTCCCTCTAGACCTCATATGTTAAAGGTTTTTATTATGAATGGATATTGCAATTTGTCAAATGCTTTTTCTAAATCTGTTGAAAGGATCATGCTGTTCTTAATTTTCTCTTATTAATGTGGTGTATCATGTTGATTGACTTTTAAATTGAACCATGCTTGCAGCCCAGGAATAAATACCACTCTATCATGGGGAATGATTTTTTTTTTAATGTACTGTTGGATTCGATTTGCTAGAATTTCTTTGAGAATTTTTGTATCCATGTTCATCAGTGCTATTGGCTTATAGTTCTCTTTTTTAGTGGAGTGTTTATCTGGTTTTGGTATCAGGGTAATGCTGGGCTCATAGAATGAATTTGTAAGTTTTCATTCCATTTCTATTTTTTGGAATATTTTGAGAAGAAAAGGTATTACGTTTTCTTTAGATGTTTGATAGAATTCACCTGTGTAGCCTTCTGGCCCTGGACTTTTTTTTTTGTTGGGAGATTTTTTGATTACTATTTAAATTAATTTCCCAGTTATCAGTCTGCTCAAGTTCTCTCTTTCTTCCTGTTTCAGTTTTGGTAGTTTATGTGTTTCCAGGAAGTTATCGTTTTCTTCCAGGTTGTCCAATTTGTTGGCATATAGGTTTTCATAATATTTTCTTTTAGTTGTATTTCTGTAGTATTATTTCTCCTCTCTCATTTGTGGTTTTATTCATCTCAGTCCTTCTCTTTTCTTTTTGATAAGTCTGGCTAGCGGTTTATCAATTTTATTATTTTTTTCAAGGAACCAGCTCCTGATTTCTGTTTTACTTATTTATTTTTTTTACTTGCTGTATCATTTATTTCTCTTCTTATCTCTCTTATTTCTCTTCTGCTGGCTTTAAGCTTTGTTTGTTCTTTTTCTAGCTCCTTTAGGTGAAAGGTCAGGTTGTTTATTTGAGACTTTTCTTGATTCTTCATATAGGCCTGTATTGCTATATATCTCCCTCCTTGGAGTGTTTTTGTTACATGTGAAATGTATTGTTTTGTGAAATGTACATGTAAAATGTTACATGTGATATGTATTGTATGTGTTTTCATTTTCATTTTTTTCCATATAATTTTAATTTCTTCTTTGATTTCCCAGTTGACCCATTCATTCTCTAATAAGATGGTTTTTTAACCTATATCTGTTTGTGGTCTTTCCAAAATTTCTTGTGGCTGACTTCAAGTTTCACAGTGTTGTGGTGAGAAAATATGCATGGTATGATCTCAATCTTTTTGTACTTTAGGGCTGACTTGTGACCCAGTAGGTGATGTATTCTGCAGAATGCTCCATTTGCACCTGAAGATAATGTGTATTCTGCTGCTTTAGGATGAAATGGTCTGAATATTTCTGTCAAGTCCCATCTAGCCCAGTGTGTCACTCAAAGCCGTTATTTCCTTGTTCATTTTCTGCTCAGAAGATCTGTCCATTGATGTAAGTGATGCCTTAATATGCCCTACTATTATTGTATTATTATCAATGAGTCCCTTTATGGTTGGTTGGTTGGTTGGTTGGTTTGGGGGGCAGCAAAGCAAGGTTTATTGAGTAATAGTAAAGCAAAGTTCATTGAGTGATAGTATAAAGCTCCTGAAGAGGGAGGGGACCCGATTGGGTTGCCCTTTTATGTTTGTTTTTAATAGTTTTATATATTTGGGTGCTCCCAAGTTGGGGGCATTAATATTTACAATTATTAGATCTTCATTTTGGATAGACCCCTTTATTATGATATAGTGCCCTTCTTCATATCTTGTTATAATCTTTGTTTTAAAGTCTAGATTTTCTGATGTAAGTATTACTAGTCTGCCTGTCTTTTGACCTCCATTTGCATGATAACATTTCTCCATCCCCTCACTTTCAATCTATAGGAGTTTTGAGGTTTATAATGAGTTTCTTGTAGGCAGCATATTGATGGATCTTCTTGTGTTTTTTTAATCCATTCTGACACCCTATGCCTTTTGATTAGAGTTTTAATCCATTTAAATTCATAGTAATTATTGATAGATATGTATTTAGTGCCATTTTATAACTTGTTTTCTCATTGTTTCTGAAGATTTTCTCTGTTCCATTCTTGTCTTTTCACCTTGGTCTTTCCCTACCATTCAAAGAGCCCCCTTTAATATTTCTTACAGGGCTGGTTTAGTGGTCACAGTGTCTTAGTTTTTGTCTAGGAAACCCTTTATCTCTCCCTCTATTCTTAGTGATAGCCTGAATGGATAGAGTATTCTTGGCTGCAGATTTTTCCCCACTCACGACTTTGAATATATCATGTCTCTCCCTTCTGGCTTGCCATGTTTCTGTTGAGAGATCTGCAGCTAGCCTTAGGGGTCTTTCCTTGTGAGTTGGGGACTGTTTTTGTCTTGCTGCTGTTAGGATTTTTTCCTTTATCACTATATTTTGCAAATATAATTACAGTATGTCTTGATATTGACCTGCTTTTGTTGATTTTTGTTGGGCGTTCTCTGTGCCTGCTGCATCTGGATATCTGTTTCTTTCCCCAGATTAGTGATGCTTTCAGCTATTATTTCATGAAATAAATTTTTTGTCCCCTTTTCTCTCTCTTCTTCTCCTGGGACTCCTGTGGTATAAATGTAATTATGTTTGATGGAGTCAGTGAGATCCCTGTCTCTACTTGTGTTCCATAATTCTTCTCTCTTTTGTTCAATTTGATAATTTTCCATTATTTTATCTTGTATATCACTAAAATGTTCCTCTGCTTCTTTAATGCTTGTTTTCATTGCATCCAGTCTGTTTCAAATCTCAGTTATTGCATTTTTTTCATTTCTGACTGTTTTGATTCTTTTATCTCTGCAGCAACGGCCTCCCTAATGTCTTACATTCTTTTCTCAAATCCAGCAAGTATCCTTAGAATTGTTGCTTTAAATTCTCCATCAGGCATGTTACTTATATCTGCTTCACTGAGATTTTTGACTGTGACCTTTTCTTGTTTCACTGAGATGAATTCCATCTTGGAATTTTTACTACATCTGTGTCTTCTATATGTTAGAAAAAGCTGTTATGTGTCCTGCTTCTGAGAGTAATGGCTTTATGCAGAAGAGATCATATAGTGTCCAGGGCCTGGTGCTTCAGGGAGTATCTCTGGTGTGTGCTACATGTACTCTCTTGCTGTGTTCTAGCACTCTGTCCTTCAGGCCCATCATTTGGAGAGGCTCTCCTTGTCTGCAGTGGGCAGTGTTTGGTCCTTGGCCAGAGTGTGGTGAGTTTTAACTAGGTGTGCTCTGGTCTGCTTGATAAATGAGTCCTGATGCTACTTCCACTAGAACTGAAGCCTTGCAGAACTCTCTGGTTGGGAGACATGCTATGGGCAGGGGTTTCTGCTAGTCTTCTGGGGAAGAGGCCCTCATCCCTGGGACTGTGGCTGACTTGACTCTGAGGGGCAGGATCAGCAAAGTTCAGGGGTGTGGTTCTTTGTTTAAGCAGGTTAGGCAGCCTGTGTTGCAGCTTTGTCACCCAAGGTGGTTCTGTGTTTATGCGTGGGGCAAGGGAGGCAAATGGCACCAGTCTGCATCTTTGTCCCCAAGGAGGGGTCTCTGTGCTTGCTTCTCTCAAGGGAAGCACCCTGAGAACAGTGGACGGTCTCCTCTCTCTGTGTCCCAGCCACCCCCCAGATCAGTGTCTTCATGTTGTCTGCCTCTGGACTGTGTGCCTGCTTTATCCCAACCAAGCCCTCAGATTTTCAAAACTCCAGGCTCTAGGCAGGTGGTATTGGCTGAGGCCTGCAAAGGTTCTCCCAAGGAGGGTCTTGCCCTGCTGTGACTGAGGGAGGATAGACATAGAAGGGTGGTAGTGCCAGAGTGTAGGGGCGTTGGTCCTGGAGCAGGCAGTCTAGGCAGCAAGCATAGGAGCCAAGCTGACTCTGTTAGGCGACTTTGCCTTTATGCTGAGAGGGAGGGGAAGAATTTGACCCCTGCTGGATCCTTGGTCCCTGGAGAGGCATCTCCCTGAACACTACCTATCAGAGACATGCTCCGAGATAAGCAAATAATCTCCCCACTCTGTGTCCCAGTAGTTCCTCAGATTGTTCCATCTGCCCCCAGTTGTTTGCCTGACTCCTTTACAGGTGTAGGGAAGCACCCTCAAGGCTGTATCTCAGCCAAGCCTGCAGACCTTTAAAACTCCAGTTTTCAAGCCTGCTGGTCCCCAAAACTCAAGAAAATCAACCCCTCTTGTTTTCCCAGCCAGTGGCTTTAAGGAAGTGTTCTCATTGTTCATTCCACTGTGTGCTCCTGTCTCCCCTTTCTCTTAGTTTCCCCCCTTTTCATAGTACTCACTTATAATTGTTTTTATTTCTGTGGTATTGGGTGTTATTTTTCCTCTTTCGTTGGTAATTTTGTTTATTTGGGGCCTCTCTCTCTCTCTCTTTTATGAGTCTGGTTAGAAGTTTACCAATTTTCTTGACCTTCTCAGGGAACCATCTCCTGATTTCATATCTGTTATATTGCCCTTTTTTTTAGTTTCTATATCATTTATTTCTGCTAAAATCTTTATTATTTCATTCCTTATGCTAGTGTTGGGTTTTGTTTGTTCTCTTTTTCTGGATGTTTTAGGTGTAAGGTTAGGTTGTTTATTTGAGATTTTTCTTGCTTCTTCTGGTAGGCCTGTATTGCTATTACCTTCACTTCTTTACCTGCTTTTGCTGCATCCCAAAGATTTTTGGATCATTGTTTTCATTTTCATTTGTTGCCATGTAATTTTTTAATCTTCTTGAATTTCTTGGTTGACCCATTCATCATTTAGTAGCATGTCATTTAACCTCCATGTTTTCATGAGACGTGTTTTGTGGCCTAATATGTGATCTACTCTGGAGAATATTCCATGTGTACTTGAAAAGAATGTGTAGTCTGCTGTTTTAGTGTGGAATATTCTGAATATATTTGTTATATCCATCTGAATCAGTGTGTCATTCAAAGCCACTGTTCCCTGGTTGGTTTTTTCCCTCTCTCTCTCTTTCTTTCCCTCTGTTTCTCTGTCTCTCTGTCTCTCTCTATGTCTCTCTGTCTCTCTCTCTGTCTCTCTCTCTCTCTCTCTCTCTCT
>NW_024423319.1:57635766-57647270 GCF_017311325.1 Ursus maritimus
TATATATATATATATATAATGCATTTTTTACTCCCTCTGCCACATATTATGTTTTTGATGTAACATTTTACATCTTTTTGTGTATCCCTTAACCGATTATTGTATTTATCTTTATTTTTACTACTTGTGTCTTTTATTATTCACAATACCGTTGTAAACAATTAACCCACTACCTTTATTATATACAGTAGTCCCTCATTATGTGCAGTTTTTCTTTGTTTGGTTTCATTTACCAATGGGAATCCATGGTCCAGAGGTAGATAATCCTACTTAAGACATATCCTCAGAAGGTCAGTAAGCTAATGCAATGGCATAATGCCTGTGTTATTCCCATTACTTCATCTCATCTCTTAGGCATTTTATCATCTCAAATCATCACAAGAAAAAGGGTGAGTGCAGTACAGTAATTATTTTGAGAGGGAGACTGCATTCATGTAACTTTTATCACAGTATAATGTTACAATTGTTCTTTTTCATTATAAGTTATTGTTGNTCCTGCATTTACCTCTATTAATGAGACTTATACTTCCACATGTTTTCTTGTTAATAATTAATACCCCTTTTTTCTGCTTAAAGAAGTCCCTTAACATTTCTTATTAGGCCAGTTTAGTGGTGATGAACTCTTGCGTTTTCTTATCTGGAATACTCTTTATTTTTCCTTCAATACTGAATGTTAATCTTACTGAGTAGAGTATTCTTGTAAGGTTTTTTTGTTTGTTTCTCTGTTTGTTTTGTTTTGTTTTGTTTTTCCTTTCAGCTCTTTGAATATATTATGTCACTGCCTTCTGGCCTGCAAAGTTTCTGTTGAAAAATATGTTGATAGTTCTATGGGGTTCCCTTGTGTGTAATAAGTTGTTTTTCTCTTGATACTTTTAAGATTCTCTTTATTTTTAACTTTTGAAATTTTACTTATGTGTCTTTGTGTGGATCTTTTTTGGGTTTTTTCTTATTTGGAACTCTGTGGGCTTCCTTTATCTAGATGTTGTTTCCTTCCCCAGGTTAGAGAAGTTTTCAGCTATTGTTTCTTCAAATAAGTTTTCTGCCCTTTACTCACTCTCTCCTCCTTCTGGGACCCCTATAACGTGAATTTTATTCTGTTTTATGTTGCCCATAGGACACAAAAGCTATCTTCACTTTTTTAAATTATTTTTTTTTTCTTTTCTGCCCTTTCGGGTGAGTTCAACTGCCCTGTCTTCTAAATAACTGATTCTTTTGTATGCTTCATCTAGTCTGCTGTTGAACCCCTCTAGTATATTTTTTCAATTTAGTTATTTTATTCTTCAGCTCTATGATCTTTGGTACTTTCTTATATTTTCTATCTCTTTGCTGAAGTTTTCACTGTATTTCCATTTTTCACTATAGTTTGTTGAGCATCTTTATAACTATTACTTTGAACTCTTTATTAGGTAAATTACTTATCTATTGTTACATTGAGTTTTTTTTTTTCCCCCGAGCTTTTATCTTGTTCTTTCATTTGGAACATATTCCTCTATTCCCTCATTTTGCTTGACTTTCTCTGTCTTTATGTATTAGATGAAACATATACTTCTCCCAGTCTTGAAGGAGTGTTCTTGTGTAAGGGATGAACCTTATCTTTCAACCATACCTGAGCTCATGGTTGTCTCTTAAACCTTCGTGATTGTTGGGGCACCTGGGTGGCTCAGTCAGTAAGGTGTCCAACTCTTGAGTTTGGCTCAGGTCATGATCTTACAGTTGTAAGGTCAAACCCCACATCCAGCTTTGCACTCAGCATGGAGTCTGCTTGAGAGTCTCTCCCTCTCTCTCTCTGCCCCTCACCTCTCTCTCTTTTTTTTCCTCTCTCTCTCTCTCTTTGTCTTTCTCAAAATAAATAAATAAAACCTTTAAAACAAAACTTTCCTTATTGTCAAAGCAGCCTGATTTATTCTTGATAGGTCCCAGTTGTTGATGTGCTAAGACCTGTCAGTGTTCCAAATGGAAAGATCTCAGTCAGCACCTAGTTTCAGGCTGATTGAAAACCAGATCCTCTGGCAGAAGTTTTAAAGCATGCCAATATATACATTACTTTGGACTGCAGTTGTAAACCCTGCTATCCTCTAGACCAGGCAATCTAGAGGGGGTCCCCTGGGCAATAGTTGCAAAAATTAGAGCTTCATATGAGTGTATAAGTTCCTTTCTGTGAGGTATCAATGAGCTGGAGCAAGCCTGAGGGAGGGCACAAAGATGGTGTCCCCTGGCTTATGTTCTTCAGTCCACCTCTGTAACCTGTAAATGTGTGGGCCTTTTACCATTTCTTGTGAAGAATCGGTTTAGCTAGTTTTCAGGTCTCTGTCTTTAATTTAAAGATTTTATTTATTTATTTGAGAGAGAGAGAGCACACAGTGTGAGAGAGAGAGCATGAGCAGGGGGAGGGGCAGAGGGAGAAGCAGGGAGCAGGGAGCCCAATGTGAGGCTCAATCCCAAAATGCTTGGATCATTACCTGAACCAAAGGCAGACACTTAACTGACTGAGCCACCCAGGCGCCCCTCAGGTCTCTTTCAGAGGGAAGTTTTCCATATGTAGCCATAGATTTTGTGTGTCCATGGGAGGAGGTGAGTTCAGGATCTTCCTATATGGCACTATCTAGGACCCCCCTTCATTGCCTTATTTTTAATTTAATTGTTTTTATCTATAACACTTTTTTGTGTTACTTTAGTAGTTGTTTTAGTGTTCATAGTATAAATCTGTAACTCAGGAATCGAAATCTGTGGTCTCAGGCCAAGTATGGCCAGTTGCTTATTTCTATAAATACAGTTTGACTGGAACACAGCCACATCCATTGGTTTAAGTATTGTCTATGTCTGCTTTCATGCTTCAATGGCAGTGAAATTCCATGGTAATTTTTTATTGGATGATAGGCTTTATGAATTCATTTTTCTTGTTTTCTGGATACTATTACTTTTTTTAACGATTTTATTTAATTGATAGAGAATGAGAGAGCAGAAGCGGGGGGGGGGGGGGGCAGGCAGAGGGAGAGGGAGAAGCAGGCTCCCTACTGAGCAGGGAGCCCGATGTGGGGCTGGATCCCAGGGTCCCGGGATCATGACCTGAGCTTAAGGCAGACACTTAACTGACTGAGCCACCCAGGCACCCCTATGGTTTTCCTCTAAGTAGTATTTAGCTTTGTTCTTGGATGCAGTTAACCTTTTGAGTCTTGCTTTTAAAGCTTTGTTATGTGGGACCAGAGCAGAATTTAGTCTATAATTAATTTTTCGCAATACTGAAGCATGGCCCTTCATGGTACTCTAAATCAATACCCTGTGAATTATGAAGTTTTTCACTCTCACTTTTGAGAATAGGACCTATCCTGTTACTTTGTGAATTCTGTAGATTCTTGTTTTTAATCCCTTAGGATTACCTGGGCTCAAGTAATTTCCTCAGATCCATGATTGACAATTTTTATTGGCTGGATGGCAGACTTTATGAAATTAATCTTGTTAGGTGATCATATTTTTGTATTCTTATAAATTTTGAGATTTGTTCTGGAATATAAAACTAGTTTGATTTTTTCAGGTTGTTAAACTGGACCAGAACAGCATTTAATCAGGGACTAATTTTGTACCACTCTGAAGCAAAACACTTGGATTACTCTGCCAAATACCCTGTGAATTATGAGGTTTTCTGCTGTGGTTGGAGGTAACAGGAAGTATTCCTGGCCCTGTGTAAGTTCCATAGAATAGTCCTCTAATCCTGTCATTGATTGTTTCTCAGCTCAGGATAACAGAATACAAGTTTATATTGTGTCCTAAACATTTCTCTGCTAAATATTTGAGGGAGACCTCTACATAACTCTGTAGTTCTCTTTCTCTCTCTGAAATTCTCCTTTCTATATTCTATCTTGTGAATTCTATCCTTCTTGTCTCCCTAGCCTCTCATTAACTCAGGGAGTCTTACAGGCTCTGCCTGACTTGGCCCTCCTTATGCAGCTGCTTAGAAACTCTTTCTAGGTAATAAGGTAGGACAGCTGTAGGGCTTACCTTATCTGTTTCCCATTTTTCAGTATTCAGTGTCCTTTGTTAACTGATGGCTAATGTCTTGAAAAGTGTCATTTCATAGCTTTTGTACTGTGTTTTAGTTGTTTCAGACAGGAAATGTATCCTGCCCTTGTCTACTTCATTTTGTCTTAAAGTGGTAGTCTGGGAATAGCATTTTAATTGGGTAATAGTGTTTCAACATCTCACTTCCAGAATTAAGACGTTCAGTGCAGGAGAGCGATTATTGATTCCCAGAGCTCTGGAACTTCCTGTGAAAAAGGAACTGTATGCTAGCCCATGCTTAAGTGGCTAAGGTCTCTGGCTTGTATCTGTCTATATCCAGTGCAGAACATGCCATGCATGAACATAGACTATGATCTTGGTATATTGTTTATTATAGAACAGAATTCAGTTTATGGTAGGGTCTATCTACGACCCCTTTCCAAGGAGGGTTATAAAAGTCCTTGTTAAAAGCTGGTCTCAAGACACAGAATGACAACAGTGAAACAAGGCCCCAAAATTCATTATTTCTTGTGTTATAGTGTAGAAGTTTCAAGAATGTGTTTGAGAAATTTTTACTTGTAGTCATTTCTAATTTTCTCAGAGATGCAGTCAGTAAGTTTTGATTCCTAAGTCTGGAATATTAGGTAAGAGCAAGCATTTTAAATGCATTTCCCAAAAGACAATAAATTAGTATATTCATTGAACAGGCTTTTAGAAAACGATGTTACTTCTATAGACAAGTTATTAATAGGAAGTTGTTTTTTGGGGGGCGCCTGGGTGGCTCAGTCATTAAGCGTCTGCCTTCAGCTCAGAGTGTGATCCCGGTGTTGTGGGATCGAGCCCCACATCAGACTCCTCTGCTGGAAGGCTGCTTCTTCCTCTCCCACTCCCCCTGCTGTGTTCCCTCTCTAGCTGGCTCTCTCTATCCCTGTCAAATAAATAAATAAAATCTTAAAAAAAAAAAGAAGTTGTTTTTTGGTTATACTTCACTTATGTATACAAAAAAAAAACTGTTATGTCACCCAAAATGGGTCATATTCTTCATAACTTAGTAAGACTTTAAAAAGTATATTTTTGTAGGTGTTAAAGAATATTATAATGTATGTTATATATATTTTAAAGGGAACAGTACCTCCCCAAATTTCTCTCCCCCAAACACCTCTCCCCCAACACACAAACACACAAAACTCTTAAGCCATGTTCTATTTTGCTAATATTAAGAAAATATATTTGGATGAATGGCTGATAATTATAAAGCCACCAATTTTTCCAGAATTAATTTATAGGTTTAAAAATTTTTTTCAAGCAAAGTCCCAATAGGAATTTTTGTTTGTTTGAAAGTGACAGAATAATTTTTCCAGCTTACCTAGAAAAGTAAACAAATGAAAGAAAAACTAAGACATTTTGAAAATAACACCCTTTTCTTGCCCTACCTCTTGTTTAAAACTTTGTAAAGCTGCTGCTATAAGCAGAACATCAAAATATCAACACAAGATTAGACACATACTGTAAAGCCCCAAAATATTCAGGTATATATGATTTACCATGTGTTATTATGATAAAGGATGAATCACAAGTTAATGGCAAAGAGATTGATTGTTCAGTAAATAGTATTTGATAGATCGGTTAGACATTTCAGAAAAAGATCATTTTAAATTTTCATCTCTACTATACAAAGATAAATTTTACTTAAGAGTTAAATCTGGAAAAACAATTGTCCTAAAAGAAAATGCAGCCAAATGTGTAGTTGACCACTTAATGGAGGTTTCTCCTTAATCATTAAAATAATGAAGGAAAATCATACATAAATTTGACTACATCAAATTAAGAATTCCTGAATGTCAAAAACAAGCACAGAATGGTGAAAATACTTACAAGTAATGTGATGGTGAACCGACATTTTTAATATTTAAAGGGCTTATGACAATTGAAAAAAATTGAAAAAAAAAACAGTAAGTAAATAATGGAAAATAGGCAAAAACATTACCGATAATTCACTTACAAAATAGAAAGGCCTAAAGGACATGGAAAAATGTTTAGCCTAGGTATCAAAATTTAAATTAAAACAATTGGTGGCATTTTTGTGTATCGAATTAAAAATATTTTTAAAGAGTAATATTCATTGCTATTGTGGATGTAGTAAGACAAATGCTTTCATAAATTGCTGATGGGAGTAAAAGTTATTGTAAACTTTTTGGAAAATAAATTTATTCTATATGTCAAAATCTTGGACTATTTATTTTCACAGACGCAGTATTTCCTTTCCTGTTTTATTTCTTAGGAATCCTTTTTGGGGAAATAATCATAAATATAAAATATATATATGCATATTACAGAATTTTTTAAAACAATGAAAAACTGGAAATAATCCAAATGAACACTTAGGTAAATTATGGTAAATTAGTATGTTGATATTGTGCAGCTATTGAAAACTATAAATAAATTTTAGAGATATGGGAGAATGCTTTCGTTATAATATTAAGTGGGGAGAAAGGAAGCCACTAGATAGTTTATATACTGTGATCTTAAATATGCTAAAACACACATGCATTCATACATACACAAATGATTTGAAGAGCAGACAACAAAAGACTAGCAGTGCTTACAAGGTGCTTGGGTTTAGATGATTTTCTTTCATGGGTTCATTGGTGATAGGATGATTAGTAAATAAGAAAGCATTAATAGTAGTGAAACTAAAACCAAGTTGAAACATAACATATAGTGGAAGTGGCTTCTGAGGAAGAGGTAGTTCTTAGAGATAAGTATTCCTGAGTTCAAATTGTGGGCCTGCTTCTTATTAGCTATGTTATTCTAGCTATTCTGAGTCTTTTTCTCCAGTTGTAAGGTGGTGATAATAATATACCTCATAGTGTTGTTTGAAAGGTTGTAATAACATAATGAATGTAAAGTTATTGGCATGTAACTGCTACTTAGTAAGTTTTTTATTTGTGTCTATCATGAGGCTTTTCACAGAGACAGCTTCATCACAAAATAATATGCTTGCCATAAAACTGTAACCTGGACAAAGTTTTTTCTTTAGAGATAGAAAGATTTTTGTTTAGAATTTTCTTATGTGTTAGGTTTAAATGAAAAATTTGGTTAGCCTTCCTGAGAGGTTAAATAAGTAACAATTTTTTTTTTTTTTTTTTTTTTTTTTTTTACTGGTGGCGAGATTTTATTCAAGATGTTTCTCTTGTCAGCTTTTTCTCCGTGATTGCTCAAGTTCCAGTTTTGATGGAGCTGGTTAATAATTCTTTTTTTTTAACGATGAAAAGGGTATTTTATTATGCATTATAAATATGTTTTATAACAGTAATATATGCTCTTGGTTTAAAAGAAATTTTTTGAATGTTTTTTTATTATATTATGTTAGTCACCATACAGTACATCCCTGGTTTCTGATGTAAAGTTCGATGATTCATTAGTTGTGTATAACACCCAGTGCACCATGCAATACGTGCCCTCCTTACTACCCATCACCAGTCTATCCCATTCCCCCACCCCCCTCCCTTCTGAAGCCCTGTTTGTTTCTCAGAGTCCATAGTCTCTCATGCTTCATTCCCCCTTCTGATTACCCCCCTTCTTCTTAATAAAGTACCAAGTGAAAATTATGTTTTTATAACTTTACCATTATAATATTCAAATGAAGTCCCTGGAACTTAGATAATGCATGATCTTTGTTTTTTCTATAGATCATTTTAAAAAGTAGGTAGAGTTTCAAAATTTATCTTTAACTGCTCATTCTCTGCAATTTTACTAGTAACCAGAGTCTGTATTATGTAATTCAATGGCCATAATTCTAAATGGGCAAGTCAGTTGTAAGATTTAATGATGTTTCATTCAAATTTTGAGCTTTTCTAATAATTCAGAGATTTCTGTAGTGAAAATAACCAATTTCTAGACAAATTATTTGTTTTGCCAATCAGAAGCCTTTGATAAATCTTAAAAATTATATCCAATGGGAAAAAATTACATCTCATGTTTGAGTAGTGCCTAATTTTGTGAGTAAATTTAACACTCATGAATGGATATGGATGTAAACCTATAATAATTATACCTCATGGTTGCACACATAGCATTTTGTAATTTACAGAGGTTTCTTCCACATAAACTAATTTGACTCTTCAGTGTAGAAGACATGTAAATTCCATAATATGTTTTAGGAAAATTTACTTTAAAACAGTTAATATTGAAGAGAAGCATTCTTAAAGAGTTTAGTTTCATCTATCTACTTCTTTTATTTTTTTTTTACTTAACCTAGATTTGTCTGTTTATTGGTTTTTAATGAAGTAAATTTTAAAAATTCAATATTGAAAAAAGAATCAAATGGTAAATTATTGCATTCTAGGTTCTGTTTACAGAGGAAGATGTGAAATTCTACCTGGCAGAACTGGCCCTTGCTTTGGATCATCTGCACCAATTAGGAATTGTATATAGAGACCTGAAGCCAGAAAAGTAAAGCTATATTCTCCTTATGAATCCCTGTTACCAGTATTTCTATGACTACTTTTTTTTCCATTAAGTCTTTTATTTATTTTATTTAAAAATTATATGTAAATATATATGAATTATACAATTATATGAAACTTACTTATAAAAAGTAATCTTTATGAGATACCCATTGATTTTATTTTCCCATTGATTTTAAATTAATCATTTAAATATTTTCCAGTATATCAAATAGATATTATTTTAAAGTTTATGATTTTTATGTAAATGTCCTATATAAAAATATTTTATTCCTTCTTGGTGAATGTGAATTTTGATTTACAGCATTCTGCTTGATGAAATAGGACATATCAAGTTAACAGGTATGCAGATTTTCTTATTTTACCCTAAGCCTATTTTATATTTTTCTGTAATTTAATATATATTTTTCTAGGCCTATTTTCTTTTTTCCTTGACTTGTATTTTATTCATCTCTTTAGTGAACTAAAATTCATTTGAAAGGTAGATAAGAGCTCTCAATATGTTCTAATTATAATACCAAAAAATTATAAAGTTAGTATCCTAATTAACAAATGACCTGTGGCTTTCTAGATTAAAACACATCATCTTAGTTTTAGTCTAGACTGAAAGATTTATCATAAGTAGTTATCATATTTGAAATATAGTGAATTATAAACTTTTAAAACAAGCGTTTCAGAATCAGAGGTTCATTTTTTTTTATTTGTGAAAATGTTCTATTTTTCTTTATTTTGAATATTGAGGGTTTACTATAATACAAGGTGCTAATCCTCACAGGATTCTTAAGTGTAAAATATCTTTATTATACCATTTTTAAAATCTTTTATTTTTAAATAATTATAGATTCACAATAAGTTGCAAAAATAGTACTGAGAGGTCCTGTCTACCCATCACCCAGCTTCCCCCAATGGTGACATCTTATAAAACTGCAATGTATTGTCAAACCCCAGAAATAGATTTGTATAATGCAGCTCACTGGACCATATACTTTACTTGGATTTCACTAGTTTTTGCATGCATTTATTTTTTTGTTGTTGTTGTGTATAATTCTATGACTTTTTATCACATGTACAGATTTGAATACCACCACCACAATCAATATGCAAAACTGTTTTACAACTACAAAAGAACTCTCTTGTGCTGCCCATTTACAGTCATGCCCTCCCTCCCCCTCCCCTAACTCCTGGCAAAGACTTATCTATTCTACATCTCTAGTTTTGTTATGTTGAGAATAACATGAATAGAACCATACACTACCCATCCTGGGCATTTGTCCTAGAGAAATAAAAACTTATGTCCACATAAAAACCTATACATGAATTTTCATAGCAGCTCTATTTATAATAGCCCAAGACTGGAAATGTCCCAAATGTCCTTCAAAGAATGAATGGATAAACAAACTGTGATACAACCATACAATGGAATACTACCCAGCAGTAAAAAGGAAAGAACTCTTGATATATGCAACAACTTGGATGGACTCAAGGGCATTATGCTGAGTGAGCCAATCTCAAAAGGTTACTTATGTTATAAATAGATAGTAAAATCTTTATTTAATTATCAGAATGTTAAAATGAAGATGTGGTCTTTACAGAGAATTTTGGACCAGTACACTTTAAAGGTAAGTTGCTTTAAATTCCTAAGTATACTGCTTCAATGTAAAAATAAATTATAAAGCTGTTAACTTGAAAGCTCGGGCAGATGTGACAAAGTTCTAATAAAGTTTAGTAAATCTTTTTGATTCATAGCCTGATTCTCTTTTTCATAGCAGCATAGATTTAAAGGGATTGAAAAAGGAAAAGGAAAGAAAAATAATAGGAAGAGAGAACAGTAGAGTTTTAAAATTTTATATATTGTACAATTTTTATTTTATAGCAATCAAGTTTTAGTTACAATGCTAATTAGAATTTAATTCTTTTCATTTTAAAAAATAAATTATACCTGTTTTGTCAGGGGTTAAGGAAGGGAGGTCAGAAAAAAGTAGAATAAATCCTACCTATATCTCTTTTCTACATTAAGGTTAATTGGGTGAATAATGATGTCAGATTATTTTATATTTAGTCTTGTAATGTAAATTCTCCTTTTATAGCTTTTGGACTTAAACTGGCTAAGGAGGAAGGATTAGTTAGAGTAAATGTAAACTTATAAGCAAAAGACAGAGGCTTATAACAGGAAGAAAATGTGAAATATATATACATAAGTATATGTATATACTTATACATATACAATAACACCCAGTGCACCATGCATATACATATATATATATAACAATTCGATCTATTTTCCTTAAAATGGTGTAAATATTTCTTTAAAGAAATTATACAATAATAAATATTAGACAAGTTACAGTTTTATAATTATAGCCTAGTTCAAAGTTGTGTAATGAGTAATAAACATATGGATTTAACCTCATACCATTCCAATAAGGTTGGTTAAAGTGTGACCATTCACAGCAAATATTCTAATACTTTACTTTTATTTTTTTCATTATTTCCTTTAACTTATTTTCTTTTTATTTTCTTCCTTTCTTTCTCTTTGTTTTCTTTTTCTTCCTTTTGTGTGTCTTTTCCTCCCTTCTCCTCTACCTCTTTTCCTCTTGTCCTACCTATCTCCTTTCATTTTGAATACTACAGTCAAAAGTACCAGATTGATTGCTGTTTGTCATTGATAGCAGTGGGCTATAGTGATTTAGGAATGTCTCATCTAGGCAGGGTCTTTCCCAACATTGTTTCTTCTTAGGCTTACGAGGAAGAATTAGGAGATTTTCCTTAATCGTAAGAGAGGGGCAATATCTTTTTACCTGTCTGCTTTAAAAGTCCTCTAGATAAAAGAATAGACCTAATGTTTAACATTTTACTCTAGAACGGCAGTGGACTATACAAAGGTTCCTTGATATGACTGTGGTTTGCGCCTAATTGACCTCATACCAAGCGTATGATTGTATAGCAGAAGATCAACAGAATGGGATGAATACCCCCAAAATATCTGTATATAAATGTCAATATATTATCTATATTGTTTTTCTGTCTTTTTTTTTTTTT
>NW_024423319.1:57647280-57661721 GCF_017311325.1 Ursus maritimus
TTTTTTTTTTTTTCTGTAACACCCCACCTCATAGTCTATACAATTGATTTCAACTATCTGTGGTTGCTATAATGTGTTTTTGGAGGGACATAATTCAGGGTAATTTCTATAAAGAGAAGGGAGAAAAAATATACAGTGTCAGAAATTTATATCACACAGTACTTGAGCTGGATATTTAAGAATGTATATATAAAAATAATTTTAATAATATGGTTATCTGCAAATTAGTCACTGAGATTACTTTTATTCATAAATACTCATGAAATTATTGTTTTCTAGGCATGCTTTTAAAATTTGAAGTCTTAGAGTCATTTAAGGTTACAAAGATATACTGCCCCCCCAGAAAAAAAAGCCTTTATATATCTGATTTCTGTATTTTGTTTTCAAATTAGTGGCTTGGAAAAATAACTGATTAACTTATATCTTATTTAATCTTGTAGCTAATTCTTATTGTAAATTTTTTTGTCAATTGATTGCTGAGCAAATTCTAGTGTTAAATGTCAGTTTTGTCAGAGAAAGTACAGCAGAGGACCTCTATGGAGTGGTATAAATCTCTGAAAGGTAATGGAGGATAAGAAAATTCTCTTCCCTTTCTCCTCCTCTCTGGAATGGCCAAAGAAGCCAATGTTCTTCTCTACAAGGTATGTTGTTTTATTCAGCTGAACTGACCTCGAAGACTAGCTTTTATTACATTTAATCTTTGAAATGGAATGTGCAAGAGTTTAAAAGTCTCAAAATGTAGAGAAATAAAGTAGTACACTGAAAAGATTTTTTTAAATTATAGTAAAAACCATAATGCATTCGAGTTATTATACAAGGGTAAGTGATTTTTAAATGAAACTATTGAGCATGGTTAGAAAATTAATTTTCAGAGACCCTAAAATTAATTATTGGTATTTTATTTTAAGAGACAAATATAGATAGGACTTATAGTTTTACTTTCATTTATAGAATTAAGGTATAATTTACATAGAGTAAAACTCATTCTTCAGGTCTTTGTGGTGATGGAATTATTCTTTATCTTGACTACATCCCTGTCGATATTGTGGTTGTGATATTGTAATATAGTTTTCTAAGATGTTACCATGGGGGAAACTGGGTAAAGGGTAAATAGGATCTCTTGTAGTATTTCACATAACTGCATGTGAGTTTGCAGTTGTCTCAAAATATAAGGTTGAATTTTTAAAAATCACTTATCTATAGTTCTGCAAACTTTGACAGACACATTTAGTTTTATTCCCACCACCAACATACAGATATAAAACAATTCTGTCACTGTACACAATTTCCCCATTATAAGTTAATCCTCCTTTTTACCTTAGACAAATATCAATCTAATTTCTGTCCCTAAGGTTTTGCCTTTTCCATGATGTAATGTAAACAGAGGCATACAGTAAATAGTCTTTTGAGTCTGGCTTCATTTACTTAATATAGTGCATTTGAGATTAATCTATATTGTTGCATGTTTCAATTTATTTTTTATTGCTGAATTGTGTTCCATTTTATGATGATGCCATGGTTTGTTTGTCTAATCCCCAATTAAGGGGTATTTGGCTTGTTTCCAGTTTTTGGCAATGAGGAATAAAGCCACTGTACATATTCATGTGCAGGTTTTATGTGAACATAAATTTTTATTTCACTTGAGTAAATACCAAAGAAGTGTGATTGCTTGGTCATATGGTAAGTGTATTTTTAACTTAGTGAGAAACCTCCAAACTGTTATCCAAGTGGTTGCATCAATTTGCATACCCATTAGCAACATATGAGAGCTCTAGTTGCTCTGCATTCTTGTCATTACTTGGTATTGTCAGTATTTTTATTTTAGCTCTACTAATAGGCATGTAGTAGTATTCATTGGGGTATTAATTTGAATTCCCCTAATAACTAATGACAATGAGCATCTTTTCATGTATTTATTTCTTTGGAGAAGTATCCGATCAGATCTTTTGCCCATTGAAAACATGTGGATTG
Source organism: Ursus maritimus (assembly GCF_017311325.1). Taxonomy (NCBI): domain Eukaryota; kingdom Metazoa; phylum Chordata; class Mammalia; order Carnivora; family Ursidae; genus Ursus; species Ursus maritimus. The sequence goes on from NW_024423319.1 coordinate 57,649,252, forward strand.
TTTTCTTATTACTGAATTTTGAGTTTTTTAAATATATTCTGAATACAAGAGCTTTATCAGATACGTAGCTTGCAAATATTTTCTCCAGTCTGTAGCTTCTTTTTTTCTTCTCTGAACATTCTTTTGAAGAGCTTTTTTTGTTTGTTTCTTTTTTATAATATTTTTTATTATATTATGTTAGTCACCATACAGTATATCCCTAGTTTTTGATGTAAAGTTCCATGATTCATTAGTTGCGTATAACACCCAGTGCACCATGCAATACGTGCCCTCCTTACTACCCATCACCAGCCTATCCCATTCCCCCACCCCCCTCCCCTCTGAACCATGAAAGACTATGGACTCTGGGAAACAAGCTGAGAACTTTTGAAGAGTTTTAATTTTGATAAAGTCCAGCTATCAACTTTTTTTCTTTTATGAATTATAGGTTTGATGTTTTATCTCAGAAATCCTTGCCTAATGCAAGATCACAAAGATTTTCTCCTTTTATTCTTTTGAAAAAATTTTTTTATTTTAATGTTTTTTTATTATATTATGTTAGTCACCATACAGTATATCCCTGGTTTCTGATGTAAAGTTCGATGATTCATTAGTTGCGTATAACACCCAGTGCATCATGCAATATGTGCCCTCCTCACTACCCATAACCGGTCTATCCCATTCCCCCACTCTCCTCCCCTCTGAAGCCCTCAGTTTGTTTCTCAGAGTCCATAGTCTCATGCTTCATTCCCCCTTCTGATCACCCCCCCCTTTCTTTATCCCTTTCTTCCCCTACCGATCTTCCTAGTTCTTATGTTCCATAGATGAGAGAAATCATATGATAATTGTCTTTCTCTGCTTGACTTATTTCACTTAGCAGTTTTAGGTATATTAATATCCTATTGTGCTGGCACCATTTGTTGAAAAGAACTTAACTTTCTTCATGGAATTGCTTTTACACCTTTATCAGAAATCAATTGACAATATATAGCCAGTTCTAATGCAGCACATGTGATCTTAAAAAAAAATCATTCCACTATGAATAATTACATAATTAAAAGCACAGGGCTTAATGGTGAAAATGGAGTTAGGGGTTTAACACTCAAATATATAACCAGACACACAAAAGAAAGATAGGAATTTGATAAAAATGACAGCATTGTTTTACACATTCTCAGTGTTTAAGAATATATAAATACTACAGTAAGTAGGAACCTTACTTTGAAAAAAAGATCCTGAAATTTGCTTGTAGAATTGTTGTCAGAAAGTTTACAGTGTGTTATTGTGAAGTAGTAGAAGATAGGTTTTCTGGAATTGGGAGGAAGGTTGTAACACTACAGGTGGACAGAAGTGGCTCATAATACACATGGTGAGCTGAAATAGCTGGCAGATGTTTGGTGTATGTGCATGTATCTATTTCTACCTGGCTTGCTTCAGCTAGATATAGTTTTAAAGTGTCTCACCTAGTGTTCTCTTGTAGACAAAATTGCACATAAACCACACATAAGTCAACCCCATTTGGAATTTGTGTTGTCCTGAAATTCTTTCCCAATGTATCAGTCACATTGGAACAAATTTGCATTTTCAAAACAAGCATTATAGAAGCATATGTGTTAGTCTATTCTTGGACACTGTCCTTTTGCATTGATATATATCAATATGTATATCAATATATATTGTCATATATATGACATATATAGGTCTAGACTTTCTTCAATGCCACACTTTCTTGATTACTGTAGCTTTATATTAAGTATTGAAGTGAGGTACTGTAAGTCATTCATTGTTTTTTTCTTTCAAAATTATTTTGGCTATTGTATTTTCTATAGTCTTTTTATATAAATTTTATGTTTAGCTTTTTGATTTTTGCAAAAGAAATCTTGCTGGGATTTTTATTAAAGTTTCATTGACTCTAAAAGTTTTATTGTCTCTGTAGATCAGTTTCTACAAGAATTGATATCTTTAACATTGAATCTTCCAACCATGCATGCAATGTGTCTCTCCATTTATTTATATCTACTTTGATTTCTTTCATCAGTGTTTCTAGTTTGCAGCATACAGGTCTTACATATACTTTGTACATTTATACCTGTGGATTTCATGTGGGGGTTTTTGGTGGTATTATAAATGGTAATTTTTGAATTTCAGCTTCCAATTTTTCATTGCTAGTACATAGGAATAAGATTGATTTTTATATATTAGTACCTTTAGCTCTTGAAAGCCTTAAACAAAAATGGAAGCTCACCAAAGCCAAAGCATAATTTGCTTTTTCAGTGTTTTAAAAAGTGTGAGTTACTTTCTCCTTTTTGTCTTAGTCTGTTTTAAAACTTAGATCACTATGACAACTTTGATTTAATTGTTGACCTCTCAAAGTTGCTGAATGATATTCTTAGACATAAAAACATGTATTTTGATAATGAAATTTAACTTAGCAACCTTTAATTGCTCTTAAAGAGTGTCATTATGAAATACAGGCTTCATTCCATTATTTGTCTCACAGGGAGGTTTCTTAAGAGTAATTATAGGCCATCCATGAATACTTTTATTTCTTTTGGTATTTTCTGTTTTTTGAATATCTTCAGATATATATTTTGTGTCATATTGTTATTATAGATTTTGGACTCAGCAAGGAATCAGTAGATCAAGAAAAGAAGGCTTACTCATTTTGTGGTACAGTAGAGTATATGGCTCCTGAAGTAGTAAATAGGAGAGGCCATTCCCAAAGTGCTGATTGGTGGTCATATGGTGTACTTATGGTAAGTAATGTTATCTTTTTAATTATGCCAATATAAAATTAATATTTAGAATTTTAATTTAAATTTTGGAGTGGGTCAGGTGAGAATAGAGTTTTGATAATCCATGATTACTAAAAAACTTGTGACTGGCTAGCTGTTATACAGTAAGAATTAAGGTTTTGGTACTCTGATTTCTTTTAAAGTTCCTAGATAAAAAGGTAAATGGCCACATTCTTTTATAAGCTATTCAGATTTAAAACTTAGAAAAAGCCTTTCCAGATTTTAGATTTCAGAATACTATGTTTAACTGTCACATGGTTTTCAATTGGGTATCACAGAATTTAGCATTTTGCCATAAACTACCTTATTGTCACATTGTTTCATGCATGTCCCTAGAAAGATTGGAAACTTCTTGAGGAGAGCAATCATGTTTCATACTACTTTTCATTTCCCATGGTGGAATATAGTGGGCATACAACTCACTAATCTGGTATAAATTAAGAATAGAGCTTGCAGTATTAAGTAGGGTGATAAATGAATAGCTGTTGAATCAATTTACTTGTATAATCCATCTTGCTGATAATCCATTTTGCCTATTACTACTGAATGATATACTATATGACACATTAGTATATTAGTGCCCATTATAAACCTGGCCTTTGGGGAGGATAGTGGGGTAGGAATAAACTGGAAGTACAATATTTGACATTTTTCATAACCTAAGAAGGCTTACAATCTGGTTGGGGAAGCAATTGGAACAGCTAAGTAAACTGTCTGACAGTTTAGCTTAGGAATTCAGGCAAGAAATCATATAAGTTGATTTAGGAAAAGTGGAGGAGGTGGAACTTAAATCCTGAAGCATGGATAAAATTTAAATAGCTCTAAGTCAGAAAGTATAGTATTGTGATCATATTAGCAAAGAACTGGAGTACCAATTAGAATATTAGAATAGTAGTGGAGAATGAGGGTGAAGGTGGAGGAAATGAGACTATAAGCCTATAAACATATGCATGCAATTCTCTGAGTAGTAGGAAACTTTTGTAGATTCTCTAACAAGATGGTAATTAAAGAAAAAAATGTATTTTAGGAAGGAAGGAAGAAGTGGCTGATCTTAATACCTGATTTAATGTCACAGATGAAAGAGAAGGAAAGGGTCAAAGATAAAGACACCTTTAAAATTTATGAACTTTAGGGAGTTGAAAGAATGGAAGTTCAGTAGAAAAGGGATAGTTGGAAAGGAGAGCTGGTTTTGGAATTGGAGAAATAATTTATAACATGTTGCATAGGTGACTGTAGGTTTGTGGTTAACCCCTTGGTGGTAATAAATTAGGAGAGGGAAGTGGAGAGAGGATCAGAATCATCTGGAGACTTAAAAAAAAAACACTACTCAGTCAGCCAATATACAGTTTAATTAAGGGGGGAGGTGTGATTCCAATATAATATCCTTCTTCCTTTTGTCCTTGCCATTACCACCTCTACTCCTCCAGTCCCCAGTGGAGAACCATAACTTTAGGTTTGGAGGCAGGGGATTGGAACTTGAGAACAATGATCCCTATATACTATACTTTCTTTTTTCTTATTTCCTTTTCTGTGACTTCTACCCCTACTTCTTCAGGTTCCAGTTGAGAAACATTACTATAGATTTGGGAGGGAGAACTGGGACTTGAGAGAGGTTGAGGCTAGAACAGATTTGAAAGTCATAAGTGTATAGGAAAGAGTGGAATGGATAAGCTAACTCAGATTGTGAATTCAGGTAAATGAGCAGAGGACTGAAGCGAAAGCCATTATTGAATCCAAGTTCAAGATTTAAGTATTAGAGATATATGTTGGCTTACTGACATAATAATAAAAAAGAATGAAAAAAAAAGATTTAAATATTAGAGATATAAAAAGTTTTCTCTTTAGTGTACTATAATGATCTTAATTTTTAGATCTAGTCTTTTTTATACCATTATTTAGTATTCTAATTACGTTGCAGTTAAATTTCTTAGGGAAAATGTTTTTTATGCCATGCACAACTGTCTCAAAAAATTGGTGTTTGTGTGTAGCTTCTTGTTCTTTTTTTATTGCTTTTTTGGGGGGACGGTGAGGAGAATGAGAATGGTTAAATCTTTTTTTCTTTTTATTTCACTAATGACTACTGATGTTGAACATATTTTCAGGAGCTTATTGGCCTTTTGTAGAAATTCTTTTAAGTTTTTATTTAAATTCCAGATAGTTAATATACATTAGTTTCAGTTGTACAAAGCATGTATGAATTTGAAATGGTTCAGTGCTTATTTTTATTTTCCATTCATTGTTAAATGTTTGCTTTAAAAGCATATTTTTGTTTTAAAAGAAAATGCTGTGTGTCTATTTTCAAATTGCTTTGGTTTTGGGAACTTAGCCAGATTAGACAAGACTGAAAAAAATTGGTTGGTTTCATTTCCTACAGGTCACCTATCAGTTGGGCTATATGTAGTGGGGTACCAGAAGTGTAGTTCCTTAATTGACTTAGTTTTCTCATCGTATTTTGACCTATCATGTAGATCCTACATGATTTGATGATCTTGTATTACATGTCTCAATTTTTTTCCTAAAGAATTTAATTGTATATTCTAAGTTCTGCTAAATTATGTGTTACTTTTTGTTTGTTTTAGTTTGAAATGCTTACTGGTACTCTGCCATTTCAAGGTAAAGACAGAAATGAGACCATGAATATGATATTAAAGTAAGTGTGAACATTATTTTTTTTCTTTTGAGAAAAATTCCTTGCTTTCAGTTTTCAGAAACTTGTTTTCAGTTGACACAAAAGAACGTTTTTTCACACTCTTTTGTTTTCTTCTACCATTATTAAAGGGACATTATTTGTCATTGTTAAAGCATTCTTTTAAATTCTTAGATTTGTCAATTTTTAAAGTATGGCTAGATTTAAGTGAAATTTTTGAAAATCTTCTTTTTCAGAGCAAAACTTGGGATGCCTCAGTTTCTTAGTGCTGAGGCACAAAGTCTTCTAAGGATGTTATTCAAAAGGAATCCAGCAAATAGATTGGGTATTCTTTATTGTCTTAGCATTTTTAACAATATATTGCATGCTTTGGGAGGATAATTTTAACTTTGTTTTCTGGCTTAGTTCATTTACTGTTGTGATATATTTATACCTAGAAGTTTGCATTTTGTATATACATAGATCCAGTAAATTCTGTTGTGTCCATAATTTAAAAATGGAGTGGTCTAGTTATTCAGAACTTCTGTTTAATATATCATTATGTATATCATGTGGATTACCTCTTCTAAAATAATTCGCAGAATTATCCCTTATATAGGTAATCCTTTTGGATATTTGAATGTAATTATTTTGTCCAGTGGTCTTCAAGGTAAATATGTCTGTAGTCTCTCATTATTTGGCCACTTACTGGTTACCTTTCCCTGGATCCAGATGTGATCCTATAATTTTATTTATGTATTTGTGTTAAAATTTCAATATCACTTTATTCTGTTGCCCTTCTTAATTTGGCATTGAGATACAAGGTCATAAGTTGAATTGTGAGGGAAGGAAAATATATTTCAATTTTAGTTATATGTTAAACATTATTTTGATTTAACTTGGAAGGCATTTCAGTATTTCATGATACTTTATGTGCTTCAGTGTGAACATCAGATATATTTTATCATATTAAATTGAAAAACACAATGAAATATCTGATAAGAAATCAAAATTTTCACTGCAAAGAATCTATGAAATGTGTATAGTCTTGTACAGATAATAAACAGAGAAGCCAGGTAGAAAGCTTAAAAAATTATACCAGTGAAAAATTATTTTTTTTATAGGTTCAGAAGGAGTTGAGGAAATCAAAAGACATCTCTTTTTTGCAAATGTTGACTGGAATGTAAGTTCAGTAGAAACTTTCTTGCTAAGTGACTTTAATATGAACTAACACTGAAGAATAAAAGGGTTATATTTGGACTTTGTTGATAAACTTAATTTGTTTCTCTTTTTTTGGTGTGAGATTTTTATTTAGAGGTATAGTTGTCATAGCAATTACCTTGAGCCAGTAGATGTGTGAATGATACTTAGTAAATTTTTGTTATTCATATGTTTTACCTATTAAATGTGGTTACTATTCTCCCCTATTCTCTGTTGGGGAATGTGAAGGAGGGAGAAAAAGGGGTAATGGTGTGAATGATAAGGCAAATTCTTAAAGAAAATGAATTCTAATTCATTTCTCTTTCTCCTTCACATTCCCCAACTGAGAATAGGGGAGAATAACCACGTTTAACCAGTAAAAAACTTCTGTACAGCAAAGGAAACAATCAACAAAACTAAAAGGCAACTTATGGAATGGGGGAAGATATTTGCAGATGACATATCTGAAAAAGGGTTAGTATCCAAAATATATAAAGAACTTATAAAATTCAACACCCAAAAAATGAATGATCCAGTTAAAAACTGGGCAGAAGACATGAATAGACATTTTTCCAAAGACATACAGATTACCAGCAGATACATGAAAAGATGCTCAACATCACTCATCATCAGGGAAACGCAAATCAAAACTACGATGAGATATCATTTTGTATCAATTAGAATGGCTAAAATTAACAACACAGGAAGCAACAGGTGTTGGCCAGGATGCAGAGAAAGGGGAACCTTCTTATACTGTTGGTGGGAATGCAAAGTGGTGCAGCCACTCTGAAAACAGTATGGAGGTTCAAGGAAAAGTTACAAATAGAACTACTGTATGACCCAGCAGTTGCACTATTAGGTATTTACCCAAAGGATGCATAAATACTGATTCAAAGGGATATATGCACCCGATGTTTATAACAGCATTATCAAGAACAGCCAAATTTCCAAATTTGGGAAACAGCCCAAATGTCCATCGACTGAATGGATAAAGAAGAAGTGGTATATATATATATATACAATAGAATATTACTCAGCCATCAAAACGAATGAAATCTTGCCATTTGCAATGACATGGATCGAACTAGAGTGTATTATGCTAAGTGAAATAAGTCAGTCAGAGAAAGACAATTATATGATACCACTCATATGTGGAATTTAGGAAACAACACAAATGAAAAGGGGGGGGGAAGAGATGCAAACCAAGAAACAGACTCTTAACTATAGAGAACAAACTGAGGGGAGGTGAGTGGGTGGGGAATGGGTTAAACAGGTGGTGGATATTAAGGAAGGCACTTGTTATGATGAGCATCAGGTGTCATATGTAAGTGATGAATCACTGAGTTCTACACCTAAAACTAATATTGCACTGTATGTTAACTAGCTGGAATTTAAATTAAAAGCTGGAAAAATGATTTTTTTTGTAATTGTACAACTGCATAATATAAGCCATTAGTATTAATACCCTGAAAGGCCACTTAGTGGGCATGCTGCATGGGAGTCTGCCCTTTGTCATAGGTGTGTGCATCCCTTCCCTGGTATCCTTATATCCCCTTGTGATTTTTTTTCTAATGCTTGTCTGCTCTTTCTTTCTCCTTAACTGGACAACTGCAGATTCCTTTTGTCCATCATTCTTATATCTAAACAGTTTATGTTCATTGTTCTTAATTTAAATAAGAAAAGAATGGATTGTTTATTATATAAATAAAAATCAAAGGACAACTGCAGATTCCTTTTGTCCATCATTCTTATATCTAAACAGTTTATGTTCATTGTTCTTAATTTAAATAAGAAAAGAATGGATTGTTTATATATTATATAAATAAAAATCAAAGGACAACTGCAGATTCCTTTTGTCCATCATTCTTATATCTAAACAGTTTATGTTCATTGTTCTTAATTTAAATAAGAAAAGAATGGATCTATATTTTAAGATGTTTTAAATGTTATTTCAAAAACAAATGTTAGGAAGTTAAATTGTTAGACAAGATTATAATTTTAAATTATATAATAAGAGCCCTAAACAGTATGTTTAAGACATATTTTTGTGTAACAACAAAATATTTTAGGTGAAATATATACTTCTTAAGATAATCTATTAGTTTTGAAATTCTTGAATGTTATTAGTTATTTCTGTATGGTCACATTGTAATATATTCTACATGGTTATTTTACCAGTGAGAATTCAAGTCAGTTTTTGATATCCAAAATTGAACATCATTCCTTGTGAATGCAACTTTTGGCATCACTGTTGTATTTCCTGTTCTCATTTGACTGTACATTATCTCTCAAATTTTTAGAATTTGGTTAACAGGTATCCAAAGCCTGTTAAAATTTTGTTTATTAAATTGTGAGTCTTCTGTTAAGGACTGTAAATATCATGTTCTGCTTTCCATTAGAAAATATAATTTTAAAGTGTTAATATGATTTTGTGTTACCCTGTTTTTTCTTCTAGAAATTATATAGAAGAGAAGTTCAACCTCCTTTCAAACCTGCTTCCGGAAAACCAGATGATACTTTTTGTTTTGATCCGGAGTTTACTGCAAAAACACCTAAAGGTAATGCATGTTTATATGTAACATCAGGGCTTTCATTCAATTAGATTGTTAAAAATGAACTAGCTTCTTAGGTAAAACTAAATAAATTTTAAGTTTGCAGAGGGTTGGTTTGCCCTATATGAAAGTGTGGATCGTATATACATCATTGCTTGGGCATCTTTCAAACAGAGGAATTAAATAGGAAATATTTATCAGGGAATCGAGGGCTAGAGAAAAAGGGTAAAATTTTTTCATTCTTGTTTTAAAAGTCCTTTGACATGCTAATGCATTATAGGGTAAGGGATAGGAGGTAAGATGAGATATATCACTGACTCTTACAATTTATAATTTAATGAGGTCTACTTACAGTAGCATCTATTTCATGCATTAATTCAACAAATATTGAAGACCAACAAATATTGAAGGTACTAAGCAGGGAAGATGTAGCAGTGAACAGAACAGGCAAAGTACAGTCCATGGGGCTTGCATACTAGCTAGCATGGAGAGACAGACAATATGCAGTAAATCAAACACATGATATACTATGTCTGATGGAAACATTTAATGGTTTCTTTTATTTTTAAAGAAATGCTAACATTTCATATCATAGTTTTCTGTGTAGTTCTAACTAAATATAATTATTTGGACATTAGATTCTCCTGGTTTGCCAGCTAGTGCTAATGCTCATCAGCTCTTCAAAGGATTCAGCTTTGTTGCAACTTCTGCTGCAGAAGAATGTAAAATTACTCCTGTCACAAGTGCAAATGTGTTACCAATTGTTCAGGTAAATTCCACTTAATCAGGTGATTTGGTGTAGGGATAACTATTTCTTTCAGTTATTGCTAAAGGATTTACAATAACTTTAAGTGATTTTTTATTTATTTTTATTATGTTCAGTTAGCCAGCATATAATACAAGTTTTTGTTGTAGTGTTCTATGATTCATTAGTTGCATATAACACCCAATGCTCGTCCCCAAAAAATGTTCAACATCGCTAGCCATCAGGGAAATACAAGCCAAAACCACAATGAGATATACCACCTTACACCAGTCAGAATGGCTAAAATGAACAAGACAGGGAACAACAAATGTTGGCAAGGATGTGGAGAAAGGGGAACCCTCTTACGCTGTTGGTGGGAATGCGAGCTGGTACAGCCACTCTGGAAGACAGTATGGAGGTTCCTCAAGATGTTAAAAATTTTAAGTGATTTTTAACTTCTTAATTTATCTCTGTGTATAACATGATTTAAAGATGTCTCCATATGTTTTGGAAAAAAGCATATAGTAGTAACCTTTAATTATATTTATGTAATCTCTTCTGGCAAGAAAAATGTAATGGCAGTGTATAAACTAGTTGGTTTATTGTATTGCCTTTGGGGATCTAGAAAACCTAAAATTTAGGATCAGCAAAGAATCTCTTTAAACCATTTATAAATACTGATAAAACTTCTCTATAATGAATTTTTAAAAAGATTTCAGATTAATGAATATTTAGGAGAGAAGATAATAAATGTGAAAATATTTCATTCTCTTTAATATTTTACTATAAAAAAACAGATAAATGGAAATGCTGCACAATTTGCTGAAGTATATGAGTTAAAAGAGGATATTGGTGTTGGGTCCTATTCTGTTTGCAAGCGATGCATTCATACAGCTACCAACATGGAATTTGCAGTGAAGGTATTATCTCTGAGCCTAACTTGTTTGATTTAATATATATATATATATATATTAAATTTTATATATATTAAATTTTATATATTAAATTCTAGTTAGTTAACATATATGGTAAAAATTGTTTTAGGTGTAGAACTTAGTGATTCTTCACTTGCATATAACACCCAGTACTCATCATAGATGGGGGAAAAGTCTTAAGACTGAATATTTTCATTTGAATTTCTTTCTAAGACTTTATTTTGGAGGAATGGTATATTTCATGAATGTCTTGTTTTAAATAGTTTTATTGTAAAATAGTATGTTATGATTATGCAATTGTGACAATTACTGTTACATTTGGATTACATTATCTGTTGGTATAATTTCAGTTAAGTGGAATATAATGTTAAGGAAAGTGTTCTTTTTTTTTATTAAGTTTCAGTTATAGGAAATTTTTAAATGTTAAAATAATATGAAACAAGCATCACTCTTGAGTTTTAAGTATTTGCTTAAAATATAACCAAATTGAAAATATTTCATTCATTTTTACACAAAGAAAATAATTTGGTTTTCTCTGAAATTTTTCTTGACTTATTTCTTAGATCATTGACAAAAGTAAGAGAGACCCCTCAGAAGAAATTGAGATTTTGATGCGCTATGGACAGCACCCTAACATTATTACTTTAAAGGATGTAGGTATTCAAAATCTATATCAGCTAAGCTAATGAAGTTATGGCTTGACACTTTATTTTCTTTTTGAAACTTTTCATGTTTATGGTATATTCTACTTTTAAGCTACAAAATCTAAAAAATCTTAAATTAGCCACTTCAATTCTTTTTTCCCCCCTGTGATTCTGTACTTCTACCCTTCTTATACCACATCAAAAAGGAACTACAGTGGTTGCTAAATGACAGTATCCTGATGGCTTGAATATATTCTGACTGGTCAACTAATCAACATTATAACTGTACCATTTATTATCCTGTAGTACTATAAATATAGAAGATATAAGAGATTTAGAATCTGCCAAATTCTAAAATATTTTACTTTCTTGCTTATATAGCAAATGGCTATAGCATTATGGATTGTTCCTTGAGTGAAATAGTATTATGCATTTTGATTTGTAATCTTTAAGCAGTCTTTATAGATATAGATATACACACATACACACACACACACACATCTGTGTACACAAACATCTCACATGCCCTGAATGAAAGGGTACACATATTTTTTCTTACTTATTCTCCTTAATATAATATTTGAATTCAACAGATATTTAAGATACCATATCAGATAATGGACTGTGAGGATATTTATAAAAAATATATTTACTGCAAGAAGGAAACTTACTATAGTAGGGAAGAGAAGTGGCTATAATATAATAAAAAATGAGATAGATGCTATTTGAGAGACACAGAGTTCTATTGTTCCACATATATCATTTGATGAAGTGTAATGTACAACTTCAAAAGTTAATACAATTATATATTTAACATGGCCTCAAGACTGTGTAGGAGGTTGTTTAGCCATTTTAATCTTCAGTGTAGCCTGTACTATATTAACAGTAAGGGATCAATGTGCTTTTTTTTAACAATAGAGGTTAACTAGAAAAGGAAAGTAAACATAATGTCAAAATTTCAGAATTATAATTATAAATAATAATTTTTTTTTTT
>NW_024423319.1:57661731-57669150 GCF_017311325.1 Ursus maritimus
TATATATATATATATATTAAATTTTATATATATTAAATTTTATATATTAAATTCTAGTTAGTTAACATATATGGTAAAAATTGTTTTAGGTGTAGAACTTAGTGATTCTTCACTTGCATATAACACCCAGTACTCATCATAGATGGGGGAAAAGTCTTAAGACTGAATATTTTCATTTGAATTTCTTTCTAAGACTTTATTTTGGAGGAATGGTATATTTCATGAATGTCTTGTTTTAAATAGTTTTATTGTAAAATAGTATGTTATGATTATGCAATTGTGACAATTACTGTTACATTTGGATTACATTATCTGTTGGTATAATTTCAGTTAAGTGGAATATAATGTTAAGGAAAGTGTTCTTTTTTTTTATTAAGTTTCAGTTATAGGAAATTTTTAAATGTTAAAATAATATGAAACAAGCATCACTCTTGAGTTTTAAGTATTTGCTTAAAATATAACCAAATTGAAAATATTTCATTCATTTTTACACAAAGAAAATAATTTGGTTTTCTCTGAAATTTTTCTTGACTTATTTCTTAGATCATTGACAAAAGTAAGAGAGACCCCTCAGAAGAAATTGAGATTTTGATGCGCTATGGACAGCACCCTAACATTATTACTTTAAAGGATGTAGGTATTCAAAATCTATATCAGCTAAGCTAATGAAGTTATGGCTTGACACTTTATTTTCTTTTTGAAACTTTTCATGTTTATGGTATATTCTACTTTTAAGCTACAAAATCTAAAAAATCTTAAATTAGCCACTTCAATTCTTTTTTCCCCCCTGTGATTCTGTACTTCTACCCTTCTTATACCACATCAAAAAGGAACTACAGTGGTTGCTAAATGACAGTATCCTGATGGCTTGAATATATTCTGACTGGTCAACTAATCAACATTATAACTGTACCATTTATTATCCTGTAGTACTATAAATATAGAAGATATAAGAGATTTAGAATCTGCCAAATTCTAAAATATTTTACTTTCTTGCTTATATAGCAAATGGCTATAGCATTATGGATTGTTCCTTGAGTGAAATAGTATTATGCATTTTGATTTGTAATCTTTAAGCAGTCTTTATAGATATAGATATACACACATACACACACACACACACATCTGTGTACACAAACATCTCACATGCCCTGAATGAAAGGGTACACATATTTTTTCTTACTTATTCTCCTTAATATAATATTTGAATTCAACAGATATTTAAGATACCATATCAGATAATGGACTGTGAGGATATTTATAAAAAATATATTTACTGCAAGAAGGAAACTTACTATAGTAGGGAAGAGAAGTGGCTATAATATAATAAAAAATGAGATAGATGCTATTTGAGAGACACAGAGTTCTATTGTTCCACATATATCATTTGATGAAGTGTAATGTACAACTTCAAAAGTTAATACAATTATATATTTAACATGGCCTCAAGACTGTGTAGGAGGTTGTTTAGCCATTTTAATCTTCAGTGTAGCCTGTACTATATTAACAGTAAGGGATCAATGTGCTTTTTTTTAACAATAGAGGTTAACTAGAAAAGGAAAGTAAACATAATGTCAAAATTTCAGAATTATAATTATAAATAATAATTTTTTTTTTTAGGTTTATGACGATGGTAGATATGTTTACCTTGTTACGGATTTGATGAAAGGAGGAGAACTACTTGACCGTATTCTCAAAAAAAAATGTTTCTCAGAACGGGAAGCTAGTGATGTACTGATTGTAATAACTAAGACAGTTGACTATCTTCATTGTCAAGGAGTAAGTTGTAGTTATATTCTCCCCTTCAATTTTGGGACTTATATATCTTTATAAAATTATATCTAGGAGATGCCACTCAAAATGAATTTTCCCATAACATGTATTTCTATAGAGAATATCCTAATAAAATTCATAATATAGTGAAAGTTATAGATTTAGGAAATTGGGTAATATTTTATTAATTCTCTTCACTCTTCCTGTTGCCCTGATTTAAGAACATACTAGTTTTAAAGTGGTTTGAATTATATAAATATATCTAACCTTGACTTTGAAATTATTAAACCTAATCAAACTTAAAAATCAAACAAAATAATTATCCAAGGATATGTTGTGAATATTATTCAAATTATGCTGTATCTAACATACAAATTTCTGGCAGTAAAAGGACTGTATATCTTTTTTGGGGGGTATAGTTGACACACTATGTTACATTAGTTTCAAGTGTACAACATAGTGATTCAACAACTCTATACATTATGCTGTACTCGCCACAACAGATGTAGCTACCATCTGTCACCATACAGTGCTATTACATTACCAGTGACTGTATTCCCTATACCATACTTTTTATTCCCATAACTTACTCATTCCATACCTGGAAGCCTGTATCTCCCACTCCCCTTCACCCGTTTTGCCCATACCTCCATCCACTCTCCTCTGGAAACCATCATTTTGTTTCTGTATTTATAGGTCTGATTCTGCTTTTTGTTTATTTGTTATTCACTTGTTTTTTAGATTTCATGTGAAAGTAAAATTATATGGTATTCGTCTTTCCCAGTCTGACTTACTTCTCTTAGCATAATACCCTCTAGGTCCACCCATGTTGTTGAACATGGCAATATCTCAATTTTTTTATGGCTGTTCAATAATATCCCATTACACACACACACACACACACACACACACACACACACACACATCCCATCGTCTTTATCCATTCTTCTATGGACGGACACTTAAGTTGCTTCCATATCTTGGCTATTGTAAATAATGCTTCAATAAACATAGGGGTGCCTATGTATTTTTCAATTAGTGTTTTGTTTTCTTTGGGCAAATATCCAGTAGTGAAGTTATTAGATGGCATGGTATTTCTATTTTTAATTTTTTGAGGAGCCTACATACTGTTTTCCACAGTGGCTATACCAGGTTACATTCCTATCAACAGTGCTCTAAGGTTCCTTTTTTCCACATCCTTGCTAGCACCTGTTATTTCTTGCCTTTTTGATTCTAGGCATTCTGATAGTTGTAAGGTGACATCTCATTGTGCTGATTTACATTTTCCTGATGATGAGTGATACTGAACATCTTTACATGTGTATATTGGCCATCTGTGTGTCTTCTTTGGAAAAATACCCAGAAGACTGTATATCTTGACCCTTGCCAACCCCTACTCCAAATAAAATAACAAATTTGGATTCTAAGCATTTGAAATATTAATATATTAAAATTTTTGGTGGAGGAGCAGGCCTGTTATTTCATTTCCTATGTCTTTATGAAGAGAACAAATGAATTAAGTTATGAAAAAAGGTCAACTTTTATTATATACAACTATACAAGGAAACAAAGTCACAAATAATTTAAAGTTTGAATCAGTTGTAATAGTACATATGTAATCACTTAACTATAAAAAATTTAAAAATTCCCTCCTTAATACCCATCACCAGGAGGGAACATACTGCATGGTGCACTGGGTGTTATACGCAAGTAATGAATCATGGAAATTTACATCAAAAACTAGGGATGTACTCTATGGTGACTAACATAATTTTTAAAAAATTGAAAAAAAATCTGGCAATTTAGCTTGTAACTCAAATCTAGTAGAACAATTTAGAGGTGAAAAATCCTAATAATTTAAATTTATGGTATGGAAGTATATCTATCTATCTATCTATCTACATATATGTATATAAATATGCCACATTATAAAACAATTTAAAAGTAAACAATTCGGAATTGGCACAGTGAAAATTCTAAAGGGGGCTTTCTTATAATTAAGAAAAAGAAGCCAGTACTTAGTGTGTGTTTTAAGAGTATATTTTAAATATTTTGAAAAATACACTGTAAACTGCTGAAGGAGTAATTCTATTGTAATTTAATTCCTTGATTGTCTTCATCAACACTCTCTAAAAAAGGGTGACCAGGATTTTTGAGACAAATCAAATAACTATTTTTTCTTTATTGTTTTAGAAACCTTTGGATTCTTACATCATTTAAATAAATCAATGATAGACATATATTGAGTATTTCTACATGCCAGGCATTGTAAAATGTGTTGCAGATTCAAGCATAAGTAAGACATGGTCCTCGTCTTTTAAAAACTTTGAGTGTACTAAAATGCTGATTAAAGATAGAACTAGAATAAAAGAAGTGGAATATTACTAGGACAGTCATCACATAGAGAATTTCACAATATTTTCCCTTTCTAGCATTTCATTTGGTTCTCATTGTTTCTGTTTTTCTTTTTTTTAATAATAATATTTTTTATTATATTATGTTAGTCACCATACAGTACATCCCTAGTTTTTGATGTAAAGTTCCATGATTCATTACTCGCGTATAACACCCAGGGCACCATGCAATACGTGCCCTTCTTAATACCCATCACCTGCCTATCCCATTCCCCCCGGCTCTGAAGGCCTCAGTTTGTTTCCCAGAGTCCATAGTCTCTCGTGGTTCATTCCCCCTTCTCTTTACCCCCCTTTCTTTTTCCCTTTCTTCTCCTACCGATCTTCCTACTTCTTATGTTCCATAAATGAGTGAAACCATATGATAATTGACTTTCGCTCCTTGACTTATTTCACCTAACATTATCTCCTCCAGTCCCGTCCATGTTGCAGCAAATGTTGAGAAACCATTCCTTTTGATGGCTGAGTAATATTCCATTGTATATATGGACCACATCTTCTTAATCCAGTCATCTGTTGAAGGGCATCTCAGCTCCTTCCACGATTTAGCTAATGTGGACAATACTGCTATGAACATTGGGGTGCATATGGCCCTTCTCATCACTGTGTCTGTATCTTTGGGGTAAATAACCAGTAGTGCAATGGCTGGATCGCAGGGTAGCTCAATTTTTACCTTCTTAAGCGACTTCTACACTGTACTCCAAAGTGGCTGTACCAACTTGCATTCCCACCAACAAAGTAGGAGGGATCCCCTTTCTCCAC
Organism: Ursus maritimus; assembly: GCF_017311325.1. NCBI lineage: Eukaryota > Metazoa > Chordata > Mammalia > Carnivora > Ursidae > Ursus > Ursus maritimus. The sequence continues at coordinate 57,666,678 of NW_024423319.1, forward strand.
ATCCTCCAACATTTGTTGTGTCCTGCTTGTCTAATTTTGCCATTCTAACTGGAGTAAGGTGGTATCTCAGTGTGGTTTTGATTTGAATTTCCCTGATGCCTAATGATTGTGAACATTTTTTCATGTGTCTGTTAGCAATTTGTATGTCTTCATTGGTAAAGTGTCTGTTCATATCTTCTGCCCATTTTTTGATTTGATTATTTGTTTCTTGTGTATTGAATTGGAGAAGTTCTTTGTAGATCTTGGATACCAGTCTTTTTTTATTATTATTGTATTATGTTAGTCACCACACAGTACATCCATGGTTTCTGATATAAAGTTCGATGATTCATTAGTTGCATATAACACCCAGTGCACCATGCAATACATGCCCTCCTTGCTACCCATCACCAGTCTATCCCATTACCCCAGCCCCCTCCCCTCTGAAGCCCTCAGTTTGTTTCTCAAGAGTCCATAGTCTCTCATACTTCATTCCCCCTTCTGATCACCCCCCCTTTCTTTATCCCTTTCTTCCCCTACCAATCTTCCTAGTTCTTATGTTCCACAGATGAGAGAAATCATATGACAATTGTCTTTCTCTGTTTGACTTATTTCACTTATCATTATCTCCTACAGTGCCGTCCATGTTGCAGCAAATGTTGAGAACTCGTTCTTTCTGATAGCTGAGTAATATTCCATTGTATATATGGACCACAACTTCTTAATCCATTTGTCTGTTGAAGGGCATCTCTGTTCCTTCCATGATTTGGCTATTGTGGACAGTGCTGCTATGAACATTGGGGTGCATATGGCCCTTCTGTTCACTACATCTGTACCTTTGGGGTAAATACCGAGTAGTGCAAATGGTTGGGTCATAGGGTAGCTCAATTTTTAACTTTTAAGGGACCTCCAGACTGTTTTCCAGAGTGGCTGTACAACTTGCATTCCCACCAACAATGTAGGAGGGATCCCTTTCTCCATATCCTCTCCAACAATTGTTGTTTCTTGCCTTTTCTATTTCTGCCATTCTAACTGCCATAAAGGTGGTATCTTAGTGTGGTTTTGACTTGAATTTCCCTGATGACTAATGATTTTGAACATTTTTTCATGTGTCTGTTAGCCATTTGTCTGTCATCATTGGAAAAGTTTCTGTTCATATCTTCTGCCCATTTTATGATTTTTTATTTTGTCTCACATATTGAGTTTGAGAAGTTCTTTGTAGATCTTCGATACCAGTCTTTTATCTGTAGTGTCATTTGCAAATATCTTCTCCCTTTCTGTGGACTGCCTCTTAGTTTTTTGGACTCTTTCCTTGACTGTGAGGAAGCTTTTTATCTTGATGAAGTCCCACAAGTTCATTTTTTCTTTTGTTTCTCTTGCCTTTGGAGATGTGTCATGAAAAAAGTTGCTGTGGCCGTTGTCAAAGAGGTTGCTGCCTATGTTCTCCTCTAGAATTCTGATGGATTCGTGTCTCACATCGAGGTCTTTTATCCATTTGGAGTTTATCTTTGTGTATGGTGTGAGAGTGGTCAAGTTTCATTCTTTTGCATGTAGCTGTCCTATTTTCCCAGCACCATGTATTGAAGATACTGTCTTTATCCACTGGATGTTTTTTCCTTCTTTGTCAAAGATTAGTTGCCCAACGAGTCGAGGGTCCATTTCTCGGTTGTCTATTCCGTTCCATTGGTCTATGTGTCTGTTTTTGTGCCAGTACCATGCTGTTTTTGTGATCACAGCTTTGTAGTACAGCTTCAATTCCAGCAACGTGATGCCCCCAGCTTTGTTTTTCCTTTTCAACAATTCCTTGGCGATTCGGGGCCTTTTCTGGTTCCACACAAATTTAAGGGATATTTCTTCCAGCTCTTTGAAAAATGTCATTGGTATTTGGATCCGGATGGCATTGAAAGTGTAGATTGCTCTGGGTAGCATAGACATTTTAACTATGTTAATTCTTCTGATCCATGAGCATGGAATATTTTTCCATTTTTTTGTGTCTTATTCAATGTCTTTCAAGAGTGATTTGTAGTTTCTAGAATATAGATCCTTCATGGCTCTAGTTAAATTAATTCCAAGATAACGTATGATTTTTGGTGCTATTGTAAATGGAATGGATTCCCTAATTTCTCTTTCTTCAGTCTCATTGTTCATGTATAGAAATGCAACTGATTTCTGAGCATTGATTTTGTAACCTGCCACATTACCGAATTGCTCTATAAATTATAGTAGTTTGGTGGTGGATTCTTTTGAATCTTCCATATAGAGTATCATGTCATCTGTGAAGAGAGACAGTTTGACTTCCTCTTTGCCAATTTGGATACCTTTTATCCCTTTTTGTTGTCTGATTGGTGTTACAAGGACTTCTACAACTATGTTGAATAATAATGACGAGAGTGGGCATCCTCGTCGTGTTCCTGATCTTAAGGGAAAGGCTTCCAACTTTTCCCCATGAGAAGAATATTTGCTGTAGGATTTACATAGATGGTTTTTATGAAAT
>NW_024423319.1:57669160-57724438 GCF_017311325.1 Ursus maritimus
CTTCTGATCACCCCCCCTTTCTTTATCCCTTTCTTCCCCTACCAATCTTCCTAGTTCTTATGTTCCACAGATGAGAGAAATCATATGACAATTGTCTTTCTCTGTTTGACTTATTTCACTTATCATTATCTCCTACAGTGCCGTCCATGTTGCAGCAAATGTTGAGAACTCGTTCTTTCTGATAGCTGAGTAATATTCCATTGTATATATGGACCACAACTTCTTAATCCATTTGTCTGTTGAAGGGCATCTCTGTTCCTTCCATGATTTGGCTATTGTGGACAGTGCTGCTATGAACATTGGGGTGCATATGGCCCTTCTGTTCACTACATCTGTACCTTTGGGGTAAATACCGAGTAGTGCAATGGTTGGGTCATAGGGTAGCTCAATTTTTAACTTTTTAAGGGACCTCCAGACTGTTTTCCAGAGTGGCTGTACCAACTTGCATTCCCACCAACAATGTAGGAGGGATCCCCTTTCTCCATATCCTCTCCAACAATTGTTGTTTCTTGCCTTTTCTATTTCTGCCATTCTAACTGCCATAAGGTGGTATCTTAGTGTGGTTTTGACTTGAATTTCCCTGATGACTAATGATTTTGAACATTTTTTCATGTGTCTGTTAGCCATTTGTCTGTCATCATTGGAAAAGTTTCTGTTCATATCTTCTGCCCATTTTATGATTTTTTTATTTGTTTCTCACATATTGAGTTTGAGAAGTTCTTTGTAGATCTTCGATACCAGTCTTTTATCTGTAGTGTCATTTGCAAATATCTTCTCCCTTTCTGTGGACTGCCTCTTAGTTTTTTGGACTCTTTCCTTGACTGTGAGGAAGCTTTTTATCTTGATGAAGTCCCACAAGTTCATTTTTTCTTTTGTTTCTCTTGCCTTTGGAGATGTGTCATGAAAAAAGTTGCTGTGGCCGTTGTCAAAGAGGTTGCTGCCTATGTTCTCCTCTAGAATTCTGATGGATTCGTGTCTCACATCGAGGTCTTTTATCCATTTGGAGTTTATCTTTGTGTATGGTGTGAGAGTGGTCAAGTTTCATTCTTTTGCATGTAGCTGTCCTATTTTCCCAGCACCATGTATTGAAGATACTGTCTTTATCCACTGGATGTTTTTTCCTTCTTTGTCAAAGATTAGTTGCCCAACGAGTCGAGGGTCCATTTCTCGGTTGTCTATTCCGTTCCATTGGTCTATGTGTCTGTTTTTGTGCCAGTACCATGCTGTTTTTGTGATCACAGCTTTGTAGTACAGCTTCAATTCCAGCAACGTGATGCCCCCAGCTTTGTTTTTCCTTTTCAACAATTCCTTGGCGATTCGGGGCCTTTTCTGGTTCCACACAAATTTAAGGGATATTTCTTCCAGCTCTTTGAAAAATGTCATTGGTATTTGGATCCGGATGGCATTGAAAGTGTAGATTGCTCTGGGTAGCATAGACATTTTAACTATGTTAATTCTTCTGATCCATGAGCATGGAATATTTTTCCATTTTTTTGTGTCTTATTCAATGTCTTTCAAGAGTGATTTGTAGTTTCTAGAATATAGATCCTTCATGGCTCTAGTTAAATTAATTCCAAGATAACGTATGATTTTTGGTGCTATTGTAAATGGAATGGATTCCCTAATTTCTCTTTCTTCAGTCTCATTGTTCATGTATAGAAATGCAACTGATTTCTGAGCATTGATTTTGTAACCTGCCACATTACCGAATTGCTCTATAAATTATAGTAGTTTGGTGGTGGATTCTTTTGAATCTTCCATATAGAGTATCATGTCATCTGTGAAGAGAGACAGTTTGACTTCCTCTTTGCCAATTTGGATACCTTTTATCCCTTTTTGTTGTCTGATTGGTGTTACAAGGACTTCTACAACTATGTTGAATAATAATGACGAGAGTGGGCATCCTCGTCGTGTTCCTGATCTTAAGGGAAAGGCTTCCAACTTTTCCCCATGAGAAGAATATTTGCTGTAGGATTTACATAGATGGTTTTTATGAAATTGAAGAATGTACCCTCTATCCCTACACTCTGAAATGTTTTAATCAGGAAAGGATGCTGTATTTTGTCAAATGCTTTTTCTGCATCTATTGAGAGAGTCCTATGGTTCTTGACTCTTATCTTGTTGATATGATCTATCACACTGATCGATTTGCGAATGTTGAACTACCCTTGCATCCCAGGGATGAATCCCACTTGGTCATGATGGATAATTGTCTTAATGTACTATTGGATCCTATTAGCTACAATCTTGTTGAGAATTTTGGTGTCCATATTCATCAGGGATTTTGGTCTGTAATTCTCCTTTTTGAAGGGGTCTTTGCCCGGTTTGGGGATCAAGTTAATATTGGCCTCATAGAATGAGTTTGGTAGTTTTCGTTCTGTTTCTTTTCTTTGAAACAGCTTCAAGAGAACAGGTATTATTTCATCTTTGAATGTTTGGTAGAATTCCCCGGGGAATCTATCAGGATCTGGAGTCTTCTTTTTTGGAAGGTTTTTGATCACTGTTTCAATCTCTTCATAATTAATCAGTCTGTTTAAAAAAATCAATTTCATGCAGATGACATGATACTCTATATGGAAAACCCAAAGACACCACTCCCAAACTATTAGAAGTTATAGAACAATTCAGTAATGTGGCGGGTTACAAAATCAATGCCAGAAATCAGTTGCATTTCTATACACGAATAAGGAGACTGAAGAAAGAGAAATTAGGGAATCCATCCCATTTACAATAGCATCAAAAACCATACGTTACCTTGGAATTAACTTAACCAGAGAAGTAAAGAATCTAGGATATTCTGTAAATTACAAATCACTCTTGAAAGACATTGAAGAAGACACAGAAAGATGGAAGAATATTCCATGCTCACAGATAGGAAGAATTAACATAGTTAAAATGTCCATGCTACCCAGAGCAATCTACACTTTCAATGCCATCCTGATCCAAATACTGATGACATTTTTCAAAGAACTGGAACAAATAGTCCTTAAATTTGTATGGAACCAGAAAAAGCCCTGAATCGCTAAGGAACTGTTGAAAAGGGAAAACAAAGCTGGGGGCATCACAATGCCAGATTTCAAGCTGTACTACAAAGCTATGATCACAAAGACAGCATGATACTGGCACAAAAACAGATACATAGACCAATGGAACAGAATAGAGAACCCAGAAATGGACCCTCGGCTCTTTGGGCAACTAATCTTTGATAAAGCAGGAAAAAACATCCAGTGGAAAAAAGACAGTCTCGTCAATAAATGGTCCTGGGAAAATTGGACAGCTACATGAAAAAGAATGAAACTTGACCACTCTCTCACACCATACACAAAGATAAACTCCAAATGGATGAAAGACCTCGATGTGAGACAGGAATCCATCAAAATCCTAGAGGAGAACATAGGCAACAACCTATACGACATCGGCCAAAGCAACCTTTTTCATGACACATCTCCACAGGCAAGAGAAACAAAAAATAAATGAACTTGTGGGACTTCATCAAGATAAAAAGCTTCTGCACAGCCAAGGAAACAGTCAAAAAACTAAGAGGCAGCCCACGGAATGGGAGAATATATTTGCAAATGATGCTACAGATAAAAGACTGGTATCCAAGATCTACAAAGAACTTCTCAAACTCAATACGCGAGAAACAAATAAACAAATCATAAAATGGGCAGAAGATATGAACAGACACTTTTCCAATGGTGACATACAAATGGCTAACAGACACATGAAAAAATATTCAAAATCACTAGCCATCAGGGAAATTGAAATCAAAACCACATTAAGATACACCCTACACCAGTTACAATGGCAAAAATTGACAAGGCAAGAACAACAATTGCTGGAGTGGATGTGGAGAAAGGGGATCCCTCCTAGACTGTTGGTGGGAATGCAAGTTGGTACAGCCACTCTGGAAAACAGTGTGAAGGTCCCTTAAAAAGTTAAAAATTGAGCTAACCTACGACCCAGCCATTGCACTACTGGGTATTTACCCCAAACATACAGACGTAGTAAAGAGAAGGGCCATAAGGACCCCAATGTTCATAGCAGCATTCTCCACCTAAGCTAAATCATGGAAGGAGTCGCGATGCCCTTCAACAGATGACTGGATTAAGAAGTTGTGGTCCATATATGCAATGGAATATTACTCAGCTATCAGAAAGAACGAGTTGTCAACATTTGCTGCAACATGGACGGCACTGTAGGAGATAATGCTAAGTGAAATAAGTCAAGCAGAGCAAGACAATTATCATATGGTTTCTCTCATCTATGGAACATAAGAACTAGGAAGATCGGTAGGGGAAGAAAGGGATAAAGAAAGAGGGGTGATCAGAATGTGGAATGGAGCATGAGGGACTATGGACTACGAGAAACAAACTAGGGACCTCAGAAGGGAAGTGGGGTGGGGGAATGGGATACACTGGCGATGGGTAGAAAGAAGGGCACATATTGCATGGTGCACTGGGTGTTATACGCAACTAAGGAATCATTGAACTTTACATCGGAAACCGGGGATGTACTGTATGGTGACTAACATAATATTATAAAAAAACATTTAAAAAAATCAATTTCTTCCTGTTTCAGACTTGGTAGCTTATAGGTTTCCAGGAAGGCCTCCATTTCTTCCAGGTTGTTTAATTTATTAGCATAAAGCTGTTGATTAAAGTTTCTAATGATCCTTCCTGTTTCATTGGTGTTGGTTGTGACCTCTCCCTTTTCATTCATCATTTTATTAATTTGGGTCCCTTCTCTATTCTTTTGACTAAGTCTTGCCAGTGGCATATGTATCTTATTTATTCTTTCAAAAAACCAGCTTCTAGTTCTGTTGATCTGCTCTACTGTGCTCCTGGTTTCTAATGCATTGATCTCTGCTCTAATCTTGATCAACTGCGCTCTCGTGCATGGATTAGGCCTGTTCTTCTGTTGCTGTTCCAGCTTCTTGAGGTGAGAATATAAAAACTGTATTTTAGATTTTTCTATTCTTTTGAGTGAGGCTTGGATGGCTATGTATTTTCCCCTTAGGACTGCCTTTGCAGTGTCCCATAGGTTTTGGACCATTGTGTTTTCATTCTCGTTGGTCTCCATAAATTGTTTAAATTGATTTTTGATTTCCTGGTTTATCGAATCATTCTCAAGCAGGATGGTTCTTAGTTTCCACGTGTTTGAGTCTCTTCCAAATTTTTCCTTGTGATTGAGTTCCATTTTCAGAGCACTGTGGTCTGAGAATATGCAGGGAATAATTTCAGCGTTTTGGTGTCAGTTGAGACTGTTCTGTGACCCAGAATATGATCTATTCTGGAGAATGTTCCATGGGCATTCGAAAAGAATGAGTATTCTGTTGTTCTGGGGTGTAGTGTTCTTTATATATCTATGGGGTCCATGTGGTCTAGTATGCCATTCAAAGCTCTTGTTTCTTTGTTGCTTTTCTGCTTAGGTGATCTGTCTATTGCTGATACTGGAGTGTTGAGGTCTCCTACTATTAACGTATTTTTATCTGTATGTCTCTTTATTTTCGTTAAGAGTTGGCTTGTGTATCTAGCTGCTCCCCTGTTGGGGCATAGATATTTATAATTGTCATATCCACTTGTTGGATACATCCCTTAAGAATAATATAGTTTCCTTCTGTGTCTCTAACTACAGTCTTTAGTTTAAAATCCAATCTGTCTGATATGAGAATGTCTACCCTAGCTTTCTTTTGAGGTCACTTGGCATGAAAAATGGTTTTTCATCTCTTTGCTTTCAGTCTGAATGTATCTTTAGGTTCAAAATGAGTCTCTTGTAGACAGCATATGGTTGGGTCATGTCTGTTTATCCAATCTGCAACCCTGTGGCGTTTTTTGGGAGCATTTAGGCCATTCACATTGAGATTGATTATTGAGAAATGTGATTTTAATGATGTCATGTTGCCTTTAAAGTCTTTGTTTCTGCAGATTGTAACTTTCTCTTCTGTATCACTCTTGGGGCCTTTTTACTTTAATAGAACCCCCCTTAATATCTCCTGTAGTGCTGGTTTCGTGCTTACGAATTTGTTCAGTGTCTGGTGATTCTGGAAGGTCCTTATCTCTCCATCAATTCTGAATGACAGCCTTGCTGGATATAGGATCCTTGGCTGCATATTTTTCACTGAAAGAGCTTTAAAAATGCCCCCCCCCCAACTCTTTCTCTCATTCCAGGTCTGTGTAGATGGGTCTGACGTAATCCTAATATTTTTGCCTTTGTACGTGAGAAATTTCTTTGCCCTGGTCACTTTCAATACTGTATCCTTGGATCTAATATTTGCGAAATGCACTATGACGTGACATGGCGTAGGTCTGTCGTGGTTGAGATTCGGAGGGGTCCTCTCAGCCTCTTGGACACGAATGCTTATTTCCTTTGCTAGGTTAGGGTAGTTTTCACCTACAGTTTGTTCAAATATCTCTTCTAGACCTCTGTTTTTCTCCACCCCCTCAGGGATGCCAATGATTCTGACATTGAAACGTGTGATTGAGTCAATAATCTCCCATAACCAACATTCTTGAGATTGGATTTTTTTGAGCCAAGTTTCTATTTTAGCTTTCTCTTCTACCATCCCATCCTCCAATTCACTAATTCGACCTTCTGCCTCATTTACCCTGTCTGTCAGAGCATCTAGTTTTGACTGCATTTAATTCATAGCATTTTTAAATTTCTGCCAATTTTGCTCTCCTATCCGCCTTTAGAGAGTCTATATTTTTGTTCATATTTTCGTTAATACTTTTTTCAAGTCTACACATCATCTTGACCATTGTTACTGAGAACTCCATTTCTGAAAATTTGGTTATATCCATATCCATCAGTTCTGTGGCAGAGGCTGCAGACTCATTATCTTTTCTTTGTTGGGGGTGGGATTTCTCCTTCTCGTCATGCTGATGAGGAGAAGTTGAGGGGTTGCCCAGAGCCCAAATTATTGTCCAGGACCCAGGCAGTATGCTCTTGTTTTATAGGGACCTTAGGGATGTGGGCTTCTTGATTTTTCAACCTACCTTCTGGGGGAGGGGCCTGATGCACTGATATTCAGGCAACCCTGTTTGGGTAGTCTCCCTGTCTGCTGCGAGGGGGGATGGGGGTGGGCACACTGTGAGCTGGTGTTTCCAGACTTTTGTTCTCTGGCGGCTTTCCCTGGCGGTTTTCTGTGGCTCTTCTGAGAGTCAGAGCAGCAGTGGCCAAATCCCAGGCTCTGTCTCAGAACAGAGAGATCGCAGTCCTATCTCCACAGAGCTCTTCTGGCCACTTTAACTCTGGTTCTGTTGGTGCTGCTTAACCCTGCAGTGTCCTGGGTTGTGTGCCCCTCAGCCGGCGTCCCAGCCCTCACTTCCAGGGCCGGCCTGTCTCTGTCCTTTGTGTTTCTAACACTACCAGCTACCAGCCGCCCCCATGCGCGCTCCGGAGCTCTGTTTCAGTATGGTTCGCATGTGCTCTGGAGCTCCGCTTTTCAGTTTGGACGCGCACGTGTTACCAGGCTCACAGTCTCTGTCTCCTCTCTCGTGGGTGCCGGTTCGGGATTCTGGCCCACTCCCCAGTGCAGGTGGCTACTGCTTCCCGGCGCCCGAGCATGGCGGCTCCCTCTCCCTTCCGTTTATCTTCCTATATCTGTGTGCGGATTCATGGCTCCCTGCTTCGTACCTCAATACTCAGTGCTGGAGATGTTCTTTTGTAGAGATCCAGCTGTATCTTCCTGCATCTCAGGCTGATTCCGTGGTCTGGTACCTATCCAGCTCGACTCGGGACCAGCTGGAAAAGGGGACCCCTACTCCTCCGCCATCTTAACTCTCCCTTCTGTTTTTCTTCTGAGAGTTTCATGCATTGAAAACGGTTTTGGGGGCGCCTGGGTGGCGCAGTCGTTAGGCGGCTGCCTTCGGCTCAGGGCGTGATCCCGGCGTTCTGGGATCGAGCCCCACATCAGGCTTCTCCGCTTTTGAATAATACATTTTTATTACAATATAATTGCATATAATATTATGTAAATCTAAAGAGGTACAGCATGTTGATTTGATACTCTTATGTACTGTAACATGATTACCACCATGGCATTAGTTAGCACCTTCATCACATCACATGTAATAATAGCCACTTTAAAGTCCTTGTCTGTTAGGTCCAATGTGGTTCATCTTAGAGTTGGAATTGATTGATTTTCTCTTTTCTTGAAACTGTGTTCCATTTTCTTGGTTCCTTGTATATGAGATAATTTTGGATTATATATTATACATTTGAATACTAAGTTATGGAGATTTTTTGTATTGTTATTTTTTCTTCAATGATTATTGTTTTGTTTTGGTGGATAATTTTCTTGGAAGGGTTTGCACTGAAAATTCTGCTTTTGGGGCAGCAGCTCTGGTCTCTGTATCTTTTATCTTTGTTTGAATTACATTGAGCCTCTTCTGTACATTTTTGATTCAGGGTCAGTTCTAGCTCTGTTCCTGACAGAATTCCTCCTGAACATTCACCGTTTCCTAGCATCTCTTTTCTGATCCTCCCAGCCAGAAAGACTGTGGGCTTTTCCACATATGTTTTCACCATCACTGTGTGACATAGGAAGTGCACTTAACCCTAGACTAAAAAACACAGATATGGGAACCTTACTTATAGCTCCATATATTCCCTCCTTCAACAAACTGTTTACTTCCCATCAGAGTCTGTCTGCTTCTGTTCATTCTCCAGTACCTTCAGGTAGTTATTTTTTAATTATGTTCAACTTTTAGAGCTGTTTACTGTGGAGAGGAGAGTGTTAAGTAGGGTCTTAATCTATTATTTCCAGAAACGGAAGTGAGAATTTAGTTTTGATATTTTGAGGTTGGAAATGGTTAACAAAACTTATGGCTTGAATAGAAACTGGAACATTTATTGGACAGAGATAATTTCTTCTGTATACTTCAGGTTGTCAGGGCTATCATGGTTGGAGAAAGTGCCATTTTCAAAATTTTATGATTTTGAAAGATCCTCTCCTGGAAAACCTTTTAGTGTTTTATTTCATAGATGTTTAGTTCACTATAGAAATGTAATGGTTTTGGTTTTGTTTTTCTTTTATGTTCAAGGTTGTTCATCGTGATCTTAAACCTAGTAATATTTTATATATGGATGAATCAGCCAATGCAGACTCCATTAGAATCTGTGATTTTGGGTTTGCAAAACAACTTCGAGGGGAAAATGGACTTCTCTTAACTCCATGCTACACTGCCAACTTTGTAGCACCTGAGGTATTCTTTAAAACTTTAGTATTGCCCTTTTGTTCTTTTCCTTTAGTTGAATATATATGACGTCATGTATATGTTAAAATTTGATAGGTAAAAAGCTGAGTAATCTTATCCTTTCCCAATTATAAAGCTCTTTAAATCAGTGAATTATGATAACCTCTAACATAAATATTCAGACTAGTAACTAGCATCCAAAAACAGCCTGAATATATAATCATCAGACTACTCTTTTCTGTTGGGTTATGTACTAGCATCAGAATCATACACTTGTAGAGCTGGAAGGGAGAATAGAGATAACCCCATCTTCAACATATTAAATATTCTAAGTGAAGAAACTGAGGCTCAAAGTACTTTAAAAAAGTTTTTCAAGACCCAGCATTTACTTAGTAATAAAGCCAGGGTAGATTTTCAGATATTTCAGTTTCTGCTGAAAAAGAGGTAATTTATATTATTTAACATTATACATTATACATAAGGGCAATACCACCCCTGATTGTCTTTAAGATCTAATTCCTGGAGAAAACAGCTTCACAGGGATTTTTATAAGCAGGGGGATTTTTCTTGGCAAATACCACTCATATGTAGATCTTAGAGGGAAGAGTCAGGAAAGGTGAGTCAGGGGAGATTGAGGGGTATAGGTTTCACATTTATCAAACTCCAACAGTTAGTTCTGATACTGGGGATGGGAGCTTTGACAGTAGCAACTCCCACAGCAGTGAAAGTATGGTTGATCAAAAATGAATTGGCGGGGCACCTGGGTGGCACACCCGGTTGGGCATCCAACTCTTGGTTTCAGCTAGGGTCATAATCTCAGGGTCGTGGCATTGAGCCCCAAGTCAGGCTCCAGCTCAGCACGGAATCTTCCTAAGACTCCCTCTCCCTCTACCTCTGGCTCCCCCCCTCCACTCTCTCTCTAAAATAAATTTTAAAAAATGAATCAGGGATGGCACTGGCCATATAATTTCTTTGTTTATAAATTAGAAACTGTTCTTATATGTTATGAATAATGCTAAACTCTATGAATTATATGTTCAGCCCAAAGCAAAATACACAAAAAGTTTCAGGTTTTAAAAATTGAATTTTCCAAGTCAGAGAAAATGAATAAAATAATTTGAGGATAAATTCCTATCTCTTGTGCAATTTTCTGATTTTTTATATCAAATACTATCCCTTTCAAGATAATAATTCACATCAGCTATAGCAAGATATTCACATATAAATATCAACAAATCTGTATTTTAATAAGTATATATTAGAAAACTATTTTTATTGAAGTAAAATTAGCATACAGTGTTATTGGTTTCAGGTATGTAAAATAGTGTATCTAATAATGAAAATAGAAATATAGAAAATAGAAAAATAACATTAATACTAAAAAATTCCCAAGTTAAAATTTAATGTATTCCTTTAAGATGTTGATGTTGAAGAAGGATAACACCAACTTTACATGTTTTTTATAAGAGGTTTGCCATATAAAAATTATGTACCTAGAGAATGTATTTTAATCTATACTTTTTATTTTTTAATAATAATATTTTTATTATGTTAGTAACCATACAGTGCATCCCTAGATTTTGATCTAATGATTCATTACTTGTGTATAACACCCAGTGCACCATGCAATATGTACCCTCCTGAAAAGCCATCACGAGCCTATCCCATTCCCCAACCACCCCGCCCGAAGTCCTCAGTTTTTTCCGAGTCCATAGTCTCTAATGCTTCATTCCCCCTTATGATCACCTCCCCTTTCTTTATCTTTCTTCTCGTACTGATCTTCTTACTTCTTATGTTCCATAAATGAGTGAAACCATATGATAATTGTCTTTCTCTCCTTGACTTATTTCACGTCGCATTATCGCCTCCAGTCCCGTCCATGTTACAGCAAATGTTGAAAAATTTTTCTTTTTGATGGCTGAGTAATTTTCCATTGTATATATGGACCACATCTTCTTAATCCAGTCATCTGTTGAAGGGCATCTCAGCTTCTTCCATGATTTAGCTTAAGTGGACAATGCTGCTATGAACCTTGGGGTCCTTATGGCCCTTCACTTCTCTACATCTGTATCTTTGGGGTAAATACCCAGTAGTGCAATTGCTGCATCATAGGGTAGCTCAATTTTTAACTTTTAAGGCACCTCCACACTGTTTTCCAGAGTGGCTGTACCAACTTGCATTCCCACCAACAATGTAGGAGGGATCCCCTTTCTCCATATCCTCTCCAACAATTGTTGTTTCTTGCCTTGTCTATTTCTGCCATTCTAACTGGCGTAAGGTGGTATCTCAGTGTGGTTTTGATTTGGATTTCCTTGATGGCCAATGATTTTGAACATTTTTTCATGTGTCTGTTAGCCATTTGTATGTCTTCATTGGAAAAGTGTCTGTTCATATCTTCTGCCCATTTTTTGATTTATTTGTTTCTCACGTATTGAGTTTGAGAAGTTCTTTGTAGATCTTGGATACCAGTCTTTTATCTGTAGTGTCATTTACAAATATCTTCTCCCATTCCGTGGGCTCCCTCTTAGTTTTCTTGACTCTTTCCTCGGCTGTGCAGAAGCTTTTTATCTTGATGAAGTCCCACAAGTTCATTTTATCTTTCGTTTCTCTTGCCTTTGGAGATGTGTCATGAAAAAGATTGCTGTGGCTGATGTCCTAGAGGTTGCTGCCTATGTTCTCCTCTAGGACGTTCATGGATTCCTGTCTCACATCAAGGTCTTTCATCCATTTGAAGTTTATCTTTGTGTATGGTGTGAGAGAGTGGTCAAGTTTCATTCTTTTGCATGTAGCTGTCCAGTTTTCCCAGGACCATTTATTGACAAGACTGTCTTTTTTCCACTGGATGTTTTCTCCTGCTTTATCAAAGATTAGTTGCCCAAAGAGCCGAGGGTCCATTTCTGGGTTCTCTATTCTGTTCCATTGGTCTATGTGTCTGTTTTTGTGCTAGTAACCTGCTGTCTTTGTGATCACTGCTTTGTAGTACAGCTTGAAATCCGGCAATGTGATGCACCCAGCTTTGTTTTTCCTTTTCAACAATTCCATGGTGTTTCGGGGCCTTTTCTGGTTCCACACAAATTTAAGGGCTGTTTGTTCCAGTTCTTTGAAAAATGTCATTGGTATTTTGATCGGGATGGCATTGAAAGTGTAGCTTGCTATGGGTAGCATAGACATTTTAACTATGTTAATTCTTCTGATCCATGATCATGGAATATTTTTCCATCTTTTTGTGTCTTATTCAATGTCGTTCAAGAGTGATTTGTATTTTCTAGAATATAGATCCTTTACGTCTCTGGTTAACTCCGCGATAACATATGATTTTGGGTGCTATTGTAAATGGAATGGATTCCCTAATTTCTCTTTCTTCAGTCTCATTGTTCGTGTATAGAAATGCAACTGATTTCTGAGCATTGATTTTGTATCCCGCCACATTCCTGAATTGCTCTATAGCTTGTAGAAGGTTGGGGGTGGATTCTTTTGGGTTTTCCATATAGAGTATCATGTCATCTGCGAAGAGAGACAGTTTGACTTCTTCTTTGCCGATTTGGATACCTTTTATCCCTTTTTGTTGTCTGATTGCTGTTTCAAGGACTTCTAGTACTGTGTTGAATAATAATGGCGAGAGTGGGCATCCTTGTGGTGTTCCTGATCTTAAGGGAAAGGTTCTCAGCTTTTCCCCATTGAGAATGTTATTCGCTGTGGGCTTTTCATAGGTGGTTTCTATGAAATTGAGGAATGTACCCTCTATCCCTACACTCTGAAGGGTTTTAATCAGGAAAGGATGCTGTATTTTGTCAAATTCTTTTTCTGCATCTATTGAGAGGATCATATGGTTCTTGACTCTTTTCTCTTTGATATGATGTATCACACTGATTGATTTGCGAATGTTGAACCACCCTTGCATCCCAGGGACGAATCCCACTTGGTCATGATGGATAATCCTTTTAATGTAGTGTTGGATCCTATTAGCTAGGATCTTGTTGAGAATTTTGGCGTCCATGTTCCTCAGGGAAATTGGTCTATAATTCTCCTTTTTGATGGGGTCTTCACCTGGTTTAGGAATCAAGGTAATATTGGCCTCATATATTGAGTTTGGTGTTTTCCTTCTGTTTCTTTTCTTTGAAACAGCTTCAGGAGAATAGGTATTATTTCTTCTTTGAAGGTTTGGTAGAATTCCCTGGGGAATTCATCAGGCCCTGGAGTCTTGTTTTTCGGAAAGTTTTTAATAACTGCTTCAATCTTTTCATAATTAATTTGTCTGTTTAAAAAATCAGTTCCTTCCTGTTTCAGACTTGGTAGTTTATAGGTTTCAAGGAAGGCATCCATTTCTTCCAGGTTGTTTAATTTATTGGCATAAATCTGTTGGTAAAAGTTTCTAATGATCCTTCCTATTTCATTGGTGTTGGTTGTAACCTCTCCCTTTTCATTCATAATTTTATTAATTTGGATCCTTTCTCTATTCTTCTGACTAAGTCTTGCCAGTGGCTTATCTATCTTATTTATTCTTTCAAAGAACAGCTTCTAGTTCTGTTGATCTGCTCTACTGTGCTCCTGGTTTCTAATTCATTGTTCTCTGCTATAGTATGATCAACTGCTTTCTCATGTGTGGATTAGGGCTGTTCTTCTATTGCTGTTCCAGCTTCTTGAGGTGAGAATATAAAAACTGCATTTTAGATTTTTCTACTCTTTTGAGTGAGGCTTGGATGGCTATGTATTTTCCCCTTAGGACTGCCATTGCAGTGTCCAAAGGGTTTTGGACCATTGTGTTTTCATTCTCTTTGGTCTCCATAAATTGTTTAAATTGATTTTTGATTTCCTGTTTTATCCATTCATTCATGAGCAGGATGGTTCTTAGTTTCCAAGTGTTTGAGTCTCTTCCAAATTTTTCCTTGTGATTGAGTTCCAATTTCAAAGCACCGTAGTCTGAGAAGATGCAGGGTATAATTTCAGTGTTTTGGTATCGGTTGAAACCGTTTTGTGACCCAGCACAGGATTTATTCTGGAGAATGTTCCATGTGCATTAGGAAAGAATGAGTATTCTGTTATTCTGGGGTGTAGTGTTCTGTATATATCTGTGAGGTCCATCTGGTCCAGTATGTCATTCAAAGCTCTTGTTTCTTTGTTGATTTTTTGCTTTGGTGATCTGTCTATTGCTGAGAGCGGAGTGTTGAGGTCCCCTACTGTTAACGTATTATTATCTCTATGTTTCTTTATTCTGGGTTAGAGTTGGCTTGTGTATCTAGCTGCTCCCCTGTTGGGGGCATAGATATTTATAATTTTCATATCCACTTGTTGGATACATCCCTTAAGAATAATATAGGGTCCTTCTGTATCTTTAACTACAGTCTTTAGTTTAAAATCTAATCTGTCTGATATGAGAATGGCTACCCCAGCTTTCTTTTGAGGTCCATTGGCATGAAAAATAGTTCTCCATCCCTTCACTTTCAGCCTGGATGTATCTTTAGGTTCAGAATGAGTCTCTTGTAGGCAGCATATGGTTGGGTCATGTCTGTTTATCCAGTCTGCAACCCTGTGGTGTTTTATGGGAGCATTTAGGCCATTCACATTGCAAGTGATTATTGAGAGAGATGATTTTAATGATATCATTTTGCCTGTGAAGTCTTTGTTTCTATAGATAGTAAATTTCTGTTCTTTATCACTCTTGGGGTCTTTTTACTTTTATAGAACCCCTCTTAATATTTCTTGTAGGGCTCACTTGGCTGGTCACATATTCTTTCAGTTTCTGCTGCTCTTGGAAGCTCCTTGTCTCTCCATCCATTCTGAATGACAGTCTTGCTGGATAAAGGATCCTTGGCTGCATGTTATTCTCATTTAGTGCTCTGAATATGTCTTCCCAGACCTTTCTGGCTTGCCAGGCCCCTGTAGAGATGTCTGACATTATTCTGATGTTCCTACCCCTGTAGGTGAGGATTCTCTTCCCCCTGTCCGCCTTAAATATTGAATCATTGGATCTAATATTTGTGAATTGTACTATTATGTGTCATGGTGTCTTTCAGTTCTCATTGATCTTTGGAGGGTTCCTCTCTGCCTCTTGTACACGAATGCTTGTTTCCTTCATCAGATTAGGGAAGTTCTCAGCTACAGTTTGTTCAAATATCTCTTCTAGACCCTTTCTTTCTCCACCCCTTTGGGGAATCTGATGATTCTCACATTGGAACATTTCATTGAGTCAGTAATCTCCCATAATCTACATTTTTTGAGACTGGAATTTTTTGAGCCATGTCTCCGTTTTTACTTTCTCTTCTACCATCCCTTCTTCCAATTCACTAATTCGTTCTTCTGCTTCATATTCCCTCGCTGTCAGAAGGTCTAGTTTAGACTACATTTGATTCATAGCTTTTTAAATTTCTGCCAGATTCACTCTCATTTCCGCCCTTAGAGATACTATATTCTCGTTCATATTTTCATTAATTTTTTTTCAAGCCTACACATCATCTTGACCATTGCTACTCTGAACTCCATTTCTGACAATTTGGTTATACCATATCCATCAGTTCTGTGGCAGAGGCCACAGTCTCTGTGTCCTTTCTTTGCTGAGGGTTCCTCCTCTTCATCATTCTGATGAGGAGAGGTTGTGGGGTTGCCCAGAGCCCAAATTATTGACTAGGACCCAGGGAGTGTGCACTTGTTTTATAGGGACCTTAGGGATGTGGGCTTCTTGATTTTTCAGCCTGCCTTCTGGGGGAGGGGCCTGCCGTGCTGATATTCAGGCAACCCTGTTTGGGTAGACTTGCCCCATCCCCTGTGAGGGGGGATGGGAATGGGCACACTGTGAGCTGGTATTTCCAGGATTTTGTTCTCTGGCAGCTTTCCCTGGAGGTTTTCTGTGGCTCTTCTGAGAGTCAGAGCAGCAGTGGCCATATCCTAGCATCTGTCTCAGAACAGAGAGATTACAGTCTGCTCTTCACTGAGTTCTCCTGGCCACTTTAACTCTGTTTCTGTGGGCATTTCTAAAAACCCTGCAGCATCCCAGGATGTGTGCAGCACAGCCACTCTCCCAGCCCTCGCTTCCAGGGCTGGCACGGTTCTGTCCTTTGTGCTTCTAACAACGCTAGCCACCCCGGTTCCCTCGCGTGCTCCCCAGCTCCCTGTTTCAATCTAGTTTGAGTGTGCACTCTGGAGCTTCTGTTTTCGGTCTGGTTGCATGCGCGTTCCTGGGCTCAGGGTCTCTGTCTGCTTTCTCACGGGTGCTAGTCCGCGAGTCCGGCCCAATCCCCAATGCAGGTGGCTACTGCTTCCTGGGGCCCGAGCGCAGTGGCTCCCTCCCCCTTCTGTTTATCTTCCTATATGTGTGCACGGATTCATGGCTCCATGCTTCGTACCTCAATACTCAGCGCTGGAGATGTTCGTTTGTAGAGATCCAGATGTATCTTCCTCTGTCTCAGGCTGATTTCATGGGTGTTCAGAATGGTCTGGTACCTATCCAGCTCGATTCAGAGGACCAGCTGAAAACAGTGTTCCCTACTCCTCTGCCATATTTTCCCCCTCTCTGCAGTCTCTGGTTTAAAATCTAGTTTGTCTGATATAAGTATGGCTATTGTTGCTTTCTTTTGACATCCATTACCATGATGAATGGTTCTCCATCCCCTCATTTTGAATCTGCAGGTGTCCTTTGGTCTAAAATGAGTCTCTTTTTAGGCAGCTAATAGATGGATCTTGTTTTGTTTTGTTTTATCTAATCTGATACCCTATAACTTTTGATTAGATAATTTACTTCTTTTTCATTGAGAGATTATTGATAGAAATTTAATGCCATTGTATTACCTGTAATGTAGGTGTTTCTGGAGATGTTCTCTGTTCTTTCTAGTCTGTTGCTTTTGGTCTTACTTTCCCACTCAAAGAGTCCCCTTTAATATTTCTTGGAGGGCTGGTTTAGTGGTCACAAACTCCTTTAGTCTTTATCTGGGAAACTGTTTATATCTCCTATTCTGAATGACAGCCTTGCTGGATAAAGTATTCTTGACTGCATTTTTTTTCCCATTCAATAAGTTGACTATATCATGCCACTCTCTTCTGGCCTGCCATGTTTCTGTGGGGAAATCTGATGCTATTTGTCTTTCCTTGTAAGTTAGGGACTAGTTTTTTTCTTGTTCCGTTTAGAATTTTACCTTTATCACTATATTTTGCAAATTTAAGTATGATCTATCTTGGTGTTAGCTTGCTTTTTTGATTTTGATGGATGTTCTCTGTGCCTCCTGAATTTGGATGTCTGTTTCCTTCCCAAGATTAGGGAAGTTTTCAGCTATAATTTCCTAAAAAAAAAACCTTCCACCCATTTTTCACTCTCCTCTTCTTCTGGGACTCCTATGATATGAATGTTACTATGCTTCATATAGTTGCTGAGTTCCCTAAGTGTACATTAGTGATCCAATATTTTTCTTTCCCTCTTCTTTTCAGCTTTATTTTCCACAACTTTATTTTCTTTATCACTTATTTGTTCTTCTGCTTGCTTCCTGCTTGTGGTCATTACATCCAGTCAGTTTCACATCTTGGCTCTAGCATTTTTTATTTTGGCCGGAGTAGATTTTAGGTCTTTTATGTCTGCAGCAAGTGACTCCCTGATGTATTCTGTGCTTTTCTTAAATGCACCTAGTATCCTTATGATTGTTGTTTTAAATTCTGGTTCAGGCATATTACTAATATTATCTCCTTCAATTAGCTCCCTGGCCATGACCTTGTTCTTTATTTTGGGATGAATTCCTCCATCTTAGCATTTTGTCTAGTGTTTTATCTTTTCTGTGTCTTAGCAGAGCCTGTTATTCTTCCTGCTACTAAGAGTAATGGCTATATTAAGAAGATGTCCTATACTGTGGGGCCTGGTGCTTCAGGTAGTATTTCTGCTGTATGCTCTGTGCCGTCTGCTGTTGTGTTTTGGGTGCTCTTTTCCTCAGGTCAGTCCCCTGCACAATTTCTCCTTACCTGCAGTAGAGAGTGTTTGCACCTTGTCCAGTGTGTGTCGAGTTTTAAGTAGTTGTCTGCATGTTAAAAGAAGCCAAATCCTATTTCCACTAGAGCTGAAGTTTTGCAGTATTCTATGGTTAGTTGATTTGGTGTGTGCAGGGGAGAAGGGGTTGTGCTGGTCTTTGTGGGGAGGGACCCACTGCTGCTGTGGCTCTCAGGCACACTTGCCCTAGTGAAAAAGCATCTTCAGAGCACAGGAAGACAGGGCGTGGTATAAGCAGCTCAAGTCTCCACTATGGTACCTGTGCTGCTCACTGAATTCCATCTGTGCTGATGGGCAGGGGGAGAAATGATGTCAGACTGTTCTCTTGTCCCCGGAGAAGGAAGTTCACACCCACAGCTGTCTAGTTCACCCACCCAGAAGAGTGAACAATCTCTCCCTGGGGGGCCCAGGAATCCCTCAGATCTTTGCCTTTGCTTTGTCTGTGTCTGAGCCATTTTCCCACCTGGTGGAGCAGTGATCCTGTGTTTTATCTCAGGCATGCCAGCTAGGTTTCAAAACTCCAAATTTTAGGAACCCAGCATGGCCTGGACCCATGCTGTTCCTCTGGGGAAGGATCTCACCACACTGGCTGGTGCTGGTTTGTCCCAGAAGGGCAGTCGCATGAGTGTACAGAGTTTTGGAGTTTATAGTAAAGAACAGCAAAAAGCTGGTGTCCAGGTTAGCTGCCCTCAGCAGCGGTCTCTGCTCTTATGCTAATGAGTGAGGCAGTGCAATGGGGCCTGCCAACTCTTTTGTCCCCTACGTGGCAGTGCCACCTCTCCCCAGTGCACACCCAGGAGTGGGATCTGTCTCTCCCAGTGAAACCTACGGGACCCCTCAGCCCCTTTTGTTTTCCCAGTCAGTGGTTTTGGGGAAATGTTTTTCTTGTGCAATCCCCTTTGAACTCCTCACGCTTTCTCTCTCCTCTCTGTCAACAGAGCTCCTTCATTCTGAACCACCTATGATTCTTTTCTCCCCCAAATCACGTCTCTGCACCTCCTACTTCCATGATGAGGCCTCTTTTCTCCCTGTAGTTGTGCACTTTGTTCTGTCCATCCTCCCATTGATTTCTTGGGTGTTCAGAATTATTTGATATTTATCTAGCTGTGTTTGACAGATGAGACAAGCATAGGGTCCCCTTCATACTCCACCATCTTAACCCCTTTCCCTGTACTAGTGAAGGTTTTCAGGTGGGCACCTGGAGAATACTTCTCCATAACTAGTGTTTCAACTATCTTTGGGTAGTATTTCTATTTTCAGAATACTTTGAAAGGTTTATTATCAAGTGCTGAAGCTTCTGCTAGTAATAAATTAATATTTCTAATTTTTATGAATGAAATTCAGAGGTTTTAGGTACAATTTGTTTCTAAAATTTCAGACCTTTTCAAAAATTAGTAATAATGTATATGAAATGCATTATCTTTTAAACTAGAATCAGAAAGATTCAAGTCCATGCAGATATTTGAATAAATAATAGCATTTATGCAAGTATAAATTCACTATTTCATCATAGTAAATAGAGTCCTTATATGCTAAGAGATATTCTAATTAGTACAATTTTCTCTTATTAATAAGGAAGAATTATTTGTTCATTTTTTGATATGTATCAATCAACATCCTAAGGTTTAATTCATTGATGTCCTTTTCTACTATTATGTGTTGCAAAAATTAATATATCTCTGGAAATACTTTATTCTTTATAAAAGTAAACACATGATATTTTTTACTAATATTTAATGTGTACTGAAGTCTAAAAATGATCCTGACTTAAAGGAACGTACAATAAATTGGATGGAAGTTGTCTGATGTGAGTTGTTTAGCAATACCTCATCATTTATTAGAGCCTTTGTGGTCCCTACTATTATTTACCTAAGCCAGTTATATAGGTATTTCGATATTAGCTTTTTTAAAAAATATTTTATTTATTTATTTGACAGAGACAGCCAGCAAGAGAGGGAACACAAGCAGGGGGAGTGGGAGAGGAAGAAGCAGGCTCCTAGCAGAGGAGCCTGATGTAGGGCTCGATCCCAGAACGCTGGGATCACGCCCTGAGCTGAAGGCAGATGCTTAATGACTGTGCCACCCAGGCGCCCCTGATATTAGCTTTTCAAGTTTGCATGTTTGTTCTTCTAAGTACACTTTGACCAGGAAAAAACTATATCTTCAATTTTACATCAGATAGATACTCGTTATTCATGTCTGGTAATTGTCAAAGCCAAACACTAATATTTTTAGATTTTTTATAAATAAAATGTCCATGCCACTGCTTATACAATTTGCCTTGTTAGTGCATTAATAATAGTTATATTTTGCTTTTATACCTAAAAGCTTTAGAAGTGGGTTTATTTATTTTTATATTTTTAAGTTTTTATTTAAATTCCAGTTAACATACAGTGTAATATTAATTTCAGGTGTACAATATAATGATTCAGCATTTCCATATAACACCCATTGCTCATCACAAGTGTGCTCTTTAATCCCCATCAGCTATTTAACCCATCCTGCCATGCACCTTCCCTCTGGTAACCATCAGTTTATTCTCTGTACTTAAGGGTCTGCCTTGCTTTGCCTTTCTGTCTCCTTTTTTCCCCTTTGCTCCTCTGTTTTGTTTTGTAAATGTCACATATGTGTGAAATCACATGCTATTCGTCTGTCTCTGACTGATGTATTTTGCTTAGTATAATACTCTCTAGTTCTATCCATGTCATTGCAAATGGCAAGATTTCATTGTTTTTTATGGCTGAGTAATATTCCACCGTGCCTCTATATAGCTTCTTTATCTGTTCATCAGTTGATGGGCACGTGGACTATTTCCATAATTTGACTGTTGGAGATATTAGTGCTGTAAACATTGGGGTGCATCTATTCCTTTGAATTAGTATTTTTGTGTCCTTTGTGTAAATACCTAGTATTGCAATTGCTGGATCACAGTGTAGTTCTATTTTTAACTTTCTGAGGAATCTCCAAACTGTTTCCAGAGTGGCTACACCAGTTCACATTCCCACCAACAGTGCAAGAGGGTTCCCCTATCTACACATTCACAAACACCTGTTATTTTTTGTATTTTTGATTTTAGCTATTCTGACAGGTATAAGGTGATATCTCATTGTAGTTTTGATTTGTATTTCCCTGATCATCAGTGATGTTGAGCATCTTTTAATGTGTCTATTAGCCGTCTGTGTCTTCTTTGGAAAAATGTATATTCATGGCTTCTACCCATTTTTAAATTAGATTATTTGTTTTTTGGGTGTTGAGTTCTATAAGTTCTTTACATGTTTTGGGTACTAATCCTTTATTGCATATGCCATTTACAAATATCTTCTCTCATTCAGGATGTTGCCTTTTAGTTTTGTTGATTGTGTCCTTTGCTGTGCAGGTTTTTATTTTGATCTAGTCCCAATAGTTTATTTTTGCTTTTGCTTCCCTTGCTTCCAGAGACATGTGTAGAGAAAAGTTCATTTTTTTTAATGTTTTGAATTTAAAGTCAAATAATTAACATATAATGTGTTATTGGTTTCAGAGATAGAGTTCAGTGATTCATCTGTCTTGTATAATACCAAGTGATCATTATATCAGGTGCCCCCCTTAACGTCCATCACCAAGTTACGCATCCCTCCACACCCCTTCCTCCACACCACTCCCCACAAGCTACACTTAGTTTGTTTCCTATTTAAGAGTCTCTTATGCTTTTTCTCCCTCTCTGATTTCATCTTGTTTTATTTTTTCCTCTCTCCCCCACGATCGTCTGTTTTGTTTCTTAAATTTCACATATAAGTGATATCATATGATAATTGTCTTTCTCTGATTCACTTCTTTTGCTTAGCATAATACCCTCTAGTTCCATCCACGTTGCAAATGTGAAGATTTCATTTTTTGATGGCTGAGTAGTAGTCCATTGTGTGTGTGTGTGTGTGTGTGTGTGTAACATCTTTATCCATTCATATGTCACTGGATATCTGGACTCTTTCCATAATTTGGCTATTGTGGACATTGCTGCTATAAACTTTGGGTACAGGTGGCCCTTCAGGTCACTATATTTGTATCTTTGAGGTAAATAACTAGTAGTGCAATTGCTGGGTTGTAGAGTAGCTCTATTTTCAACTTTTTGAGAAACCTCTGTACTGTTTTCCACAGTGGGGGTACCAGCTTGCATTCCCACCAACAGTGGAAGACCCTTCCCCTTTCTCTGCATCCTCGCCAACATCTATCATTTCCTGACTTGTTAATTTTAGCCATTCTGACTGGTGTGAGGAGGTATCTCATTGTGGTTTTGATTTGTATTTCCCTGATGACAAGTGATGTGGAACATTTTTTCATGTGTCTGTTGGCCATTTGTATGTCTTCTTTGGAGAAATGTCTGTTCATGTCTTCTGCCCATTTCTTGATTGGATTATTTGTTCTTTGAGTTTTGAGTTTGATAAGTCCTTTAAAGATTTTGGATACTAGCCCATTATCTGATATGTCATTTGCAAATACCTTTTCCCACTGTGTTCTCTTTTGGTTTTGGTGACTGGTTTGTTTGCTGTACAAAATCTTTTTATCTTGATGAAGTCCTGATAGTTCATTTCTGCCTTTGATTCCCTTGCCTTTGAGACGAGTCTAGCAAGAAGTTGCTGAGGCCGAGGTCACATCGGTGGCTGCCTGTGTTTTTATCTACGATTTTGAAGGACTCCTGACTCACATTTAGGATTTTCATCACTGTTGAGTCTATTTTTATGTATGGTATAAGGAAATTGTCTAGTTTCATTCTTCTGCTTGTGGCTCTCTGATTTTCCAAACACCATCTGTTGAAGAGACTGTCTTTATTGTATTGGATGTTCTTTCATACTTTTTCAATTATTAGTTGACCATAGAGTTGAGAGTCCATTTCTGGGTTTTCTATTCTGTTCCATTGATCAATGTGTCTGTTTTTGTGCCAGTACCATACTTTCTTGATGATTATGGCTTTCTAATTCAGCTTGAAGTCCGGAATTGTGATGCCACCAGTTCTGGTTTTCTTTTTCAATATTCTTTTTGCTATTCAGAGTGTTTTCTGCTTCCCTACAAATTTTAGGATTATTTGTTCCAGCTCTATGAAGACAGTTGATGGTGTTTTGATATGGATTGCATTGAATTTATAGATTGTTCTAGGTACCATATACATTTTAAAAATTTCTTCTTCCAGTCCATTAACATGGATAAATTTTTCCATTTCTTTGTGTATTCCTCAAATTTTTCATGAGATTTGTCTTTTTTTTAAATCCTATGAGACTTTATTGAACAGCTACAGTACATCATTAGTTTTTCATGTTGTGTTCCATGATTCATTGTTTCTATATAACACCCGATGTTCCATGCAATACGTGCCCTTCTTAATACGCATCACTGGGCTAGCCCATCCCCCCACACCCATCCCCCCTAAAACCCTCAGTTTGTTTCCCAGAGTCCATAGTCTGTCATGGTTCATTCCCCCTTCTGTTTACCCCCCCTTCGTTATTCCCTTCCTTCTCCTGCTGTCCCTGCTATTCATTATATTCCACAAACGAGGGAAACCATATGATAATTATCTTTCTATGCTTGACTTATTTCACTTAGCATAATCTCCTCCATTCCCATCCATATGATGCAAATATTGGGTAACATCACTCTTTCTGATGGCTGAGTAATATTCCATATTGTATTCATGGACCACATCTTCTTTACCCATTTGTCTGTTGAAGGGCACATCAGCGCCTTCCACATTTTGGCTACTGTGGACAATGCTGCTATAAACATTGGGGTGCATATGGCCCTTCTCTTCACTACGTCCATATCCTTGGGGTAAATACCAATAGTGCAGTTGCTGGATCATAGGGTAGCTCTATTTTTAACTTTTTAAGGGACCTCCACACTGTTCTCAAAGTGGCTGTACCAACTTGCATTCTCACCAACACTGTAAGAGGGTTCCCTTTTCTCCCAATCCTCTCCAGCATTTGATGTTTCTTGCCTTGTCAATTTTTGCCATTCTAACTGGCATAAGGTGGTATCTCAGTGTGGTTTTGATTTGAATTTCCCTGATGGCTAGCGATGTTGAACATTTTTTCATGTGTCTGTTAGCCATTTGTATGTTTTCATTGGAAAAGTGTCTGTTCACATCTTCTGCCCATTTTTTAATATGATTATTTGTTTCATGGGTGTTGAGTTTGAGAAGTTCTTTATAGATCTTGGATACCAGCCTTTTATCTGTAGTGTCATTTGCAAATATCTTCTCCCATTCCATGGGTTGTCTCTTTGTTTTGTTGACTGTTTCCTTTGCTGTGCAGAAGGTTTCAATCTTGATGAAGTCCCACAGGTTCATTTCTTCTTTTGTTTCCCTTGCCTTTGGAGACATGTCATGAAAGAAGTTGCTGTGGCCGATGTCGTAGAAGGTGCTGCCTATGCCCTCCTCTACGATTTTGATGGATTCCTGTCTCACATCGAGGTCTTTCATCCATTTGGAGTTTATCTTTGTGTATGGTGTGAGAGAGTGGTCAAGTTTCATTCTTCTGTATATAGCTGTCCAATTTCCCAGCACCATTTATTGAAGAGACTGTCTTTTTTCCACTAGATGTTTTTTCCTGCTTTGTTAAGGATTAGTTGCCCAAAGAGCCGAGGGTCCATTTCTGGAATCTCTATTCTGTTCCATTGTTCTATGTGTCTGTTTTTCTGCTAGTACCATGCTGTCTTTGTGATCACAGCTTTGTAGTATAGCTTGAAATCTGGCAATGTGATGCCTTCAGCTTTGTTATTCTTTTTCAACATTTCCTTAGTGATTCGGGGTCTTTTCTGGTTCCACACACATTTTAGGATTGTTTGTTTCCAGCTCTTTGAAAAATGTCATTGATATTTTGATCGAGATAGTGTTGAAAGTGTAGATTGCTCTGGGTAGCATAGACATTTTAGCTATGTTTATTCTTCCAATCCATGAGCATGGAATATTTTTCCATCTTTTTGTGTCTTCTTCAATGTCTTTCATGAGTGTTCAGTAGTTTCTAGAGTATAGATCCTTTACCTCTCTCGTTAAGTTTGTTCTGAGGTATTTTATGGCTTTTGATGTTATTGTAAATGGAATGGATTCCCTAATTTCTCTTTCTTCAGTCTCATTGTTCGTGTATAGAAATGCAGCTGATTTCTGAGCATCGACTTTGTATCCTGCCACATTACTGAATTGTTGTATGAGTCCTAGTAATTTTGTGGTGTTGTCTTTTGGGTTTTCCACATAAAGTATCATGTCATCTGCGAAGAGAGAGAGTTTGACTTCTTCTTTGCCAATTTGAATACCTTTTATTATTTCTTGCCTGATTGCTGTTGCAAGGACTTTCAGTACTATGTCAAACAGTAGTGGTGATTTTGGGCATCCTTGTGGTGTTCCTGATCTTAAGGGAAAGGTTCTCAGCTTTTCCCCATTGAGAATGTTATTCGCTGTGGGCTTTTCATAGGTGGTTTCTATGAAATTGAGGAATGTACCCTCTATCCCTACACTCTGAAGGGTTTTAATCAGGAAAGGATGCTGTATTTTGTCAGATGCTTCTGCATCAGTTTAAAGGCTCATATCTTTCTTGTCTCTTCTCTTATTAATGTGATCTGTCACACTAATCGATTTGCGAATGTTGAACCACCCTTGCATCCCAGGGATGCATCCCACTTGGTCGTGATGGATAATCCTTTTAATGTACTGTTGGATCCTATTAGATAGGATCTTGTTGAGAATTTTGGCATCCATATTCATCAGGGATATCGGTCTGTAATTCTTTTTGATGGGGTCTTTGCGTGGTTTTGGGGTAAGGTAATACTAGCCTCATAGAATAAGTTTTGTAATTTTCCTTCTGTTTCTATTTTTTGAAACAGCTTCAGGAGGATAGTATTATTTCTTCTTTGAATGTTTGGTAGAATTCCCTAGGGATTCCATCAGGCTCTGAACTCTTGTTTTTTGGGATGTTTTTGTTCACTTCTTCAATCTCTTCACGATTAATTGGTCTGTTTAGATAACCAATTTATTCCTTTTTCAGTCTTCATGGTTTATAGGTTTCCAGGAAGGCATCCATTTCTTCCAAGTTGTTTATTTTATTGGCATATAGTTGTTGATAATAGTTTCTAATGATCCTTTCTATTTCCTTGGTGTTGGTCATGATCATGACCTTTCATTCATAATTTTATTAATTTGCATCCTTTCTCTGTTCTTTTTATTAAGTCTGGCCAGTGGCTTATTGGTCTTATTAATTCTTTCAAATAACCAGCTTCTAGTTTTGTTGATCTGCTCTACTGTAGTTCTGGTTTCTAATTCATTGATCTCTGCTCTAATCTTAATGAATTGTCTTTTCACCTGTGGCTTAGGCCTGTTCTTCTGTTCTATCTCCAGCTTCTTAAGGTGAGAACATAAGGACTGCTTTTTAGATTGTTCTGTTCTTTTGAGTGAGGCTTGGACGGCTATCTGGTTTCCCCTTAGGACTGCCTTTGCAGTCACACATAGGTTTTGGACCGTTGTGTATTTGTTCTCACTGGTTTCCATAAATTGCTTTAGTTCTTCTTTATTTTCCTGGTTTACCCAATCATTCTTAAGCAGGATGGTTCTTAGTTTCCAAGTGTTTGAGTTTCTTCCAAATTTTTCCTTGTTATTGAGTTCCAGTTTCAAAGCACTGTGGTTTGAGAATATGCAGGGAATAATCTCAATATTTTTGATTACTACTTCATTTTCTTTCCTGGTTGTGGGTCTGTTCAGGTTTTCTATTTCTTCCTGTTTCAGTTTGGTAGTTTATATGTCTCAAGTAGTTTATCTGTTTCTAGGAATGCATCCATTTCTTCCAGATTGTCTAATTTGTTGGCATATAGTTGCCCATAATATGTTCTTATAATTGTTTGTATTTCTTCGGTCATGTCTGTGATCTTCCTCTTTCATTCATGGTTTTATTTACTTGGGTCATTTCTCTTTTCTTCTTGATAAATCTAGGCAGGGGGTTATCAATCTTATTAATTCTCTCAAAGAACCAGCTCCTAGTTTCATTGATCTGTTCTACTCTTGTTTTCTGTTTAATTGAATTCTGCTCTCATCTTTATTATTTATCTTCTTCTCCTCTATTTAGGCTTTATTTGCTGTTCTTTCTCCTTCCCCTTTGGGTGTAAATTTAGGTTGTATATTTGAGACCTTTCTTCTTTCTTGAGAAAGTCTTATATTGCTGTATACTTCCCTCTTAGGATGGCCTTTGCTGCATCCCAAACGTTATGAATAGTTGTGTTTTCATTTTCATTTTTCCATGAATTTTTAAAATTCTTCTTTAATTTCCTGGCTGACCCTTTCATTCTTTAGTATGATGCTCTTTAACCTCCATGTTTTTGTGTTCCTTCCAATTTTCCTCTTGTGATTGAGTTCTAGGATCAAAGTATTGTGGTCTGAAAATATGCAGGGAATAATTTCAAACTTTTGGTATTGGTGGAGATCTGATTTTTGACCCACTATGTGATTTATTCTGGAGAATGTTCCATGTGCACTCGAGAAGAATGCGTGTATTCTGTTAATGTTAGAATGGAATGGTCTGTGTACATCTGTTGAGTCCATCTGGTCCAGTGTGTCATTCAAAGGCCTTGTTTTCTTGTTGATCTTCTGCTTGGATGATCTCTCCAGTGCCATGATTGAAGTGTTAAAGTCCCCTACTATTATTATATTATTATCAATGTGTTCCTTTAATTTGGTTATTGATTTGTTTATATAATTGTTTGCTCCCAAGTTAGGAGCATAAATATTTATAATTGTTATGTCTTCTTGTTTGAAAGACCCTTTAAGTATGATATAGTGTCCCTCTTCATCTCTTACTATAGTCTTTGGTTTAAAATCTAGTTCATCTGATTAAGAGTATTTTTACCCCAGCTTTCTTTTGAGGTCTGTTAGCATGATAAAGTATTCTCCACCCCCTCAGTTTCAATTTGGAGGTATATTTGGACCTACAATGAGTCTCTTGTAGACAACATATAGATGGGTCTTGCTTTTTTTCCAATCTGAGATCTTGTGTCTTGATTGGAGCATTTAGCTCATTTACATTCAGAGTAACTATTGAAAAATATGAGTTTAGTGCCCCTGTATTACCTGTAAAGTCCCTGTTTCCATATATTGTCTCTGTTCCTTTCTGGTCTATGTTATTCTTCAGCTTTCTCTTCACTTACAGGACCCCCCCCTTAATATTTTTTGCATGGCTGGTTTAGTGGTCACATATTCTTTTAGTTTCTTTTTATCCTGGAAGCTCTTTATCTCTCCTTCCATTCTGAATGACAGCCTTGCTGGATAATGTATTCTGGGCTGCATGTTTTTCTCATTTAGTACACTGAATATATCATGCCAGCCCTTTCTGGCCTGCCAGATCTCTGTGATAGGTCTGCTACCACTCTAATATTTCTATCCTTGTAGTTTATGGACCTCTTGTCCCGAGCTGCTTTCAGGATTTTCTCTTTGTGTCTGAGATTTGCATGTTTCACTATTATATGTCGGGGTCTTGACCTATTTTTACTGATTTTGAGGGGGGTTCCCTGTGTCTCCTGGAATTCGATGCCTATTTCCTTCCCAAGATTAGGGAAGTGCTCAGCTATAATTTGTTCCAATATACCTCTGCCCCTCTTTCCTCTTTTTCTGGGATCCCAATTATTATAATGTTGTTTCACTTTCTGGTATCACTTATGTCTCGAATTTTCCCCTTGTGATCCGGTAGTTGTTTATCTCTTTTTTTCTCATCTTCTTTATTCTGCATCATTTTGTCTTCTATATCACTAATTCTCTCTTCTGCCTCGTTTATTGTAGGAGTTAGAGCCTCCATTTTTTATTTCATCTCATTAATATCCTGTTTTATTTCAACTTGATTAGATTTTAGTTCTTTCATTTCTCCAGAAAGTGATTCTCTAGGGTCTTCTATGCTTTTTTCAAGCTCAGGTGGTATCTTTATAATGGATATTCTGAACTCTAGTTCTGATATCTTAATTGTGTCCATACTGATTAGGTCCCTGGCAGTCATTACTGCCTCTTGTTCTCTTTTTTGCAGTGAGTTTTTCCTTCTTGTCATTCTTTCCAGAGAAGAGTAGATGAAAAAGAGAACAAAATACTAAAATGGCAATAACAACCCCAGAGAAATATTTACTGAACAAATCAGAAGAGATCCGAAACGAAAAAAAAAATTTAAGAGAGAATATAATCAGACAGATGAACAGAATAGAGCAATACACTGGATCCTGTGTGTATTTTGGTCCATTTGCTAGATAAGTAGACCCCAAAATTGTACAGAAAGAAAAACACTTATATATGTACAAATATAAATTAAATACAATGAAAAGATGGAATGTAACTGTAAAAATTAAAATACAAAAAAAGAAAAAGTAAAGAAGGAATATATACAGACAGGTGAACAGAACAGAGCAATACAGTCTATCCTGAGTGTATTTTGGTCCACTTGTTAGAAGAAACTACATCGCAAAATTTTAAAGAAAGAAAAAACTTACATGTCTATGGCTATAACACCCTGAATGTGCCTGATCTCATCTAGAGATCTAGAGAAATGTTCTTATGGCCAGTGTCAAAGAGGTTATTGCCTCAGTTTTCTTTTAGGATGTTTATGATTTCCTATCTCACATTTACGTTTTTAATCTATTTTTCGTCTGTAATCCATTTTGTGTATTTTCATGTACGGTGTTAGAAAGTGGTCCAGTTTCACTCTCTTGCATGTTCCTGTTGTGTTGTCCCAACACCATTTGTTAAAAACACTATTTTTCTCATTGGATATTCTTTCCTTATTTGTCAAAGATTAATTGACCATAGATTTCTGGGTTTCTGGGTTTTCTATTCTGTTCTATTGAACTATGTGTCTATTTTTATGCTGCTATCATGTTATGTTGATCATTCTGATTTTGTAATGTAACTTGAACTTTGGAGTTGTGATGCCTCCAGCTTTGCTTTCCTTTTTCAAGATTGCTTTGGCTGTTTGGGGTCTTTTTTGGTTCCATATAAATTTTAGGATTTTTTGTTCTAGCTCTGAGAAAAATGCTGGTGATGTTATGATTGCATCAAGTGATTGCATTAAGTGTGTAGATTGCTTTGGGTAGTATAGAGATTTTTACAGTATTTGGTCTTGCAATCCATGTCATCTCTTTATTTTTCAACAGATGCTACTAACTTCATAGAGAAAACTCACATAAATATATAATAAATATGTTATTTGATATTATTATCACTAGCTCCAAGACACAGAACAGCTACCTGAACTATTGTATGAAAAATTAATGAAACCATTCAGAGTGTATCAAATGTGTTTTTGTGATCCAGAAATATACTGCTTTTCCCAAAACATATAAGGCTTGGATGTAAAATATAAATTCATCTTGCTTTCTTGAGAGCATATATTATCTTACCATCCTTTGCTTGGTAAGGAGGCAGTTATCATAGGTATTAAAAGAACAATCTCTAGAGTAAGAATGCCTACTGTACTACTTACTAGTTTTGTGATGTTGGGCAAATTATATTTGCCTTAGTTTCCTCATCTTCAAAATAGAAATAGTAATATCTACCTTATAGAGTCAGTGTCAGGATGAAAAGACAGTATTGTGTATAGTATATATTAGGCTGTCTGTACAATATTAATGTTGAATTTTGATGTCTGTGGTTTTTCTAAGAGGAGGAGTAAAAACTCATTGGGATCAGGGATCATATCTTCAAGTTTTTGTTTTTGTTTGTTTTTAATGACCCATGTTACTCAATCACCTTATTAATAGCCATTTACTCAGTGCTTGCTAATTGCAAAAGACTTTGCCTTTGATATTACATGAATCTATTATTGAAAAGATTTAAATGATCTAAGCTTTTACATTGTGAACAGTTGTGAGATTATTGGAAATACAACAACTGTGTTTTGGATGATAAAACTGAGTTTATACTGAGTAATACCAGATAATGTGTATTTCTTTCTCAGGTTCTTATGCAACAGGGCTATGATGCTGCTTGTGATATTTGGAGCCTGGGTGTTCTTTTTTACACAATGCTGGCTGGGTAAGAAACTTATATATTCAAAATAATACATGCTATAACTTGAATTTCATCTATATATCTTTATCTGTAAAGAAATGGACAGTGAATATAGCCTTAAGTAAAATGCTACCAACATTTTAAAATATCATCTATTGTTTATTTGTAAAATGCAAAAACATAAAGTAAGGTGTTTGATGAGGCACTATTCAGATACATAAATTCAAAGAATTTTCAACTAGAACTAAAACTTTTAAAAGTAAAGCACATATTTTTATTTTGATATTTTACTTTCAGTGCATTAAGGTTTGAAAATGTTTACTTGAACATAAAATAATTTCTTCTTTCAATGGGTACTTGCCCATTGAGCTTATTGGTACTGATTTAATTTTTAAAGTATTTGAATTCTGGCTCTCCTGGTGAAACAGATTAAGTAAGACTGAGCTTTCTAAAAAATATAAATAGCAAGAATACTAAACTACAGAAACATACACAGCAGCCTTCTCTTGAAAATATAAATACTAAAAAAATGTAATAATTGGATTATGTTAATGTTGGTAATTTACAAATAATATAAATGCTGTTTTACTCTTTATAATGAGTAGCACTTTTATTTAGGAATAAATATTTATGGCTGAGGAAAAAGGCTAGGTTTAGCAGTCTATTGCATAGAATAGAATTTGAAGAATTATAATGTAATTCTATAATACACTTAGGTGTGACTTTTTAAAGAAGGCATTTAGTATAATTTAAATATTCTTGATATAACAGGAGTGTTATAAATATGTTATGAATATTGTGACTGAATTATTTATTGACTTAGTGGTAATTACATATGTCACTGTATTCCAAATACTTATAGATATATACTTATGCAAAATATTTAGTTATAGATCACAGGAAGTACTACAGTTGAGTAGTTAAAGTTTATATATGAATTTCAGTTAGCCCTATTGTTTTCAAACCATGGGATACCATTTCTAGATTGCTGCTTTCAAATATTTACTTTATGACTACTAAAAAAGGATTTTGTGTGTGGGTATATGTATAGGTGTTTAGTGTTATCTCTACTTAATTGTTACATAAGTGAATTAAGGCATTAACATATTAAGATATCTTCCTCATACTTCTTAACCATAAGTCTTTCTATTTCCAAATTTGAATACCATTTTCAGTTCTACCTGTTAGAATGATACAAAACTGATCACTTTTATTATTCCATAATTAATTTTTAAACTACTTTAACTTTGTACAATCTATTTGTCTTCAACTATAGATTTTTTTTGTTATACTGATACAAATATTTAACCCATTGTTTGTAGACATTAATTAAAATATTGTTAACCTGTTCGCATGNNNNGATAATACTGATAAAATGCTAATGAGTAAATTTGAACTAATCAATAAATACATTCTAAATATATAAAATTGACAATTTCTTCATAGTAGGTATATTTGGTTTGCTAATTTATGCCTGGGAGAATACAAAATTTGCATGTTTTATTCTGGTCCAATTTTAAGCCTATAGCTTTACACGAAATGCCACCTTTATTTTATTTTACATTGATTAACTGATCAAAGGAAAAAATATTGATGTAGGCAAGACTTTCTATTAAATAATTCTTTAGGATTAAGTTCATTGAAATATAAAATTTGATATGAAGAGTGAGGGAAAATATTAGATAATACTCGTAATTTGCTATAGTAAATATTTGTGTGTTGTCTTATACTCTTCACTTTCAATTTGATTTAATTTGTATGTTAGTTCCTAATGTCTATTAAAATCTATTTCATTAATAGCTACACTCCATTTGCTAATGGCCCCAATGATACTCCTGAAGAGATACTGCTACGTATAGGCAATGGCAAGTTCTCATTGAGTGGTGGAAACTGGGACAATATTTCAGATGGAGCAAAGGTATAAATCATAAATATCTTTGGTTTTGTTGCATTCATGTTAATTTGCTGAGATCTTTAAGTTATAGCCTAGCCTGTGTTTGCAGAGTATCTGATGGTGTTACATATCAGTATTTGTTTTTAAGTCATCTCACATTTATATGTGGATTGAACAGGATGAAAGCTGACTTTTTTTCTGCCATGCATCTGGGTGATATTTCTCTCATATCAGTTCATATGTGTTCAAGGAATATAAACTATTTTCAGTACTAACTGAAGCTAAAAATAGAAATCTACTGGAGAAAAATACATATTTAAAGCCAACTAGAGCTGATTTCTGCATTTAGTGTACTTTTACACATCATTCCTTCTTTAGCACAGACATTGACTAGTGATTATGCAGGCAGTTTTTAATGTTAACTTATTCTTTGAGAATATACAAACTTTTTATCAGTAACACCTAGATATTTATTATTGATAACTTAGAGCTGTCCAATAGAAATATAATGTAAGCCACATATGTAATTTTAAATTTTCTAGTAGCCACAATAAAAAGCAAAAAATTAATTTTAGAATGTTTTATTTAACCTGGTATATCCACAATATATCATTTCAATATCTAACCAGTATGAAAAATTAGTAAGATATTTTGCATTCTTTTTTTTATACTAAGTCTTGAGAACCTGGTGTGTAGTTTATACTTAGAGCCCATATAAATTTGGACTACCAACATTTTTAAAAAATTATTTTTCTTTTTCATTAAATTTTTATTTGTGTATAGTTGACACACAGTGTTAGTTAGTTTCAGGTATACAGCATAGTGACTCAACAAGTTTATACGTTATGCTATACTCACCACAAGTTGGACTACCCACATTTTAAAAGGCTTAATAGCCACATATGGCTAGTGGCTGCCATATAGTAGGCAGTACAGTTTCAGTATAACTGGCCTTATTTAATTTAGGGGAAAAAAACACAATATTGCTTAAATCTTGACAATGAACACTTAACATTTATAATTCAAAAATTTTGAGTTTTGAAACAAAAATCCAAAGGTTGTCAGCATGTGGCTTATAGGGTCCTGAAGCTTTTAAGCTGCAGTTTGAAGTAGAAAACAATTTAAGAGAAAAGGAATTGCTTATATTTAATATCTGCTAATTATAAAACATAACTGTCTCAAGAATATTAGCTTATCTGTAGAGTAGATTATGGAGCAAATCTCATATCCTAATTATTATAGAGTAGATAAATCAGGGACTTGGTTGTAATTCCCTTTTAAACATTAGAGAAACACAGAAGGGATTATGTTTGGATCTTAGCCATGACACAAGTGTACTGTGTGGTATAGTAGAAAAAACACCTGATTGGAAGGTTGCCTTGGCCGATGTCGTAGAGGTTGCCTCTCCTCTAGGATTTTGATGGATTCCTGTCTCACATCGAGGTCTTTCATCCATTTGGAGTTTATTTTTGTATATGGTGTGAGAGAGTGGTCAAGTTTCATTCTTTTGCATGTAGCTGTCCAATTTTCCCAGCACCATTTATTGAAGAGACTGTCTTTTTTCCACTGGATGTTTCTTTTTTCCACCGGATGTTTTTTCCTGCTTTATCAAAGATTAGTTGCCCAAAGAGCCGAGGGTCCATTTCTGGGTTCTCTATTCTGTTCCATTGGTCTATGTGTCTGTTTTTGTGCCAGTACCATGCTGTCTTTGTGATCACAGCTTTGTAGTACAGCTCGAAATCCGGCATTGTGATGCCCCCAGCTTTGTTTTTCCTTTTCAACAGTTCCTTG
This sequence comes from Ursus maritimus, assembly GCF_017311325.1. Lineage (NCBI taxonomy): Eukaryota > Metazoa > Chordata > Mammalia > Carnivora > Ursidae > Ursus > Ursus maritimus. Next base: position 57,703,996 of record NW_024423319.1, read on the forward strand.
GTGATTCGGGGCCTTTTCTGGTTCCATACAAATTTAAGGACTGTTTGTTCCAGTTCTTTGAAAAATGTCCTTGGTATTTTGATCGGGATAGCATTGAAAGTGTAGATTGCTCTGGGTAGCATGGACATTTTAACTATGTTAATTCTTCCTATCCATGAGCATGGAATATTTTTCCATCTTTTTGTGTCTTCCTCAATGTCTTTCAAGAGTGATTTATAGTTTCTAGAATATAGGTCCTTTACGTCTCTGGTTAAGTTAATTCCAAGGTAACATATGGTTTTTGGTGCTATTGTAAATGGAATGAATTCCCTAATCTCTTTCTTCGGTCTCGCTATTCGCGTATAGAAATGCAACTGATTTCTGAGCATTGATTTTGTATCCCGCCACATTACTGAATTGCTCTATAACTTCTAATAATTTGGGAGTGGCTTCTTTTGGGTTTTCCATATAGAGTATCATGTCATCTGCAAAGAGAGACATTTTGACTTCTTCTTTGCCAATTTGAATACCTTTGATCCCTTTTTGTCGTCTGATTGCTGTTGCAAGGACTTCTAGTACTATGTTGAATAATAGTGGCGAGAGTGGGCATCCTTGTCGTGTTCCTGATCTTAAGGGAAAGGCTTCCAGCTCTTCCTCGTTGAGAACGATATTTGCTGTAGGCTTTTCGTAGATGGTTTTTATGAGATTGAGGAATGTACCCTCTATCCCTACACTCTGAAGGGTTTTAATCAGGAAAGGATGCTGTATTTTGTCAAATGCTTTTTCGGCATCGATTGAGAGGATCATATGGTTCCTGAGTCTTTTCTTGTTGATATGATGTATCACGCTGATTGATTTGCGAATATTGAACCACGCTTGCATCCCAGGTATGAATCCCACTTGATCGTGATGGATAATCCTTTTAATGTACTGTTGGATTCTATTAGCAAGTATCTTGTTGAGGATTTTGGCGTCCATATTCATTAGGGAAATCGGTCTGTAATTCTCCTTTTTGAGGGGGTCTTTGCCTGGTTTGGGGATCAAGGTAATATTGGCCTCATAGAATGAGTTTGGTAGCTTTCCTTCTGTTTCTATTTTTTGAAATAGCTTTAGGAGAATAGGTATTATTTCTTCTTTGAATGTTTGGTAGAATTCCCCAGGAAAACCGTCCGGGCCTGGAGTTTTGTTATTTGGAAGGTTGTTTATCACTGACTCAATTTCTTCATAATTAATTGGCCTGTTTAAGGAATCAATTTCTTCCGGTTTCAATCTTGGTAGTTTATAGGTTTCCAGGAAGGATTCCATCTCTTCCAGATTGCTTAGTTTATTGGCATATAGCTGTTGATAAAAATTTCTAATAATCCTTCCAATTTCAATGGTGTTGGTCGTGACCTCTCCTTTTTCATTCATAATTTTAATAATCTGGGTCCTTTCTCTTTTCTTTTGGATAAGTCTTGCCAGTGGTCTGTCAATTTTATTGATTCTCTCAAAGAACCAGCTTCTAGTCCTGTTGATCTGCTCTACTGTACTTCTGGTTTCTGCTTGATTGATTTCAGCTCTAATTTTGGTCAACTGCTTCCTCGTGCGTGGATTAGGCCTGTCCCTCTGTTGCTGTTCCAGCTTCTTGAGGTGAGAATATAAAAACTGCATTTTAGATTTTTCTATTCTTTTGAGTGAGGCTTGGATGGCTATGTATTTCCCCCTTAGGACTGCCTTTGCAGTATCCCATAGGTTTTGGACTGTTGTATTTTCATTCTCATTGGTCTCCATAAATTGTTTAATTTGATTTTTGATTTCCTGGTTTATCGAGTCATTCCTGAGCAGGATGGTTCTTAGTCTCCAAGTGTTTGAGTTTCTTCCAAATTTTTCCTTGTGGTTGAGTTCCAATTTCAGAGCGTTGTGGTCTGAGAATATGCAGGGGATAATTTCAATCTTTTGGTATCGGTTGAGACCTGTTTTGTGTCCCAGAACATGGTCTATTCTTGAGAATGTTCCATGGGCATTAGAATAGAATGAGTATTCTTTGGTTCTGGGGTGTAGTGTTCTATATATATCTATGAGGTCCAACTCGTCGAGTATGGCATTCAAAGCCTTTGATTCTTTGCTTAGTTTTTGCCAGGGTGTTCTGTCTATTTCTGAGAGTGGAGTGTTGAGGTCCCCTACTATTAATGTATTTTTATTTATATGTCTCTTTATTCTGGTTAAGAGTTGGCTTGTGTATCTTGCTGCTCCCCTGTTGGGGGCATATATATTTATAATTGTCATATCCACTTGTTGAATACTTCCCTTAAGAATAATATAGTGCCCTTCTGCATCTCTAACTATAGTCTGTAGTTTAAAATCCAATTTATCTGATATGAGAATTGCTACCCCAGCTTTCTTTTGAGGTCCATTTGCGTGAAAGATGGTACTCCATCCCCTTACTCTCAGTCTGAATGCATCTTTGGGTTCGAAATGAGTCTCTTGTAGACAGCAAATGGATGGGTCATTTCTTTTTATCCAATCTGCAACCCTGTGGCGTTTTATGGGATGGTTCAAACCATTTACATTAAGACTGATTACTGAGAGATATGATTTTAATGTTGCCATGTTGCCAGTAAAGTCTTTGTTTGTATTGGCTGTGACTTTCTGTTCTGTATCACTCTTGGGGCCTTTTTACTTTTATAGAACCCCCCGTAATATCTCCTGTAGGGCTGGTTTCGTGGTTACAAAATTGGTTAGTGACTGGCGATTCTGAAATGTCTTTATTTCTCCATCAATTCTGAATGACAGCCTTGCTGGATAAAGGATCCTTGGCTGCATGTTTTTCTCTGAAAGAGCTTTAAATATGCTCCCCCAACCCTTTCTCTCATTCCAGGTCTGTGTAGACAGGTCTGACGTAATTCTGATGCTTTTGCCTTGGTACGTGAGAAATTTCTTTGCCCTGGCCGCTTTCAATACTGTATCCTTGCATCTAATATTTGCGAATTGCACTATGACGTGACGTGGCGTAGGTTTGTCGTGGTTGAGCTTGGGAGGGGTCCTCTCTGCCTCTTGGACACGAATGTTTGTTTCCCTTGCTAGATTAGGGAAGTTTTCAGCTACAATTTGTTCAAATATCTCTTCTAGACCTCTGTTTTTCTCCACCCCCTCGGGGATGCCGATGATTCTAACATTGGATCGTTTCATTGAGTCAGTAATCTCCCGTAACCTACATTCGTGGGCGTGGATTTTTTTAAGACCATCTTCTATTTTCATTTTTTCCTCTATTAACCCATCCTCCAATTCACTAACCCGTTCCTCTGCTTCTGCGACCCTGGCCGTCAGAGCCTCTAGTTTTGCCTGCATTTGGCTCATAGAATTTTTAATTTCTGTCAGATTCGCTCTCATTTCTGTCCTTAGGGATTCTATATTCTCAGTAACCTTTTCGTTAATAGTTTTTTCAATTCTACTCATCATTTTGACCATCGTTACTCTGAATTCCATTTCTGATAATTTGGTTACATCCATATCCATTATTTCTGTGGCAGAGGCCACAGAATCACTGTCTTTTCTTTGCTGGGGGGGGCTTCTCCTTCTTGTCATTCTGATGAAGAGAGGTTGCGGGGTTTCCAGAGCCCAAATTATTGACTGGGTCCCAGGCCGTGCCCCTTGTTTTATAGGGATCTTAGGGATGTGGGCTTCTTCTTTAAAGATTTTATTTATTTATTTATGTGGCAGCCAACCAGCGAGAGAGGGAACAGAAGCAGGGGAGTGGGAGAGGAAGAAGCAGGCTCCCAGCGGAGGAGCCCGATGAGGGACTCCTTTCCGGAACGCCGGGATCACGCCCTAAGCCGAAGGCAGGCGCTCAATGACTGCGCCACCCAGGCGCCCGGGTTGTGGGCTTCTTGATTTTTCAGCCTGCCTTCTGTGTTCTGGGGGAGGGGCCTGCCGCGCCAATACTCAGGCAACCCTGTTTGGGTAGAACGCGGGGCTCCCTCCCCCTTCCGTTTATCTTCCGACATCTGTGCGTGGTTTCACAGCTCCCCCCTTCGTACCTCAATACTCAGCGCTGGAGATGTTCATTTGTAGAGATCCAGATGTATCTTCCTGTGTCTCAGGCTGATTCTATTGATGTTCAGGCTAGTCTGGTACCTATCCAACTCGACTCAGGGGACCAGCTGAAAAAGGGGCCCCCTACTCCTCCACCATCTAACCATTTTATCAGGGTAAAATTTCTTCTATAAATGCTGTATTAAGTAAAGTTCAGCTCCGCCCAAGGACCAAACACTGCCCACTGCACACAGGAGAGACTCTTCAAATGACTGGCCTGAAGGATAAAGCATCCAGAACACAGCAGCTGAGTGCCTGCAAAGCACACTAGAGACCCTCCCTGAATCACCAGACCCTGGACACTATATGATCTCTTCCATATAAAGCTACTCTCAGGAGCAGTACAGATAACAGGCTCTTCTAACACGGAGAAGAAGACAGACTTAGACAAAATGCCAAGACAGAGGAATTCATCTCAAATGAAACAAAATAATGTCACAGCCAAATATCAAAGCAAAACAGATATAAGTAATACACCTAATGGAAAATTTAAAGCAACGATCATAGGGATAAGTGCTGGGTTTGAGAAAAGAATATAAAACTTCAGGGAGACCCTTACCACAGAGATAAAAGAGATAGAAAAAGAAATGAAAAATGCAATAAATGATATCTGAAACAGACTGGATGCAATGAACACAAGGAAGGAAGAGGCAGAGGAACAAAAAGTGATACAGAAGATAAAGTAATGGAAAATAATGAAGCTGAATAAAAGAGAGAACAAAGAATTGTGGAACACAAAAATAGACTTAGGGAAATCAGTGACTGCATCAAACATAAAAACACTCATTTTATAGAAGTCACAGAATAAGAGAAAGGGGACAGAAAAAAATTGCTAGAACTGATAAATTAGTATAGTCAGAGGATACAAATCAATAGAAAACTGTTGCATTTCTATACACCAATCATGAAGCAAAAGAAGTAGAAATCAAGGAATTGATTCCATTTTCAATTGCACCAAAAGCCATAAGATACCTAGGAATAAACCTAACCCAAGAAGTGAAAGACCTGTACTCTGAAAACTACATTCTTGAGCGTGGTTTTTTTTTTTTTTTTTGAGTCCAGATTCTATTTTAGCTTTCTCTTCTACTAACCCATCCTCCAATTTGCTGATACATTCTTCTGCCTCAATCACCCTGGCCGTCAGAGCCTCTAGTTTTGACTGCATTTGGCTCATAGAATTTTTAATTTCTGCCAGATTCGCTCTCATTTCCACCCTTAGAGATTCTATATTCTCATTAACATTTTCGTTAATACTTTTTTCAAGTCTACACATCATCTTGACCATTGTTACTCTGAATTCCATTTCTGATAATTTGTTTATATCCATTTCCATTAGTTCTGTGGCAGAGGCCACAGACTCATTGTCTTGTCTTTGCTGGGGGGGGATTTCTCCTTCTCGTCATTCTGATGAGGAGAGGTTGTGGGGTTGTCCAGAGCCCAAATTATTGACAATGACCCAGGCAGTGTGCTCTTGTTTCATAGGGACCTTAGGGATGTGGGCTTCTTGATTTTTCAGCCTGCCTTCTGGGGGAGGGGCCTGAAAACTATGAAACACTGATTAAAGAAATTAAAGATGACCCAAAGAAATGGAAAACATTCCTTGCTCATGAATTGGAAGAACAAATAGTGTTAAAATATCCATACTACCCAAAGCAATCTACACATTCAGTATATTCCCTATCAAAATACCACCCACATTTTCACAGCGTTAGAACAAACAGTCCTAAAATTTGTGTGGAACCACAACAGACCCTGAATAGCCAAAGCAACCTTGATTTAAAAAAGAAAATTGGACAGCTACATGGAAAAGAATGAAACTTGACCACTCTCTCACACCATACACAAAGATAAACTCCAAATGGATGAAAGACCTCGATGTGAGACAGGAATCCATCAAAATCCAAGAGGAGAACATAGGCAGCACCTTCTACGACATCGGCCAAAGCATCCTTTTTCATGACACATCCCAAAGGCAAGAGAAACAAAAGATAAATTGAACTTGTGTGACTTCATCAAGATAAAAAGCTTCTGCACAGTCAAGGAAACAAACAAACTAAGAGGCAGCCCACGGAATGGGAGAAGATATTTGCAAATGATACTACAGATAAAAGACTGGTATCCAAGATCTACAAAGAACTTCTCAAACTCAATACACGAGAAACAAATAAACAAATCATGAAATGGGCAGAAGATATGAATTGACACTTTTCCAATGATGACATACAAATGGCTAACAGACACATGAAAAAATGTTTAAAATCATTAGCCATCAGGGAAATTTAAATCAAAACCGCACTAAGATACCACCTTATGCCAGTTAGAATGGCAAAAATTGACAAGGCAAGAACAACAATTGCTGGAGAGGATGTGGAGAAAGGGGATCCCTCCTACATTGTTGGTGAGAATGCAAGTTGGTACAGCCACTCTGGAAAACAGTGTGGAGGTGCCTTAAAAAGTTAAAAATTGAGCTACCCTATGACCCAGCCATTGCACTACTGGGTATTTACCCCAAAGATACAGACATAGTAAAGAGAAGGGCCATATGCACCCCAATGTTCATAGCAGCATTGTCCACAATAGCTAAATCGTGGAAGGAGCCGAGTATGTCCCTTTAACAGATGGACTGATTAAGAAGTGGTCCAGGGGCGCCTGCGCGCGTGCGCAGCCTGCCTGCCCAGCTCAGGGCGTGATCCCCGGCATTATGGGATCGGAAGCCTAAGCCACATCAGGCTCCCTCCCTCCGCGAGAGCCTGTTCTTCTTCCCTGTCCCACCCAAGCTTGCGTGTTCCCTCTCTATCTGGGCTGTCTCTAACTCTTCAAAAAAATAAAAATAAAATCTTAAAAAAAAAAGAAGTAGTGGTCCATATATACAATAGAATATTACTCAGCTATCAGAAAGAACGATTTCTCAACATTTGCTGCAACATGGATGGCACTGGAGGAGATAATGCTAAGTGAAATAAGTCAAGCAGAGAAAGACAATTATCATATGATTTCTCTCATCTATGGAACATAAGAACTAGGAAGATCGGTAGAGGAAGAAAGGGATAAAGAAAAGGGGGAATGAAGCATGAGCGACTATGGACTCTGAGAAACAAACTGAGGGCTTTAGAGGGGAGGGGTGCAAGAATGGGATAGACTGGTGATGGGTAGTAAGGAGGGCACGTATTGCATGGTGCACTGGGTGTTATACGCAACTAATGAATCATCGAACTTTACATCAGAAACCAGGGATGTACTGTATGGTGACTAACATAATATAATAAAAAAACATTAAAAAAGTAAAGATCCGCAACAACAACAACAACAACAAAAAAAAAAAACAAACAGTAAAACAAGACTCTAGGCACCACAGTTTCAGGCTTAATGTTATATTACATTCTCAGCAGTGTAAGAGAGTTCCCCTTTCTCCACATCCTAATACCTGGTGTTTCTTGCGTTGTGATTTTAGCCACTCTGACTGGTGTGAGGTGATATCTCATTGTAGTTTTTATTTGTATTTTCCTGATAATCAGTGATGTTGAGCATCTTTTCCTGTGTGTTGTTGTCATCTGGATGTCTTCTTTGGAAAAAATGTCTATTGCTGTCTTTGGCCTATTTTTTTTTTAATTGGATTGTTTCTTGGCTTTTGAGTTTTTATAAGTGCTTTTTCTATTTTGGATACTACCCTTTACCAGGCATGTCATTGGCAAATATCTTCTCCCACCCCATGGGATGCCTTTTAGTTATGTTGATCGTTTACTTCACTGTGCAGAAGCTTTTTATTTTGATGAAGTCCCAATAATTTATTTTTGTTTTTGTTTCTCTTGCCTTGGGAAACATATCTAGTAAGAAGTAGCTGTGGCTGATGTCAAAGAGGTTACTGCCTGTGCTCCTCTCTAGGATTTTGATGGTTTCCTGCCTCACATTTAGGTCTTTCATCCATTTTGAATTTATTTTTGTGTATGGAATAAGAAAGTGCTCCAGTTTCCTTCTTTTGCATTTTGCTGTCCAGTTTTTCCAACACCATTTGTTGAAGAGACTGCCTTTTTTCCATATAGTTGTGGGTTCATTTCTGGGTTTTCTACTCTGTTCCATTGATCTATGTGTCTGTTTTTGTGCCAGTACCATACTGTCTTGATTACTGCAGCTTTGTAATATAGCTGGAAGTCCACAATTGTTATGCCTCCAGCTTTGCTTGACTTCTTCAAGGTTACTTTGGCTATTCAGGGTCTTTTGTGGTTCCACACAAATTTTGGGATTGTTTCTTCTAGCTCTATGAAAAATGCTGGTGGTATTTTGATAGGTATTTTACAGGATGTGTAGATTGCTTTGTGTAGTATGGACATTTTAACAATAGTTGTCCTTCCAATTCACAAGCAAGGAATGTTTTTTTTTTCCATTTCGTTGTGTCATCTTCAATTTCTTTAATCAGTGTTTCATAGTTTTCAGAGTACAGGTCTTTCACTTCTTTGGTTAGGTTTATTCCTGGGTATCTTATGGCTTTTTGGTGCAATTGTAAATGGAGTCAATTCCTTGATTTCTACTTCTGTTGCTTCATTATTGGTGTATAGAAATGCAACAGTTTTCTGTCTATTGATTTGTATACTGTGACTACACTGAATTTGTCAGTTCTAGCATTTTTTGGTAACATCTTTTAGGTTTTCTATGTATAGTATCTTTTTTTTTCTATATATAGTGTCATGTCATCAGCAATTAGTGGAAGTTTGACTTCTTCCTTGCAGATTTGGATGCTTTGTATTTCTTTTTTTTTTCCTGATTCCTGTGGCTAGGACTTCAGTAACATGTTAAATAACAGTGGTGAGAGTGGACATCCCTGTCTTGTCCTGACTGTAGAGTAGCAACTTTCAGTTTTTCCCCACTGAGGATGATATTAGCTGTGCATTCTTCTTATATGACCTTTATCGGGTGTGGTATGTTGTGTCTAACCCCACTTTGTTGAGGGTTTTTATCATGAGTGGATGTTGCACTTTGTCAGATGTTTTTTCTGCATCTACTGAAATGATCATGTGGTTCTTGTCCTTTCTTTCATTAATGTGGTATATAATGTTGATTGAGAGTAATGAACCACCCTTACAACCCAGGGATAAATCCCACTTGATCATGTTGTGTGCTCTTTTTAATGTGCTGCTGAATTTGGTTAGCCACTATTTTGTTGATAATTTTTGCATGTATAATCATCAATGATAGTGGCCTGTATATCTAGGAATTTATGTATTTCTTTTAGGTCATCCAGTTTGTTGACACAAATTTTCATAGTATTCTCATGATCCTTTTTATTTCTGTGGCATCATTTGTAATGTCTCCTCTTTCATTTTGTATTTAATTTGTCTTCTTTTTTTCTTAGTCTACCTAAAGTTTTGTCAGTTTTATTTATCTTTTCAAAAAGCCAGCTCTTAGTTCTCTTGATTTTTTTCTATTGTTTTTCTTTATTTCTGTTGTTTCTCTTTATTTCATGTATTCCTGCTTTGATATTTATTATGTCCTTCCTCCTGCTCTGGGGCTTTGCTTTTCTTTTTTTCTAGTTTTCTGAAGTATAAGGTTGAGTTATTTGAGAGCTTTCTTGTTTCCCTTTTTCTTTTTTTGTGATCTTTCTTTTTTTCTTAATGTAGGCATTCATTGCTATAAACTTTCCTTCTTAGACCTGTTTTTGCTGCATCCCATAAGTTTTGGCATGTTTTATTTCTGTTTTGGTGTATTTTAATTTACCATTTGATTTTTTCTTTGACCCATTGGCTATTCAGGAGTTCTATTGTCTTGTTATTTGGTTTTGGGGTTTTTTTTTTTCAGACCAGAAATCTTCTGTCATACTGATCTTTTTTTCACTACATGTAACATCCTTTTTTTTTTTTTTTTTTTAATCTCTATTTGCTTTTAAAGTTTTCTCTGCCTTGGATTTTGAGAAATTTGGTTTGGTGTCCTTGATATAATTTTCTTTATTTTTCTTGTACTTGGACTTCATCGAGGTTTTTAGACCTGTGGGTTTATGGTTTCTGTAAAATTTGGAAATTTTGGAAACATTATTCTCTCACGTGTTTTTTCTTCCTTTCTTTCCTTTTGGGACACCAATTGCATTTGTGTATTATGCTGCTTGAAGGTGTCTCACAGCTCACTGATGCTCTGTTCTTTTGTTTGTTTTATGCTGTGTTCTTTTTTGATAGTATCTATTGCTCTGTCTTTATCAATCTTTTTACCTGCCATATCAAATTTTCATTCATTTTATTTTTTTGTCTCACATTTTAGTTTTATCTCTAGAAATTTGATTTGTGACATTTTATATCTTCTATGTCTCTATTTTTTTAAATATAGAATAGAGTTATAATAACTATTTTAATGTCCTTATCTGCTAATTCTAATATATATCAATTATGGGCCAATTTTGATTGATTGATTGATTGATTGGTTTCTTCTCCTATGTTATCTTTCTTCTCTTTTGTATGCCTGACAATTTTTGATTAGAAGCCAGATATAGTGAATTTTACATTAGTAGTATGCTGGACACTTTTGTATTCTTATACATATTCTTGAGCTTTATTCTGGGGCACAATTAAATTAGGTGAAACAATTTGATAATTTGGGGTCTCCCTTTTAATATTTCTTAGGCAGGATCAGAGCAGTGTTTAGGGCTACACACTACTCAAGTTACTTCCAAGTACTCTACCAAATACTACACGAATTATGAGAATTTCCAGTCTGGCTTGTGAGAACAGGCAATATTGTCTACACTCATGAGTTCTGATTTCCCTCTAACCCTTTCAAATAGTTTTTCCCAGAGATATTGGTTTATCAGTAATCTGCTAAATAATTGAGGAAGACCTCTACGGGTCTCTGTAGTATTTTCTCTGCTCCTCTCACCACTCTAGTAGTCAGTCCTGCTAACTCTGTCTGCCTTGGTCTTCTTTGACTCTCAGTTCTGTCTCATTGACTCAAGAACCTGACAGGTACTGCCTGGGTTTCCCTTACCTATACAACAGTCTGAAAACACTCAGGTGGTAAGTTTGGGCAATCATAGGCTTACTTGATTTGTTTCCCATCTCTTAGGGATCACTTGTCTTTATTCCCTAATATCTGATCTCTGAAAAACTGTTGTTTCCTGTATTTTATGGTGTGTGTGTATGTGTGTGTGTGTGTGTGTGTGTGTGTGTGTGTGTGTAATGGGGAGCGTTGTTTCAAACAGTTGGGTGAATCCAGCCTCTGGTATTCTATTTTGGCTAGAAGCAGAAGTCCCTGGACTATTGATCTTTCATCATTTTTTATGAATATTAGTTAGGTGTGTTTTATTGAAGTAATTCAATATTATTTTCTAAATTAATTCCCCATTCATTTTTGCATATTTGTCCTTTTTCCAATAGATTTTTTTAATTGTTTTATTCTCCTACATTCTTTCATTGTTCTTCAAATTCTGATTTTACTACTTAGAGTCTTTAGTTTCACTGCTTATGCTATTGATGAAACGTTCACAATGATGAGTTTTTTTAAATGATGCTTGTTAAGGAGAGTTTACTTTTCCTTTTTCTAAAAGATGTTTGGTAGAGATAATTTATATTTAAAATTGTGGTTTTTTATTATAAGGTTATATTATATTTACAACTTGGTATTGTAATAGAGATAAAGTAAGCATATTCACAGTTAGTCTGTGAGAAACTTACGATACTCTAACCACTAGGATGCTAGCAGTCAGCCGCCAACTTTGAATTTATGTTTTGCTTTCTTTACTATTTTATACTTAAACCCTCAGCTATTGAGTGTGTTAACAACATGGGACCTTCCCTTCTATATTGTTATGATTCTACACATACCCTTATACTTTAGGGTCCAGCTTACCAGCAAAGATCAATACCTCTTTTCTCCTCGACTATTTAGCACATTGCAAGATAACCCCTGCTACTTTACATTTTTCTTCCTCCCTCACTAATCACATTCCAATTCCACAGATTTGGTATCCTCTGATTTAGAAATAAATAAGGGTTTACCATATATCAAAAAATCTGTTTGAAGATTCTGACAGTTAACTGTGCAGAGTATAGGTTTGGTTTTCCCTGCATATACACCAAACAAAACAGATCACAAAGCTACTGATGCTTTTATATTTTGAGAAAATGTAAAATAATATATTTTACTAAAACCTTTGCTGCTATATAGTTTCATATATGTGTATATATATTTTTTTCATCTTAATTTAGGATTTGCTCTCCCATATGCTACATATGGACCCACATCAACGGTACACTACAGAACAAGTATTAAAACACTCATGGATAACCCACAGAGACCAGTTGCTGAATGATCAGCCAAATAGAAATGATACATCACATGTCATTAAGGTAAAACAAACATACTTTTATGCATCTCCTAAATGCTTAATAAAGCCTGCATGCCATTCACTGACAACACATACCTTAAATACCTTTATTTTTTAAAAGTCTATTTATAGATCTTTTTGTTTTTGTTTTTGTTTTTTTAAATAACAACCATGGATTCCTGTTAATCTTCTCTACCTATTGCCTTTCTGATGATAAACAAAAATTATTTGATTGTATTTAACTTGCTCGTGAGACACTGGGACTAGGAGTGTACTAAATGCAAGTTTCATATGGGAAGAAAATGTTGCTGTTGGTTCCTAAATTAATAACCAACCATTGGTGCAAATTCCCATATTTATAGACATTGAACCTAGACTTAAGATTTTAACATTTTATGCATTAATCTGTCGATGCATACTTAGGTTGTTTCCATGTCTTGGCTTTTATGAATAATGCTGCACTGAACATGGGAGCACAGAGATCTCTTTGAGAATAAATGAATAGTGGTATACATATATGCAGTGGAATATTATTCAGCTCTAAAAAGAAGATCCTACCATTTGCAACACCGTGGATGAACCTGGAAGACACGCTAAATGAAATAAGCCAGAGAAAGAAAAAAAAATACATAATCTCTCTTATATGTGGAATTTTTAAAAAGTCAATTATAGAAAAGCAGAGAGTAGAAAGGTGGTTACCAGGGGCAGGGAAGAGGGGAAAATGGGGATATATTAGTCAAAGTACAAGGTTGTAGTTATGTAGGATGAATAAGTCTAAGTATCTAATGTGTAGCATGATGACTATAGTTAATAATACTGTATTAAATATTGGAAATTTGATAAGAGAAGATTTCACATGCTTTCATCACAAAAAATAACTGTGTGAGAAGGTATGTTAGCTTGACTATAGTAATCACTGTACTATGTATATGTACATCATAATATGTTCCATGTCTTAAATATATACAACCTCTATTAAAAATAAAATTCTGAGGGCTTCAGAGGGGAGGGGGGTGGGGGAATGGGATAGGCCAGTGATGGGTATTAAGGAGGGCACGTATTGCATGGTGCACTGGGTGTTATATGCAAGTAATGAATCATGGAACTTTACATCAAAAACTAGGGATGTACTGTATGGTGACTAACATAATATAATAAAAATTATTATTAAAAAAACTAAGGATGTACTGTATGGTGACTAACATAACATAATAAAAAAAATTATTTAAAAAATAAGATAAAATAAAATTCTTACTACTGGGTATTTACCCCAAAGATACAGACATAGTGAAGAGAAGGGGCACATTTACCCCAATGTTCATATCAGCAGTGTCCACAATAGCCAAACTGTGGAAGGAGCCAAGATGCCCTTCAACAGACGAATGGATAAAGAAGATGTGGTCCATATATACAATGGAATATTACTCAGCCATCAGAAAGAACAATTATCCAACATTTGCAGCAACATGGATGGTACTGGAGGAGATTATTCTAAGTGAAATAAGTCAAGCAGAGAAAGGCAATTATCATATGAGTTCACTTATATTTGGAACATAAGGAATAGCATGAAGGACATTAGGAGAAGGAAGGGAAGGATGAAGGGGGGTAAACAGAAGGGGGAATGAACCACAAGAGACCATAATGGACTCTGGGAAACAAACTGAGGGCTTCAGAGGGGAGGGGGTGGGGGAATGGGATAGGCCAGTGATGAGTATTAAGGAGGGCACATACTGCATGGAGCACTGGGTGTTATGCAACTAATGAATCATGGAACACTACATCAAAAACTAATGATGTACTATGTGGTGACTAACATAACATAATAAAAATTTTTTTAAATAAAAATAAAATTCTTAAAATGTTTAAAACATTTCATGAATGATGAAAGGCTGATGAAAAGAATACATTTAATGTTTTAAAAATGTGTAAGAAGCATAGTCATCGAAATAAAAAAATATACAGGTAAGCAGGTATTAATTCATGAAGGAAATATCAGTGCATAGATCAAGTATATTCAAGTTATTTTCCTCAGAAATAAGGCTGTATTCTAGTTAAATCTCTCATGATAGAATATGGAATTTTTTTGTTACCTCCAAGGATTGTTACTCAGTTTGTCTTATTTCTCATTATTTTAGGGCACAGTGGTCACCACATGTTCTGCCCTGACTCACAGGACCTTTCAACCAGTCCTTGAGCCTGTTGCTGCTTCAAACTTAGCTCAGCGACGGAGCATGAAAAAACGAACTTCAACTGGCCTGTAAGATTTCTAGTGTTCCTCAGCCATACTGGATGAAAAAAAAATTAAACGTGTGGCTTTTTGCCTAATCTTATATCAAAGGCATCGTATTCTGCTACATTACTTGAATATTCTGTTTAAACCTCCTTTTTTAGGGAGATGAGATTTAAAAAACACAGGTCCACAGTATCCATACAATGTTGTTTTGCAGTAGTCTCCAAGTGTTTAAGTATATAATTGGTGTCTACAAGGTCCTAACAATTTTTCTGCACAGTAACTTGTAAAGTTCCTTTCAAATAAAGTTACTTTAATAGTTTTTCTGGTCTCATAAAATAATGATTTGGGGGATCATTAACAATAATCAGGATGCAAATATAATAGTATAATGCCAAGCAATGCCAATATTTTTTAACATCAGATCCTGAAGAATGGACTTTTTAAAAAAGAAAAACAAACAAAAAATGTATTGTAGAAGCTTGTTATTGTGTACAACCAAAGGACTACATTCATTTGTGCTAATATGTGAACTCCTGATACGGTTGGTGCCAAAGTTTTTACAGAAGAATTAAATCACAAATTACGTGTGCAGACAGACCTGTATATTACCCGTAAATGTCCTCATCTAGAAATAAAGGTTTCCATAAGTCTTCCGTAAATTTTACATCTAATGGAATTGTACAATTGAGGAATTTTTTAGCCAAAGGCTTTATATTGGTGTTGTAATCTACTAAATAGGTTATAGTTAAGCCTTTGAAAATAAAGTACATGTGTTGCTACTACCTTCGTGATATGTAAGCTGAGTTTCAAGTTAATCAATTGGATTTAATCATTATCTTTCCCTTTTATAATGAGCTACACTGTTGCTTTTTGGACTTCCAAAATCGAATTACAGTGTAGCATATTAATTTACCTTGAATCCTATGGTAATATAGTTTAAATTTTATTGTCGTGGACTTAAGCACACGATACAGTATAATGCATTTCAGTAAACCTTAGACAATGCTACAAAGAGATAAACTGACATTTTGAAAAGGAAGCAATATTAATGATTTACACAAAATCTGAACACATTTTTAATCATATTTATAAAAATGTCTGACAAATTTGGTCTTATTATTGAATTTATGTTTCAGAACCACTGGGTAATATATATTGTTTTCTCTAAATGATGGAATTTTAAAGAATCTTTTCATGTTGTTGAAGAAAATATCATTACTACTACTACTACTACTACTACTACTACTACTACTACTGACAGAAACTCATGAATGTAAACTGGAGGATATTACAGTTTTGTTTAGTGAATATAAGTGAACTACTTGTATGTGCTAAATGTACTGTTTGCTGTGTATTTTATTTTGTTTAATTCTGAGAGAAAGTTGATTACTGAGCACTGAAGTATACAGTTTAGGCTAGAAGGCTTGCAACTTCAGTATTCAATAAAGGAAACTATACATATTCTCTTTATAATGTAAGTGATATATACTCTGTGTACAAAAATCTGTTTATTGGGTGTGATGTATAAAAGTATATACCCTTAATTTGAGGTGTCTTTTTGCAATAATTGAAAGACATTAAAAAAATCTAATGCCACATGGAAAACATTACTTAGAAATAGACTGGTATCATATCTTGTGAATTTTTATTGCCCAATTTGGCCTTCTCTTTCCCCATTTTGCTTTAATACTAGAAGTACTTGCATGTAATGATTTGTGTCCATATATTCTGACTTTCTTCTTGTCATCTTGTTCGTGCTTTTATGCCTTCTTCTTATTGGAATTAATATAACAAACTAAGAGGTATGATTTTGGTGTTGAACTTTTCAGAACAGAGATACTATTTCCATGTATGCTTTTCTAGCAATAGCATTAGGGTAGTTGAAATTGGAAAATGAAAAATTATCACAAAATAACTTTCACTCTTTCCATAATCAATAGTTTTTAGAAGTAGCTGATCTTAGTTAATTTTTCAGTGAGGTTGCTCAGAAGGATAATATCATACAGTCTTTTCATGAAAGGAACACAGAAGTAAGCAATGAACAACATGATTCTTGATCGCTCAATGAGAAGTGACGAATTATAAAAGACACAGATATGCTAGTGGATTTTCCCAATAATTACATAAAAATTTCTGCTGGGAAGTTCAAAGTAGGTTAAAAACAGTAATTGGGACAACCCTATTGTAAGGGAAGTCTTCAAACTATATACCCTCATTTTGTAGAAGGAATCCAGGTAGGGATGTCTAATGATGTCCATTTTGGCTAGAGCAAAAAATGCAGATGTGAATGGGAGCTTTTTTGGTGGGGCTTCTATAAATGCTTAACCACTAAAATTCTTTCTATAAAATTTTAGGATATTGTGTTTTTTAATGGATTCATGAACAATTAATTTGCATTGCTTTTCTTTGTAGTTGATGGTTCTTGCTAGTATTTAATGATAGCACAATTTGGGGTTTTTATTGTTCTGGAAGGAAGAGGATATATTTTTTTCCTCAAATGGAAAATACCAGGTTTGCCCATATAGACTAATAATTTATTATCCTAAAGCACATATTATCATGAATAAACTCAGGAAACCATTGATAAGATAATTAAGATGTAGTGGTGGTGATTTTGTGGGGGAAAATGGTTTCAGTTATTTCATGAAAATCAAACTTGAGCCTATTTTGTTAGACCCAGAAATGCCTAAACTTTATTTTGTGTAATTTATTGCCATTGGTAATTACACATAGTAAAACATTTTGATAGAACCTCTGATTCACCCAAAGGGATTTCTTATGTGTAGGCAACCCACAAACTTAAGAACAGATGGTTGGTGTTTACAATGTCTCCTCATTGAAACATCATGTCAAGGTAGTACTGTCCATAGAAAGTTACTCATACTGATTGAATAGTATTTTCTTGACATTATGAGGCCCTTCATGTATGAAAAAGGAGAAGAACTGCTTAACTTGGACTTAAGATCAACTAGAAAGCTTAGGATTTAAACTAGGCAAAGTATGTCTGTGGCATTCTGTATATTCTCTGTCCCTGGCTTTCCAGTCCCCACATGCTATCCTACTTGAGTACCTCACAGAGGACTCCATGATTAAAGCTTACTCCAGAAGGATTATCTGCCCCAAAAGCACCTCACACCCTTCCCCTTCCCCAAATCAGAACTTCCATTCTCACAGAGCAGCTATATTCAGCTAAAAGGGTGAAAGGAGAGTGATCTCATTTAAATTAATTCTTTTTTTTTGTTAGTGGCTAATAATTTTTCAAGGGAGATGCCTATTAATCTAATGAATTTCTAGTTGCTGGATTTTTAGGCTGTCTAACCAGACAAGAGTAATTGTATCAGTTGTTATCAGGGAAGATGTTTCTGGGCAAGAATTTACAGTGTGCCCCATGATCAGATTATCTCATAAACTGTTTCTTTTATGCACTGCTTCATCCTTTCTACTTCTCAATATACTTTTTCTCTTCCAAGAAATTTCCAAGCTTTTTAATCACAATGAACTTATATGATAGAATGGTGTGGAGGGAGAGACAGTTGTTAAGTGCATATTTATCTGTATTCTTGTTTCTCATAGTACATAGCCTATAACATAAGGAGCCTCCAGCTCCCCCAGCCTCTATTCCTATTGTATTGATAAATAAGAGCATAGAAAGGTCGAATGCAAACTGTCAGTGGAGTCCAAGTCTGCAGATCCTTTGTCTACATTTCAGGACACAGAGATCCTCTATCTTCTCAACAAGAATGCAAGCCATATTAAGTCAACTGTAATTAAACTCCTTCAGAACATTTTCTTACATTTCAAAGCTTATTTAGGTATTTTTGGTGTGTATCTCAATATAAATGATTACTGAAATTAACAGAACAATAGTGTGCTATCTGCCTTCCTATGCAAGAGTGCAGTGGCATTGATAGTGGTTACTCACAAATAAATTATACTCATGATACACTGTTCCTGGTTTTATTCTTACAATATAGTGAAGTCCATCATATCATTTGAATAAAATGATAATGCTTGATCACCTAAAATTCAGTTTGGTTGCTAATACTTGAAGGTATGTTAGTCCTAAATTGTAAGGATAAGTTTCTTTGAAATACGAAGAAAACTATAAAGGGAAAGTATTTTTAGGATATAGAAATTCAAGTTTGTTTATATATATTCCACAAATTATGTAAAGTTTTATTGACCAGCAAGAAATCTTAGCTAAATGCTTAGAAATAAATATATATGTGATGCAAGTTAGGATTTGTTCTATATTCACATTTCTAAACCTTGAACAATAGAGTCTTGGATGACTGTTTAGCCTTCATACTATTTGTCAAATTATGTGAACTAATTTACTTTCAAAGGGTGATTTACTAAACATCTAATTTTATGTAGAACAATTCTAGATAATGTACTTAGTGCGTTAGTTTATTAATAAATTGTCATAATGTGACCAATTGGATTTATTTGCTTTTTTTCTTTCCTATCAAACTAATATTACTCAGGTCACATTTGAGTTCTCTTTTCAAATTCACTCTGAAATTGATACCACTAATAGCAGAAACTGTAAGTTTGTTTTTTAGTACAATAAAATTATTTTTAACATCACAAAAGCATTCTATCAAAAAAATCATCCATTTTAAAATTTATACAAGAAACTTTAAATATCCAAATGCCGGCGGGGTTTGGAAATGAGAATTTTGCATTAAATTCCAGAGTACAAAAAAAAGAATATGGTTTTTCTGTATTTGATTGAAAAAAAAAAACAAACACTAAGTACTGTTGGTAGTTGTGAGTTACATGGGGTTTATGCACAAAGAACAAAGTTTGAGGCTATAGTTACAATAAAAAATGCGTTGCCAACACTTTCCATATACTTAGGGATTCCTAAACTTATTTTCTGATATGGAAAATATATTTACGGGCATTTTATTACACTTCTCAAGGAAGGAATGGTGTTAAATAGAAATTGTGTGTACTTAAAAACTTAAAAGTTGCAATTTAAAAAAAGGTCCCAATTGTTCAGACAACTGTATTTTCTTTCTCTGACTACATTATGGAATTTATACCATCATTTATTTTATAAATGTTTTCTTTAAAGGACTGTTTCTTTTGACATTATGGTTTCTGTTGTACTTTTTTCATGTGAGATCAAATCCAGTAGTGCATTTTACAGTGTTTCTTTCCCTCACAGTGCTGCTAAAGAAATGGCTATCATTTTGAATTTACAACATGCCAAAGATGACATAGAAATTATATTTATTCTTGTTCTTGTTATAACTCTGTGAGCAACATTTATCACAATATCATGTTAAATTACTGGCATTCTCTGGGTACTAAATAAAAAGGCTGCAACTTTCTAACATTTTACAGTTGAACTTGCTTGATCATTTATAGATGTAAAACTTTGTCTGCTTTTATAAACACATACAGATTTGCAGATTTTATTAAAAGCTGTTAAATATTGTTTAGGAGCCAGTTGTTTAAAAAAAGTGTTTCAAGATATTTGTTTATGCATTTGCCTTGGTATTTCCTGTTCTGTATAATATTTTCCACTATAGTATTATTCTTCTCATGTTCCTAGAAGGCACAGTAATTTAAGAAAATGAAGATGAAAACTTACAATATTTTTAGAACTTATCAGAATACATTTGTCTTCAAGTTAGTTGAGGTGACATTTTCTACAATACAACAAATTAAAACCTTAGTCTCTGAGTATTGGAGAAATTATTTTAAGCTTGGTATCAAGTAGAATAACATAAATTCTGCCACTGTATTTGACCTCCGATTATTCAGATTCTGAGAAAAACATTTTCTTTGTTAATAAATGCATTTTTTGTTTTATTTAACAGGTATATGTTGTGTTTCTGTGCCAG
>NW_024423319.1:57724448-57749023 GCF_017311325.1 Ursus maritimus
ACAGAGATCCTCTATCTTCTCAACAAGAATGCAAGCCATATTAAGTCAACTGTAATTAAACTCCTTCAGAACATTTTCTTACATTTCAAAGCTTATTTAGGTATTTTTGGTGTGTATCTCAATATAAATGATTACTGAAATTAACAGAACAATAGTGTGCTATCTGCCTTCCTATGCAAGAGTGCAGTGGCATTGATAGTGGTTACTCACAAATAAATTATACTCATGATACACTGTTCCTGGTTTTATTCTTACAATATAGTGAAGTCCATCATATCATTTGAATAAAATGATAATGCTTGATCACCTAAAATTCAGTTTGGTTGCTAATACTTGAAGGTATGTTAGTCCTAAATTGTAAGGATAAGTTTCTTTGAAATACGAAGAAAACTATAAAGGGAAAGTATTTTTAGGATATAGAAATTCAAGTTTGTTTATATATATTCCACAAATTATGTAAAGTTTTATTGACCAGCAAGAAATCTTAGCTAAATGCTTAGAAATAAATATATATGTGATTGGCAAGTTAGGATTTGTTCTATATTCACATTTCTAAACCTTGAACAATAGAGCTTCTTTGGATGACTGTTTAGCCTTCATACTATTTGTCAAATTATGTGAACTAATTTACTCTTCAAAGGGTGTTTACTAAACATCTAATTTTATGTAGAACAGTTCTAGATAATGTACTTAGTGCGTTAGTTTATTAATAAATTGTCATAATGTGACCAATTGGATTTATTTGCTTTTTTCTTTCCTATCAAACTAATATTACTCAGGTCACATTTGAGTTCTCTTTTCAAATTCACTCTGAAATTGATACCACTAATAGCAGAAACTGTAAGTTTGTTTTTTAGTACAATAAAATTATTTTTAACATCACAAAAGCATTCTATCAAAAAAATCATCCATTTTAAAATTTATACAAGAAACTTTAAATATCCAAATGCCGGCGGGGTTTGGAAATGAGAATTTTGCATTAAATTCCAGAGTACAAAAAAAAGAATATGGTTTTTCTGTATTTGATTGAAAAAAAAAAACAAACACTAAGTACTGTTGGTAGTTGTGAGTTACATGGGGTTTATGCACAAAGAACAAAGTTTGAGGCTATAGTTACAATAAAAAATGCGTTGCCAACACTTTCCATATACTTAGGGATTCCTAAACTTATTTTCTGATATGGAAAATATATTTACGGGCATTTTATTACACTTCTCAAGGAAGGAATGGTGTTAAATAGAAATTGTGTGTACTTAAAAACTTAAAAGTTGCAATTTAAAAAAAGGTCCCAATTGTTCAGACAACTGTATTTTCTTTCTCTGACTACATTATGGAATTTATACCATCATTTATTTTATAAATGTTTTCTTTAAAGGACTGTTTCTTTTGACATTATGGTTTCTGTTGTACTTTTTTCATGTGAGATCAAATCCAGTAGTGCATTTTACAGTGTTTCTTTCCCTCACAGTGCTGCTAAAGAAATGGCTATCATTTTGAATTTACAACATGCCAAAGATGACATAGAAATTATATTTATTCTTGTTCTTGTTATAACTCTGTGAGCAACATTTATCACAATATCATGTTAAATTACTGGCATTCTCTGGGTACTAAATAAAAAGGCTGCAACTTTCTAACATTTTACAGTTGAACTTGCTTGATCATTTATAGATGTAAAACTTTGTCTGCTTTTATAAACACATACAGATTTGCAGATTTTATTAAAAGCTGTTAAATATTGTTTAGGAGCCAGTTGTTTAAAAAAAGTGTTTCAAGATATTTGTTTATGCATTTGCCTTGGTATTTCCTGTTCTGTATAATATTTTCCACTATAGTATTATTCTTCTCATGTTCCTAGAAGGCACAGTAATTTAAGAAAATGAAGATGAAAACTTACAATATTTTTAGAACTTATCAGAATACATTTGTCTTCAAGTTAGTTGAGGTGACATTTTCTACAATACAACAAATTAAAACCTTAGTCTCTGAGTATTGGAGAAATTATTTTAAGCTTGGTATCAAGTAGAATAACATAAATTCTGCCACTGTATTTGACCTCCGATTATTCAGATTCTGAGAAAAACATTTTCTTTGTTAATAAATGCATTTTTTGTTTTATTTAACAGGTATATGTTGTGTTTCTGTGCCAGACACTACTACTAATTTAATTTTCTTCTAAAACAGATTTAAGTTGCTTTATAGTAACACACATGTAAGTAAGGCTATTAAAGTTGAAATGCAAAACCCATGCAAATGGAAAGCATGCCACCAGCCAGGGCTAATGGTTATTTTAATTAAGCATTGAATTTAACTCTGAGCTTCATGACAGGAAAGACAAGAAGAGAAACTCAGCAGGTTACATAATAAATATGTGACAAGAAGCAGGAGAATTCTGCAAGAGATTTTTAAAAATATTTTTAACATTTTTTTCATGGAAAAATACCATGCATGGGCAAAGTAAAAAACACATATATGTATATATGTGTGTGTGTGTATATATAGCAAATTGATTATCAGAATAAGTTTATTCACCATCTATCACCACATACCACATATAGATACAAATGTTTATTGTGATGAGAACTTTAAAGATCTACTCTCTTAACTTTTGAATATGCAATACAGTATTGTTAACTATAGTTACATGCTGTACATTTCATCCCTGTGACTT
The DNA here is from genome assembly GCF_017311325.1 of Ursus maritimus. Classification (NCBI taxonomy): domain Eukaryota; kingdom Metazoa; phylum Chordata; class Mammalia; order Carnivora; family Ursidae; genus Ursus; species Ursus maritimus. The sequence goes on from NW_024423319.1 coordinate 57,727,120, forward strand.
ATTTATCTTATAGCTGAAAGTTTGTACCTTTTGAACACATTTTACCCCCCCCAAAATCTATTGTTTGAATATGTAGAACTTCAACATGTTTCCAAAAGTCAAAACTATACAGAAAGTTATACAATCAGACAACAAAAAGGGATAAAAGGTATCCAGATCGGCAAAGAAAGAGTCAAAATGTCTCTCTTTGCATATGACATGATACTCTATATGGAAAACCCAAAAGAATCCACTCCCAAACTATTAGAAGTTATAGAGCAATTCAGTAATGTGGCGGGATACAAAATCAATGCTCGGAAATCAGTTGCATTTCTATACACGAATAATGAGACTGATGAAAGAGAAATTAGGGAATCCATCCCATTTACATTAGCACCAAAAACCATACATTACCTTGGAATTAACCAGACGTAAAGGATCTATATTCTAGAAAATACAAATCACTCTTGAAAGACATTGAATAAGACACAAAAAGATGGAAAAATATTCCATGCTCATGGATCGGAAGAATTAACATAGTTAAAATGTCCATGCTACCCAGAGCAATCTACACTTTCAATGCTATCCCAATCAAAATACCGATGACATTTTTCAAAGAACTGGAACAAACAGCCCTTAAATTTGTATGGAACCAGAAAAGACCCCGAATCTCCAAGGAACTGTTGAAAAGGAAAAACAAAGCTGGGGGCATCACAATGCCTGATTTCGAGCTGTACTACAAAGCTGTGATCACAAAGACAGCATGGTACTGGCACAAAAACAGATACATAGACCAATGGAACAGAATAGAGAACCCAGAAATGGACTCTCAGCTCTTTGGGAAACATGAACTCAATCACAGGTGGAAATTGGGAAGGAACACAAACACTTGGAGGTTAAAGAGCATCCTGCTAAAGAATGAATGGGTCAACCAGGACATTAAAGAATAATTTAAAAATTCACAGAAACTAATAAGAATGAAAACATAGGTGCAAAATCTCTGGGATACAGCAAAGGCGATCCTAAAAGGGAAGTACATTGAGATACAAATCTCTCTCAAAAATTTAGAAAAATCCCAAATACACAAGCTAATCTTACATCTAAAGGAGCTGGAGAAAGAACAGCAAATAAAGCCTAAATCAAGCAGGAGAAGAGAAATAATAAAGATTAAAACAAAAATTAATGAAATAGAATCTAGAAGAACAGTAGAACAGATCAACAAAACTAGAAGCTGGTTCTTTGAAAGAATTAATAAGATCAATAAACCTCTGGCCAGACTTATCCAAAAGAAAAGAGAAAGAGGGAGGAGCCTGGGTGGCTCAGTTAAGCATCTGTGTTAGGCTCAGGTCATGATCCTGGGTCCTGGGATTGAGCCCCCATCCAGCTCCCTGCTCAGCGGGGAGTCTGCTTCTCCCTCTCCCTCTGCTCCTCCCCCTGGTCGCGTGCTCTCTCTCTCTCTCTCAAATCAATAAAATCTTTAAGGAAATAAAATAAAATGTTTGTAAAATTAATGCACAATGAAACGGGTATTTGGTTTATTAATTATTCTAAATGTTTTATTATGTAAATATGCTTAATATTTCAACATATGGGTGTGTGAAATAGCTACTGAAATGAAGTGAAGAGCCTGGCATTTTGATAACTACTTAGGACTTTTTGAAATGGAATAGGATACAGATAAGATGCTCTAGAGATATTGGGGTTTTCAGGGCCAAGAACGGTATTGCAATTTTGAAAATAAATTGAGCTTCCTCTGCACATATCTGAGTGGTGATTGCTTGATTGGACAATTCAAATTTTGGTGACATTCTCTGTGATCGTTAAGAATCGTTGTACAGTTTAAAATTATACACTGGGTAGTCAATACTTTTGTTATGAAAATGAAATTGTTACTTCGAAACCATAGCAACATAAAAAGCCTGGGGCTGTTATGACCCCTAGTGGAGACAGATAATAATGCCACTAAGACTCGTGAAGAAATTAAAGTCTGAGCCATATTTTTAAAAGTATAACTGGAAGGCATTATGCTAAGTGAAGTAAGTCAAAGGAAAAAAATACTGTATGGTATCCCTTCTATGTAGAATCTAAAAAAAAAAAAAAACCCAAGCTCATAGAAAAATAAATCAGACTTGGGGTTACCAGAGGCAGAGGGTGGAAGGAGAGATTAGAAAAAGGTGGTCAAAATGTACAAACTTCCAGTTATAAGATAACATAAGTGCTAGGCAGGTAATGTACAACTTGATTACTATAACTAGTACTGCTGTATTATATATAGGTATAGTATATATATAGGAATAATAAATAATGAGTTGTCATCAGAAGGGTAATTTTTCCTTTTTAATTCTTTCTTTTCTTTTTATCTGTTTGAGAAGATAGGAGTTAGCTGAACCTATTATGGTAAACATGTCATAATATATGTAATTCAAACCACCATGCTGTGCACTTTAAACATATGCAGTGGTATATGTCAATTATTTCTCAATAAAACTAGGGGGGAAATGTACAGAATACTGGAAGGGGACCTTACATATGTGTAATTATGTTTTGCAAAAGTCAGTGCAAGCATTATTTTAGAGATGGTTCAATGCTAAAAACAAAATATTTTAGGAATCCCAACAGAAGGGTTTGCTAAGAGGAGACATTCAAAAGATGAAGGGCCCTAAGACACTTATGATGCTTAAGGATGTCTCTATGAAGGAGCAACTGGAATCTCATTTGTTTGTGAATGTTTGAGATCTTTAGTGGAGGCAGAACAAGTTTTGACAAATCACCTTATGCAGAGACATTGCTAATTGAATGAAGGCAAAAATCACACACCCTCCATAATTTCCTGTGGGTAAGGCTCTGCACAATAGACATCATCCAGTTCCCCATGAGTCTAAACCAGGTTGCAGAAAAAGGAGTACATAAGGCCAATTTGGCCTAACAGGTGGATCTATGCACTGGCAACTGGGGGACATGTGGAAAGAGACCACCAGAAATGACACCCAAAAGTGGCACTTTCCTTTAGTGTCCTAAATGTAAGAAAGCTGTTGAGATTTAGAAAACTAGACTAACAAAAGAGAATAGACAAAAAGGAGTCTTATTCATATGTGAACACGTTGTGACAGAGGTGACACCTATACTGCAAAGGAAAAACATTCTTTGTCAATTACTGATGTTTGGTTCACTAGATATCCATATAGGTAAAAAAAAAAATAAGTGAATCTTGACATCTAATTTGCATATACACAAAAGTCCATCCCAAATGGGTTAACTAAGAGTATGTTTATGACCTTACAGTTAGGCATTGAACATGTAGAATACATATACCAATAGCTGTTTTAGTGTCAGCTTCTCTACGAAATCTATTATCTGCATCACTTTTGGGACTCTTTTTATTGATTGATTTCCCCCCTCACTATGGGTTGTATTTTCCTCCTTCTTTGTATGCCTGGTAATTTTTTTTTTTTTTGAGTATAGTTGATACACAAGGTTACATTGGTTTCAGTTATACAACTCAGTGATTTGACAAGTTTATACATTTTGCAGTGTTCACCACAAGTGTAACTATCATCTATCCCATTCATTACATTGCTATTACAATATCATTGACTGTATTCCCAATACTGAACCTTTTATTCCTGTGACTTATTTATACCATACCTGGAAGCTGTATCTCCCGCTCCTCTACCCCCATTTTGTCCAACCCTCCACCCCCCTCCATTCTGGCAACTGTTTGTTAGTTCTCTGTATTTATAGATCTCATTCTGCTTTTTGTTTATTCATTTGTTTTTCTTTTTATCCCCTTAGATTCCACTTGTGAGTGGACTTATATGATGTTTGTCTTTCTCGGTCTGATGTAGTTCACTTTTACCCTCTAGGTCCATCCATGCTGTCTCAAATGGCAAGATCTCATCCCTTTTTTTTTTTTGACTGTACAATATTTTACTGTATGTATGTGCGTGTATATACATGTCTATCATATTTTCCTTATCCATTTGCCTATTGGTGAACTTAGGTTGCTTTGATATCTTGGCTATTGTAAAAAATGCTACAGTAAACATAGGGGTGCATATATTTTTTTTGAATTAATGTTTTCATTTTTTTATAAATACCCAATAGTAGAATTATTGAATTATATGGTAGTTCTATTTATGATGTTTTAAGGACCCTCCATACTGCTTTTCACAGTGGCTGTACCATTATACATTCCCACCAGCAGTATATGTGTTCCATTTTCTCCACATTCATGTCAACACTTGTTATTTCTTGTCATTTTTATTTTAGCCATCCTAACTGGCACAAGTGATATCTCACTATGTTTTTTTTTTAAGATTTTATTTATTTATTAGACAGAGAGAGAGACAGCCAGCGAGAGAGGGAACACAAGCAGGGGGAGTGGGAGAGGAAGAAGCAGGCTTCCAGCAGAGGAGCCTGATGTGGGGCTCAATCCCAGAACACCAGGATCACGCCCTGAGCCGAAGGCAGACGCTTAACGACTGAGCCACCCAGGTGCCCATCACATTTCCCTGATGGTTAGTAACGTTGCACGTCTTTCCATGTGTCTGTTGGCCATCTGTATGTCTTTTATTGGAAAAAAATGTCTATTTAGGTCCTCCACCCATTTTTAAATCATATTATTTGGGTTATTTTCTTGGTGTTATGTAAGTTATTTATTTATTTTGGATATTAACCCATGAATATATCATTTGCAAATATTTTCTCTCATTCAGTGCATTTTTTTTTGTTTTGTTGATGGTTTCCTTTGCTGTGTGAAACTTTTTGATTTTGATGAAGTCCCAATAGTTTATTTTTGCTTTTGTTTCCCTTGCCTTAGGAGACGTATCTAGAAAAATGTTGCTACAGCCAATGTCAGAGTGTTTAGTGCTTGTGCTCTTTGCTAGGATTTTTATGGTTTCAGGCCTCACATTTAAGTCTTTAATCCATTTTGAATTTATTTTTTGTATAGTGTTAGAAAGTGGTCCAGTTTCATTCTTTTGTATGTAGTTGTCCAGTTTTCCCAGCACTATTTATTGAAAAGACTACCTTTTACCCCATACTATATTCTTGTCTCCTTTGTCATAGATTACTTGACATTATAATCATGGGTTTATTTCTGGCGTCCCCATTCTGTTCTATTGATCTATGTGTCTATTTTTGTTAGAGCACCATACTATTTTGATTACAAGATTTTGTGGTATATCTTGAAATCTGATAATGTGACACCTCCAGTTTTGTTCTTCTTTCTCATCTCAAGATTGCTCTGACTATTCAGGGTCTTCTGTGGTTCTGTACAAATTTTAGTATTATTTGCTCTAGTTATGTGAAAACTTCTATTGGTATTTTGAAAAGGATTGCTTTGAATATGTAGATTACTTTGGGTAATATGGACATTTTAACAATATTAATTCTTCCAAGCCATTAGTATGGACTATCTTTCTATTTGTTTTTCATCTCAATTTCTTTCATTAGTATTTCATAATTTTCAGACTACTGATCTTTCACCCTTGGTTAAGTTTATTCCTAGGAATTTTATTATTTTTGGTGCAATTGTAAATGGCACCATTTATCTTTCTGCTACTTTATTATTCATGTATCAAAATGCTACTGATGTCTGGGTATTAATTTTGTATCCTGCCAAGCTTACTGAATTCGTTTATTACTTCCAGTAGTTTTTTGGTGAAGTCTTTAGGACTTTCTATGTAGAGTATCATGTCATCTGAAAAGCATGACAGTTTACTTTACCAGAATGGATGCTTCTTATTTCTTTTTCTTGTCTGATTGCTTCTAGTACTATGTTGAATAATCATAGCAAGCGTAGATACCCTTGTCTTGTTTCTGAATTTAGAAGAAAATTTCTCAGTTTTTCACCATTGAGTATGATGTTAGCTGTGGCATTTATTATATTGAGAAAATTATTCTCTCACTCCACTTTGTTGAGAGTTTTTATCATGAATAGATGCTGAATATTGCCAATATATTTTTTTAAACAAAGTTTTTATTTAAATTCCAGTTACTTAACATACAGTATATTAGTTTCAGGCATACAATATAGAGATTCAACACTTTCATACAACACCCAGTGTTCATCACAGGAAGTGCACTCCTTAATCCCCATCACCAATTGAACCCACCTCCCCACCCATCTCCCCTCTGGTAACTATCAGTTTGTTCTCTATAGTTAAGAGACTGTTTCTTGGTTTGGTTCTCTCTTTCTCTCTTTCCCCTTTGTTTGTTTTGATTCTTAAATCCCACATATGCGTGGAATCATATGGTATTTGTCTTTCGTTGCCTGACTTATTTTGCTTAGCATAATACTCTCTAGCTCCATACTTAGGATTTAGTGATTCATCAGTTGCATTTAACACCCAATGCTCATTACATCAAGTGTCCTCCTTAATGCCCATCACCTAATTACCCCAATTTCCCACCCACCTCCCCTCCAGCAACCTTCAGTTTGTTTCCTATAGTTACGAATTTCTTGTGGTTTGCCTCACTTTCCTTTTTTATCTTATTTTATTTTCCATTCCTTTCCCCTGTGTTCATCAATTCTGTTTCTTAAATTCCACATAAGAGTGAAATCATATATTTGTCTTTCTCTGATTAACTCATTTCACTTAGCATATTGCACTCTAGTTCCAACCACATTGTTGCAAATGGCAAGATTTCATTCTTTTTGATGGCTGAGTAATATTCCATTATATATGTACACACACGCGCACGCACACACACACACATATCACGTCTTCCTTACCAATTTACCAGTCCATAGACATCTGGGCTCTTTCATATTTTGACTATTATGGACGTTGCTGCTACAGACATTGGGTTGCATGTGCACCTTTGGATCACTATTTTTGTATCCTTTGGATAAATACCTGGTAGGAGGGTATGTGATGTAATGAGCACTGGGTATTATATAAGAAGCATGAGATACTATGGACTCTGAGAAACAAACTGGGGGCTTCAGAGGGGAGGAGGTGGGGGAATGGGATAGGCTGGTGATGGGTAGTAAGGAGGGCACATATTGCATGGTGCACTGGGTGTTATACGCAACTAATGAATCATCGAACTTTACATCAAAAACCAGGGATGTACTGTATGGTGACTAACATAATATAATAAAAAATATTTTAAAAAAAAGACTGATGAATCACACCTCTGCCTCTGAAACTAATACATTATATGTTAATTGAATTCAAATTGTCACCATGCACTGAAATAAAGCTCTCAGATACCAGTCTGAGCAGTCATACAGGGCTGCCTCTGCAAGGGAGAGTAGCAGCAGATGAATTCTGCATGTAGCATTTATTTATTTATTTATTTATTTATTTATTTAATCAGAAAAGCAAGGACAGATATATCAAAGCATGAGGAAGGAATACAAAGAGATGGCAATTATCTTGAAGCTGAAGAGCAGGCTTATACCCTCCCCTACATGCAGGCACATAGGGAGGCAGTCATGGGATAAGGGAGGAATGGGATGTTTGTGCTAGCAATCACCTGAGGCAGGAAGGGGAGTTGAACGTTACTTTCTTTCATAGCTCTTAATCTATGCCCTGCCCCAGGAGATGATGGGATCCTGCTCCTACCAGGCCACTGCATTAAATAGCCTCAGAACAGGAACGCCGCTGACATTTCAGCTGCTTCCACAATCACCCTTTAGGGTTTACAATACATTTTCTAAGAATAACTCCACAGTTCCCCCTTTTTGTGTATTGGGATTTATAGGTGGGCTATCACAGGGGGTGGAGAGCATTTGTGTGGTCACTACAAGTGTGTATTGGGTCCTCCAGGCAGAACAGAATGAGCAGCTTGCCTTGATGTAACTATAATGAGAAAGAAAATCACTAAAAGCAGTGTAGCCATGTAAAACCATGAGGAGAGGTTGAGCCAAGAGAACCAGTTTTTTTGGATTGAGCCAGGTAGACATGTCATTGAGAATATGAATGGTAGCTTGTTGACTTTCTTGTTGGAGTTCCTGTATTTGTAAATCTTGCCATAAACACCCCAGGAGGTAACTAAAACATTACCCATAATTACCTAAAACTGAAGGAGAAAAAAGGGGGGGTGGGGAGGCCTATTAAAATACAACTGCTATAATAACTCTTTTGACCAAAATCTATCTATAACCTCTTTAAGATTAGTTGTCAATGACAAATACAAATCTTCAAAATCTTCTACACAAATATTAGTAAAAAAAAAAAGTCATCAGAGCAGGCAAATTTAACTTGTTCCACCTGCCAGAGACACAATTTGAATTCAACTATTTTTTTAAATATATAGTGTTATACGCAACTAATGAATCATCGAAATTTACATCAAAAAACCAGGGATGTACTGTATGGTGACTAACATAATATAATAAAAAATATTATTATAAAAAAATAAATAAATATATAAACTAGTTAATTTTGTATTGTACCTGATTTATGGCAAAATTTTTGGAATAGAAGCTATAGGGTCTCTGTGTCTGTCTTTGTGTTTATATATGTCTATGGATGAGTGTTATGTATATGTGTGTGATTTTTCTCTACCTCTGAATGGTATTGCCAAAATTAATTTATATTAAAAGTTTTCTTTAATTGGCTTAAGAAAAATAAATGCTTAACAAATTAAATACTTCTAAACTCTAAGAAATATAATAGAAACTGATCCAATGACTTTCAAGTTTACATGATCTGGGATAACATTCAATAAATAAAAGATAGTTATGTTGGTTTAATTAAAATGGCTTCAGAGTTATCAGCATTAAACACAAAACAGATATACAGTGTTTATTCCACCTGAGTTTATTAGTCAAATAAGCTCATTTTATCCTGTTTCAAAATTTGTCATGATGGTTAGCTATATTAGTGTCTTATAACATTTTCATAAGTAATATAAATTTAATTGCTAAGAATCAATAAATTAAATTTACATGAGGTAAAAATTTTAAGTGAACTTTTCAACATCAGTTATGTTTTGTGATATGTCTGTCTACTTAAATAGTTTTGTCACCAGCTAGACTCCAAGATCTGACCTTCATTGACTATTATACTCATTGACCTTTGTCCCACTTTTTCCCTTAAGCTCTTCTTTCCAGCTTATCTCTTTTTTAAAGATTCATTTATTTCTTTGATGGAGGAGGGGCAGAGAGGGAAGGAAAGGGACAGACAGACTCCACCCTGAGTGCATCCCCACACAGAGCTCAATCTCATGACACTGAGATCATAACTTGAGACAAAACCAAGAGTCACATGCTCAACCAACTGAACCACCGAGGCTCCCCTCCAGCTTATCTCTTAACTCAGGCAAATGGAAACTGAAACCACCCCTCTAGCAATAGCAATTGCCCTGACAAGACCTCCAGCCAACTCACACCACCCAGGCCAGTTTGAGAGTAATCCCCATCTTGTACCTGCACAGGTGGATCATGGAATGATCTCTAGATTGACCAACAACTATCTTTACCTCATTATAATGCTAAAATATCTGCCCAAGAAGGAGCACAAACTCATCCACATAACATGCAATATATGTGTAAGCATGTTTCCTTAAGGTGGATGCACAGCCTTATGCACACCTCTACATATGATGGCAAGGTTTCCCTATCTAAATTTTCATCCTAATCCTAAATAAAAGGAATCCATGCATCCCTTGCTTGGGAAGACATAACTTTGGAAGTTATTCCCCATGACCTCCTTATTTGCTGCAAATGAAGTTTACTTTGTGCGACAACTTTGCCTGGTGTATCTGTGACTGACCAAGCAGCAAACTCATGGTGGTTTGTTTACAGTTTCCCATATCTCTTCAGTAACTTATACCCTTAGAGTTTTTCTAAATTAAGTTGAATGATGGAAATTATTTCAATATCTAGATTATTTCTAAATAAGATAAAATACTGAAACATTAATTACTGTACATAGTTTTATTGACTTCCAGCTTTATTACAGAGAAACTAAAAATATTTGTGTGTGTTAGCAAATAAATATGTCCAGTACTATGTTAAAATTATAGTAAAAAATCATATGCTTCTAGAAATTATGAAATATAGTTGTAAATTTGTCAATCTACTGAAGCCAACATAACAGATCACAGTTCATAAATTTTTATGACTTTTTGTTTTAACATTGTTGGTTCTTTAAAATTTTGGGTTTCTTTTCAGATTTAAGGAAAACTTTCTTCTCTTAAGCTATCTATAACTTACCACAATTTGGCAAAGTAGCAAAATTGAAACAATTTTTTTGTCCATGCTGATTTCTCTAGAATTTGAACTTTCAGTGAGTATTCTTATTTTTATGGAAATATAGTTATTTGCATGAATTCAATAAGAATCTCTTCTTCTTATAATAGGACATAATTGGAAATTGGCTCTATTACCAAGTCTCTGACTAGAATGTCATATCTGGGAGAAATATGCGTGGACTCAGATATGACTAGACATCTTTAAGGAACTAAGGTTGACTTTATGAAGCCAATAAAGCCCCATGGAAAAACTGGCCTGGTACTTTGCTGCCAGGGTTCTCAGCAGCTTTACCAGGTGAGTAAGAAAGGACATTTCCTAGCAGGCCCAGGAATCTCAGGATATTTTAGGGACCTCAGGAAGATAAGAACTTACCTAAACCCATAGATAATGCAGACACTCTGATAGCAAATCTTTGGCTTGCTATTATTATCAAGAGACTTTTAAGAGTCCACTCTGACATTCCTTGTGAAAATGTCCAGCAGAGCAGACATAAAAGAGCCTATATAGTCAATCACTATTCTTGCTGCAGTTGTGTAAATAATCAGGCCAAGTTTAATGAAACTGGATTTATTTTGCAAACAAATCAGTCTTACTTCAATTATCTTTGATTGAAATGGGAGTGAGTATAGAAGGAAAAATATGTTCATCGGAAAGCTATACTACACCTTTCTGGATATCAGATTCTAGTCCTCTTGTTTTTGAAATTTTGTTGCTTGCCTATAAACTGGATTGGAGGCTGAATTCTAGTTTTCTGCAGTTCCTGGCTACAAATCTCCAAACAAATTTTTGTTTTTATTATGTTACATTAGTAACCATAGGGTACTTCATTAGCATTTGATGTAGTGTTCCATGATTCATTCTTTGCATATAATACCCAGTGCTCATTGCAGTAAGTGCCATCCTTAATACCCATCATTGGGCTACCCCATACTCCCACACCTCCTCCCCTCTGAAACCCTCAGTTTGTTTCCAGGAATCCACAGTCGCTCATGGTTCATCTCCCCCTCTGATTTTTCCTGCTTCAGTTTTCCCTTCCTTCTCCTAATATCCTCCATGCTATTCCTTATGTTTCACATAAAAACGAAACTGTATGATAATTGCCTTTCTCTGCTGAACTTATTTCACTTAGCATAATCCCCTCCAGTTTCACCCATGTCGATGCAAATGGTAGGTATTCATCCTTTCTGATGGCTGAGTAATATTCCATTGTATATATGGAATATATATACATACGTCTTCTTTATCCATTCATCTGTTGAAGGACATCTTGGCTCCTTCCACAGTTTGGATATTTGGGGCATTACTGCTATGAGCATTGGGGTGCATGTGCCCCTTCTTTTCATTACATCTGTATCTTTGGGGTCAATACCCAGTAGTGCAATTGCTGGGTCATAGGGTAGCTCTATTTTTAACATTTTGAAGAACCGCCATACTGTTTTCCAAAGTGGCTGTACCAACTTACATTCCTGCCAACAGTTACTTACATTCCTCTCCAACATTTGTTGTTTCTTTCCTTGTTAATTTTTTCCATTCTAACTGGTGTAAGGTGGTATCTCAATGTGGTTTTGATTTGAATTTCCCTGATGGTTAATCATGTTGAACGTTTTTTCATGTGTCCGTTAGCCATTCATATGTCTTCTTTGGAAAAGTGTTTGTTCATGTCTTCTGCCCATTTTTTGACTTGATTATTTGTATTTTCGATGTTGAGTTTGAGAAGTTCTTCGTAGATCTTGGATACCAGCCCTTTATTTGTAGTGTCATTTGCAAATATCTTCTCCCATTCCATGGGTTGCTTCTTACTTTTGTTTACTGTTTCCTTTGCTGTGCAGAAGCTTTTTATCCTGTTGAAGTCACCAAAGTTAATTTTTGCTTTTGTTTCCCTTGCCTTTGGAGACATGTCTTAGAAGAAGTTGCTGTGGACAATATGCCAAGGAGGTTACTGCCTATGTTCTTCTCTAGAGTTTTGATGGATTCCTGTCTCACATCAAGGTCTTTCATCCATTTAGAGTTTATTTTTGTGTATGGTGTAAGAGAATGGTCAAGTATCATTCTTCTGTATATAGCTGTCCAATTTTCCCAGCACCATTTATTGAATAGACTCTCTTTTCCATGGATATTCTTTCCTGATTGTCAAAGATTAGTTGACCATAGAGTTGAGGTCCACATCTGGAGTCTCTATTCTGTTCCATTGATCTATGTGTCTGTAGAGTGAAGTCAGGCATTGTAATGCCCCCAGCTTTGCTTTTCTTTTTGAACATTTCTTTGGTGATTCAGGGTCTTTTCTGGTTCCATACAAATTTTAGGATTGTTTTTTCCAGCTCTTAGAAAAATGGCATTGGTATTTTGATCGGGATGGCATTGAAAGTATAGATTGCTCTAGGCAGCATAGACATTTTAACAATGTTTATTCTTCCAATCCATGAGCACGAAATGTTTTTCCATCTCTTTGTGTCTTCTTCAATTTCTTTCATAAGTGTTCTGTAGTTTCTAGAGTATAGATCCTTTACCTTTTTGGGTAGGTTTATTCCAAGATATCTTATGGTTTTTGGTGCTATTGTAAATGGAATCAATTTTCTAATTTCTCTTTCTTCAGTCTCATTGTTCGAGTATATGAAAGCAACTGATTTCTGTGCATTGATTTTCCATCCTGCCACATTACTGAATTGCTGTATGAGTTCTAGTAAATTGGGGGTGGAGTCTTTTGGGTTTTCCACATAAAGTATCATGTCATCTGCGAAGAGAGAGAGTTTGACTTTTTCTTTGTCAATTTGAATACCTTTATTTCTTTTCGTTGGCTGATTGCTGACTGCTAGGACTTCTACTACTATGTTCAATAATAATGGCGAGAGTGGGCATCCTTGTCATGTTCCTGATTTTCATGGAAAAGCTCTCAGCTTTTCCCCTTTGAGAATGATATTCGCTGTGGGCATTTCATAGATGGTTTTTATGAAATTGAGAAAAGTACCCTCTATCCCCACACTCTGAAGAGTTTTAATCAGGAAAGGATGCTGTATTTTGTCAAATGCTTTTTCTGCATCGATTGAGAGGACCATGCAGTTCTTGTCTCTTCTATTATTAATGTGTTCTATCACATTGATTGATTTGCGAATGTTGAACCACCCTTGCATCCCAGGAATAAATCCCACTTGGTCGTGATGGATAATCTTTTTAATGTACTGTGAATCCTATTAAGCAGGATCTTCTTGAGAATTTTGGTGTCCATACTCATCAGGTATATCGGTCTGTAATTCTCCTTTTTGATGGCGTCTTTGCCTGGTTTGGGGATCAAGGTAATACTGGCCTCATAGAATGAGTTTGGATGTTTTCCTTCTGTTTCTATTTTTTGAAACAGCTTCAGGAGAATAAGTATTATTCCTTCTTTAAATGTTTGGTAGAATTCCCCTGGGAATCCATCAAGCCCTGGACTCTTGTATTTTTGGTCTTTTGATTTTTTGGTTTTTGATCACTGCTTCAATTTCCTTGCTGGTTGTTGGTCTATTCAGATTGCCAATTTCTTCCTGTTTCAGTCTTGGTAGTTTATAGGTTTCCAGGAAGTCATCCATTTCTTCCAGGTTGCTTGGTTTATTGGCATATAGTTGGTGATAATAATTTCTAATACTTGTTTCTATTTCCTTGGTGTTAGTTGTGATCTCTCCTCTTTCATTCATAATTGTATTAATGCAAAGTAATTTTTCTAATTTTTCTCCTATCCTTCTGACTTGGAATTATTAAAAATGTCACCTCTTTCCTGAAGCTATGCAAGCTAAAGTTGGACAACTTAATAAAAACTTCAGAGAAACTGATGTAGGAAACAAAGGGAGAAGGAAATGTAGATAAAATTAAATCTCCTTATAACCTGCAGCCCATTGACAAATACTTGAGTTACGCAGGTTATAACATTCCCCCAGGATCCTGAGTCATCTTTAGCATATGGAAGTCCTTTTGGAACTTCCTTATCTTTATTTCTTCCAATCCCAAAGTATATAATCAGTTGCTTCTCACAATCCTGGGGCAGCAGGGAGCAGCAGGCAGCAGGGAGCAGCAGGCATCAGTGGCAGCAGCTCTTTCAGATCACAGGTCCTGCCTCATGCTTTAATAAAACCACCATTTTGCACTGAAGATATCTCAAGAATTCTTTCTTGGCCGTCAGCTCCAGACTCCACCAACACAACAACATTCAAAGAAACTACATCAAAATCAAACAGCTCATGTACAAACTGTCTTTGTTCCTATTACTATGTGCACCCCTCAGAAATATTACCAGAGACATTCAAACTGTAAAACAGGATACTCTGTTAGATTGCCACTGCCTGTCCTCATTTTATCTGAAGATGTTTTGAGCATGACAATTAGAAATCTCAACTGACCAATTTAGACTGGGTTTATATTTGGCTCTGATAATTATGGTGAAGGATAGTTGGAAGAAAGGCAGGCAGGGGCAAGGCGTTCCCACCCCATGAGGAAACTACCCTTAAAAGATTTTATACCACCCTTGAAGGAGCCCTCCACCCTTTCCCATGTAATAGGTAGATGACAAAAACCCGATTGGGTGACAGGCTCTTGGGGGGGGGGTAAATCAGATTAATACAGCCCACAAACAAGCCCATCAAAACCCCTAGACTTAGAAACTCTGGTGGCAACCCTCTTGGGTTCCCTCGCTCTTCAAGAGATTTGCACTATCGCTCAAACTTTACTATTGCTCAATAAACCTTGCTTCACTGCCCACCACTTTTCATCTGGTCTACCTCTTCATTCTTCAAAGCAGGGTGACCAAGAACCACAGGCAGTAAGGAGAAGAAATCCTGTAACAATTAGTCCTTGCTTTCCTTTTGTTTTCATAGAATTGATTCTTATTACATGCCTGGTGTATGCATTTGTACCATATAAGCCTAACTTTGGGATCTCACCTGCCTCACTGCTTCCTGAAATGAGACATGACTCTTTAACTGAACTGACCTATACTCAGGACTAAAAGACTGGTTCAAAGAGATATGGAGCAATCTAACGACTCAGGTCAGGTTCAAACCTACTTACACCATATGTCCCAAGATGTTAAAATATTCCACAATATTACCCAATCTTTGAACAGATTCCTTGGGCCCCTGACCTATTTTCATGACTGGAAACTTGAAGTTTAGGACAATGGCTTGCTTATATACTTGTTATAGGATTTGCTATTGAAATCCTATTTCAACATGTCCTTTCTTGTTTACAACACACCCTACCCTTGACATTCAGCATATCTTCTACCCAGGCCATGAAAAGCCTTAACGTTAAATCTGATGCCTCCAGCATCACAGGGTGGATTATAGTGTAAAACTTAACATTGATTTTTCTTTTTTGTGATGCAAGCACCTGATTTAAACTTTGATTGCTGAGGCATGCACTTCAAAGGGGCATCCACTTCAAAGATGGCTATCTGAATGAACACATTGCCAGCCACATGATGTGATTAAGAGCCAAGTTACTGCCCCTCTCCACCAGCTCCTTTGATTTCCATAACTAGCCATTTGGGCTGCTTGTTTGTTTCTTTCTTGTTTTGTTTTTTGTCACTTCCCATGCTTTAAATTCCCACTCATATTTTAAATTTACTACTAAAGAGTGAACCTGTGAAACCCCAGCATCCTCTCTTGAATCCAATTAAAGCCGAACCCCAGGCCTGTGCATGCTGTCTCTACCACCTCATAACATTGCTGTGTGGCACCAGGTGTGCTGTGTAAATTCCAGGATTTGGAATCAATAAATTTGTCTCTATCAAAGTTTCCTAATTATTATTGTTGAGGATATCTTGCAATCATAAGCTCCTGGTTAGTCTGGTCCAGGCACAGTATTGGTTATTGATAACTTGAAACCAGCACAAAACAATTCCTTAGCATATCATTCATAGTTGTTTTAAATTCCCAATCTGATAATTCCAATATTTTTGCCATGTCTGGTTCTAATGTTTGTTTTTCTCTTCAAATTATGTTTTTCACCTTTCAGTATGTTTTATAATTTTTGCCTTATAGCTGAACATAATGTAAAAGGTAAAAGGAGCTACTAAAAACAGGCCTTTAATAATGTTGTGACGAGGAGTGGGGTAACGGGAAGTTTTCTCTAATATTGTGATTATTCTCAGTCTTTTAGTGGGCCTATGCCTCTGGATTGTAACTTCACAAGTGTTTTACATTTTTTTCTCTCCCTTTAGGTGGAACCAGATGGTTAGAGTGGGCTGGAGTTAGTTATTTCCCTCCTTGCACGTGGATGGCCAGAGCTGACTATATTGGGTACTTTGTTAGGTTCTATTTTTTATATAATATTTTCATTATGTTATTCACACAGTACATCCGTGGTTTTTGATGTAAAGTTCGATGATCCATTAGTTGCGTATAACACCCAATGCACCATGCAATACATGCCCTCCTTACTACCCATCACCAGCCTATCCCATTCCCCCACGACCCTCCCCTCTGAAGCTCTCAGTTTGTTTCTCAATGCCAGAGTCTCTCATGCTTCATTCCCCCTTCTGATTACCCCCCTTTCTTTATCCCTTTCTTCTCCTACTGATCTTCCTAGTTCTTATGTTTTGTTGATGAGAGAAACCATATGATAATTGTCTTTCTCTGCCTGACTTATTTCACTTAGCACTTTAGTTAGGTTCTGATGACATCACAGCTGGCTAGGTTCTGGTGAACTAGCTCTTACTGAGGGCAGGCCTTGTTAAGAGTAGAGTGCTTGCTGGATATCAAGCTGTACTACAAAGCTGTGATCACAAAGACAGCATGGTACTGGCACAAAAACAGACACATAGACCAATGGAACAGAATAGAGAACCCAGAAATGGAACCTTGGCTCTATTGGCAAGGAATCTTTGACAAAGCAAGAAAAAACATCTGGTGGAAAAAAGACAGTCTCTTCAATAAATGGTGCTGGGAAAATTGGACAGCTATATGCAAAAGAATGAAACTTGACCACTCTCTCACACCATACACAAAGATAAACTCCAAATGGATAAAAGACCTCAATGTGAGACAGGAATCCATCAAAATACTAGAGGAGAACATAGGCAGCAACCTCTACGACATCGGCCACAGCAACTTCTTTCATGACACATCTCCAAAGGCAAGAGAAACAAAAGATAAAATGAACTTGTGGGACTTCATCAAGATAAAATCTTCTGCACAGCCAAGGAAACAGTCAAAAAACCTAAGAGGCAGCCCACGGAATGGGAGAAGATATTTGCAAATGACACTACAGGTAAAAGACTGGTATCCAAGATCTACAAAGAACTTCTCAAACTCAATACACAAGAAACAAATAAACAAATCAAAAAATGGGCAGAAGATATGAACACTTTTCCAATGATGACATACAAATGACTAACAGACACATGGAAAAATGTTCAAAATCATAAGCCATCAGGGAAATTCAAATCAAAACCACACTAAGATACCACCTTACACCAGTTAGAATGGCAAAAATTGACAAGGCAAGAAACAACAATTTCAGGAGAGGATGTGGAAAAGGGGGATCCCTCCTACATTGTTGGTGGGAATGCAGGTTGGTGCAGCCACTCTGGAAAACAGTGTGGAGGTCCCTTAAAAAGTTAACAATTGAGCTACCCTATGACCCAGCCATTGCACTACTGGGTATTTACCCCAAAGATACAAACGTAGTGAAGAGAAGGGCCATATGCACCCCAATGTTCATAGCAGCATTGTCCACAATAGCCATATCGTGGAAGGAACTGAGATGCCCTTCAACAGATGACTGGATTAAGAAGTTTTGGTCCATATATACAATGGAATATTACTCAGCTATCAGAAAGAACGAGTTCTTAACATGTGCTGCAACATGGACAGCACTGGAGGAGATAATGCTAAGTGAAATAAGTCAAGCAGAGAAAGAGAATTATCATATGGTTTCTCTCATCTATGGAACATAAGAACTAGGAAGATCGGTATGGGAAGAAATGGATAAAGAAAGGGGGGGTAATCAGAAGGGGGAATGAAGCATGAGCGACTATGGACTCTGAGAAACAAACTGAGGGCTTCAGAGGGGAGGGGGGTGGGGGAATGGGATAGGCTGGTGATGGGTAGTAAGGAGGGCACGTATTGCATGGTGCACTGGGTGTTATACACAACTAATGAATCATCGAACTTTGCATCAGAAACCAGGGATGTACTGTATGGTGACTAACATAATGTAACAAAAAAACATTTAAAAAAAGGAATTGCTTTGAATGTAAATGGACTGAATGCTCCAATCAAATAACGTAAGTTGACAGAGTGGGTAAAAAAAAAAAATCCATCTCTATGTTGCCTACAAGACATGCATTTCAGACATAAAGATACCACCAACAGATTGAAAGTGAAGGGATGAAGAAACATTTATCACGCAAATGGATACCACATGAAAGCCTGAGTACTTTTATCAGACAAATTAGAGTTCAAAACAAACTCTCGGAAAAAAAAAAAGTACAGTATATAATAATAAAACAGACAAAGAAACGAGAAGATAGAACAATTGTAAATATTTATGCATCCAACATGGGAGCACCCTTATAATTAAAGCAGCTAATATCAAGCATAAAGGAACTAATCAATAGTAATGTAATAATAGTAAGGTACTCAACGTCCCACTTACATTGATGGACTGATTATCGAAACAAAAAATAAACCAGGAAACAATAGCTTTGAAGGACACACAGGACCAGATGGATTTAACATATATATTCAGACATTCCATCCTATAATAGCAGAATACACATTCTTTTCAAGGGCACATGGAACATTCTCCAGAATACATTCACACATTAGATCACAAAACAGCCCTCACTAAATAAAAAAAAAAAATCAAAGTCATACCATGCATCTTTTCTGACCACAACACAATGCAACTAGAAATCAAGCACAAGAAAAAATCTGGAAAGAGCACAGATACAAGGAGGTAGAAAAAAATGCTACTAAAGAATGACTGGGTCAACCAGAGAAATCAAAGAAGAAATTAAAAAGTACACGGAAAAAATGGAAATGAAAACACAAAGATCAAAAACCTCTCAGATATAGCAAAGCTGTTAGAAGAGGGAAGTTTATACCAGTACAGGTCTACTTCAGGGAAGCAAGAAAAATCTTAAATGAACAACTTAACCCTAAACCTAAAAGGGCTAGAAAAAGAAGCAGAGACAAAACCCAAATCCAGCAGAAGGAAGGAAATAAAGAGTAAAGGCAGAAAAATGATAAAGAATATTTTAAAAATACAATAGAACAGATCAATGAAAACAAGAGATGGTTCATAAAATGTTCAACAAACTTGAGAGACCTCTAACTAAACTCAGAGAGAGAGAGAGAACTCAAATAAACCAAATCACAAGTGAAAAAAGAGAACTAACTACACCACAGAAATACAAACAATTTTAAGAGAATATTATGAAAAACTATATGTGAACAAACTGACAACATAGAATAAATGGATGAATTCCTGGAAACATATAAACTACAAAACTGAAGCAGTAAGAAATATATAAAATTTGACCACACCAATTACCACCAAGGAGATTAAATCAGTAATCAAAAACATAACAAACAGAAGTCCAGGACCAAATGGCTTCACAGAGAAATTCCACCAAATATTTAAAGAAGAGTTAATACTTATTCTTCACAAAGTATTCTAATAGAAGAGAAAAGAAAACTTCCATTCATTCTATGACACCAGTATCATGCTGATATCAAAGCCATATAAAAATACTAAAAAAAAGAGAACTACAGGCCAGTATCTTTGATGAACATAGATGCAAAAAAAAAAAAAAAAAAGTCCTCAACAAAATACTAACAAGCAGAATCCAACAATACATTAAAAAAATAATTCACTACAATCAAGTGGGATTTAGTCCCAGGATAGTGTGGTTCAATATTTGCAAATCAATCAATGGGATACATCACATCAATAAGAGAAAGGATAAAAACCATATGATCCTCTCAATACACATAGAAAAAGCATTTGAAAAAGTACCACATCCATTCATGATAAAAAAGAAAAAAAAAAAACCTTCAACAAAGTAGGATTAGAGGGGAACAAACCTCCACGTAATAAAGGCCATATGTGAAAAAACACAGAAAACATCATACTCACTGTAGAGAAACTGAGACCTTCCCCCTAAGGTCAGGAACAAGACAAGGATGTGCTCTCTCACCACTTTTATTCAACATACTACTGGAAATCCTAGCCACAGTAATTAGACAACAAAAATAAATAAAAGGCATTCAAATCAGTAAGGAAGAAGTTAAAGTTTCATTATTTGCAGATGACACGATACTATATAGAGAAAACCCAAAGACTTCACTAAAAACTACTAGAATTGATAAATGAATTCAGTAAAGTCACAGGATACAAAATCACTGTGCAGAATTCTTTTGCATTTCTATACACTAAGAGTAAAGCAGCAGAAGGAGAAATTAAGAAGACAATCCTCTTTATGTTTACACCCAAAATAATAAATACCTATGAAAAAGCCTAACAAAGGTGTGAAAGACCTCTATCTGAAAACAATAAAACATTAATGCAGTGAATTGAAGACTACACAAAGAAATGGAAAAAAACGTTCCGTGCTTATGAATTGGAAGAACATTGTTAAAATGTCTATGCTAAGTGAAATAAGTTAAGCAGAGAAAGACAATTATCATATGGTTTCACTCATTTATGGAACATAAGAAGTAGGAAGATCGGTAGGAGAAGAAAGGGACGAAGAAAGGGGGGTAATCAGAAGGGGGGTTGAAGCATGAGAGATTATGGACTCTGGGAAACAAACTGAGAGCTTCAGAGGGGAGGGGGATGGGGGAGTGGGATAGGCTGGTGATGGGTAGTAAGGAGGGCACGTACTGCATGGTGCACTGGGTGTTATACTCAACTAATGAATCATGGAACTTCACATCAAAAACCAGGGTTGTACTGTATGGTGACTAACATAATATAATAAAAAATATTATTATTAAACAATAACAAAATTTTAAAAAGAAAAAGAAAAATCATCAAAAAAATGTCTATATTACCCAAAGCACACTACACATTTAATGCAATTCCTAGTAAAATACCAACAGCATTTTCCACAAATTAGAAGAAAAAAATCCCAAAGTTTATATGGAACTACAAAAGACCCCAAACAGCCAAAACAATTTTGAAAAGAAAACCAAAACTAGAGGTATCACAATTTGAGACTTCAAGTTATGCTACAAAGCTGTAGTGATCAAAACAGTTGGTACCGGCCCCAAAATAGACAGGTCAATGGAACAGAATAGAAAACCCAGAAATAAACCCACAATTATATGATCACTTAATCTTCAACAAAACAGAAAACAATACCAAATGGGAAAAAGATAGTCTCTTTGATAAATGGTTTTGAAAAAACTGGACAGATACACACAAAAGAATGAAAACGGACCACTTTCTTACACCATACATCAAAAATAAATTAAAATGGATTAAAGCCCAAAATGTGAGGCAGGAAACCATAAAATTCCTAGAGGAGAGCATAGGAAGTAATTTTCTGGACATCAGCTTAGCGATATTTTTCTTTTTTTATTATTTTAATGATTTTTCATTATATTATGTTAGTTACCATACAGTACATCCCTGGTTTCTGATGCAAAGTTCGATGATTCATTAGTTGTGTATAACACCCAGTGCACCATGCAATACGTGCCCTCCTTACTACCCATCACCAGCCTATCCCATTCCCCC
>NW_024423319.1:57749033-57753882 GCF_017311325.1 Ursus maritimus
CTCATTTATGGAACATAAGAAGTAGGAAGATCGGTAGGAGAAGAAAGGGACGAAGAAAGGGGGGTAATCAGAAGGGGGGTTGAAGCATGAGAGATTATGGACTCTGGGAAACAAACTGAGAGCTTCAGAGGGGAGGGGGATGGGGGAGTGGGATAGGCTGGTGATGGGTAGTAAGGAGGGCACGTACTGCATGGTGCACTGGGTGTTATACTCAACTAATGAATCATGGAACTTCACATCAAAAACCAGGGTTGTACTGTATGGTGACTAACATAATATAATAAAAAATATTATTATTAAACAATAACAAAATTTTAAAAAGAAAAAGAAAAATCATCAAAAAAATGTCTATATTACCCAAAGCACACTACACATTTAATGCAATTCCTAGTAAAATACCAACAGCATTTTCCACAAATTAGAAGAAAAAAATCCCAAAGTTTATATGGAACTACAAAAGACCCCAAACAGCCAAAACAATTTTGAAAAGAAAACCAAAACTAGAGGTATCACAATTTGAGACTTCAAGTTATGCTACAAAGCTGTAGTGATCAAAACAGTTGGTACCGGCCCCAAAATAGACAGGTCAATGGAACAGAATAGAAAACCCAGAAATAAACCCACAATTATATGATCACTTAATCTTCAACAAAACAGAAAACAATACCAAATGGGAAAAAGATAGTCTCTTTGATAAATGGTTTTGAAAAAACTGGACAGATACACACAAAAGAATGAAAACGGACCACTTTCTTACACCATACATCAAAAATAAATTAAAATGGATTAAAGCCCAAAATGTGAGGCAGGAAACCATAAAATTCCTAGAGGAGAGCATAGGAAGTAATTTTCTGGACATCAGCTTAGCGATATTTTTCTTTTTTTATTATTTTAATGATTTTTCATTATATTATGTTAGTTACCATACAGTACATCCCTGGTTTCTGATGCAAAGTTCGATGATTCATTAGTTGTGTATAACACCCAGTGCACCATGCAATACGTGCCCTCCTTACTACCCATCACCAGCCTATCCCATTCCCCCACCCCCCTCCCCTCTGAAGCCCTCAGTTTGTTTCTCAGAGTCCATAGTCGCTCATGCTTCATTCCCCCTTCTGATTACCCCCCCTTTCTTTATCCATTTCTTCCCATACCGATCTTCCTAGTTCTTATGTTCCATAGATGAGAGAAACCATATGATAATTCTCTTTCTCTGCTTGACTTATTTCACTTAGCATTATCTCCTCCAGTGCTGTCCATGTTGCAGCACATGTTAAGAACTCGTTCTTTCTGATAGCTGAGTAATATTCCATTGTATATATGGACCAAAACTTCTTAATCCAGTCATCTGTTGAAGGGCATCTCAGTTCCTTCCACGATATGGCTATTGTGGACAATGCTGCTATGAACATTGGGGTGCATATGGCCCTTCTCTTCACTACGTTTGTATCTTTGGGGTAAATACCCAGTAGTGCAATGGCTGGGTCATAGGGTAGCTCAATTGTTAACTTTTTAAGGGACCTCCACACTGTTTTCCAGAGTGGCTGCACCAACCTGCATTCCCACCAACAATGTAGGAGGGATCCCCCTTTTCCACATCCTCTCCTGAAATTGTTGTTTCTTGCCTTGTCAATTTTTGCCATTCTAACTGGTGTAAGGTGGTATCTTAGTGTGGTTTTGATTTGAATTTCCCTGATGGCTTATGATTTTGAACATTTTTCCATGTGTCTGTTAGTCATTTGTATGTCATCATTGGAAAAGTGTTCATATCTTCTGCCCATTTTTTGATTTGTTTATTTGTTTCTTGTGTATTGAGTTTGAGAAGTTCTTTGTAGATCTTGGATACCAGTCTTTTACCTGTAGTGTCATTTGCAAATATCTTCTCCCATTCCGTGGGCTGCCTCTTAGGTTTTTTGACTGTATCCTTGGCTGTGCAGAAGCTTTTTATCTTGATGAAGTCCCACAAGTTCATTTTATCTTTTGTTTCTCTTGCCTTTGGAGATGTGTCATGAAAGAAGTTGCTGTGGCCGATGTCGTAGAGGTTGCTGCCTATGTTCTCCCCTAGGATTTTGATGGATTCCTATCTCACATTGAGGTCTTTCATCCATTTGGAGTTTATCTTTGTGTATGGTGTGAGAGTGGTCAAGTTTCATTCTTTTGCATGTAGCTGTCCAATTTT
This sequence comes from Ursus maritimus, assembly GCF_017311325.1. Lineage (NCBI taxonomy): Eukaryota > Metazoa > Chordata > Mammalia > Carnivora > Ursidae > Ursus > Ursus maritimus. The sequence continues at coordinate 57,751,213 of NW_024423319.1, forward strand.
CCCAGCACCATTTATTGAAGAGACTTTTTTCCACCAGATGTTTTTTCTTGCTTTGTCAAAGATTCCTTGCCAATAGAGCCAAGGTTCCATTTCTGGGTTCTCTATTCTGTTCCATTGGTCTATGTGTCTGTTTTTGTGCCAGTACCATGCTGTCTTTGTGATCACAGCTTTGTAGTACAGCTCGAAATGTGGCATTGTGATGCCCCCAGCTTTGTTTTTCCTTTTCAACAGTTCCTTGGAGATTAGGGGCCTTTTCTGGTTCCATACAAATTTAAGTACTATTTTTCCAGTTCTTTGAAAAATGTCATTGCTATTTTGATCAGGATAGCATTGAAAGTGTAGATTGCTCTGGGTACCATGGACTTTTTAACTATGTTAATTCTTTCGATCAATGAGCGTGGAATATTTTTCCATCTTTTCATGTCTTCTTCAATGTCTTTCAAGAATGATTTGTAGTTTCTACAATATAGATCCTTTACGTCACTGGTTAGGTTAATTCCAAGGTAACGTATGGTTTTTGGTGCTAGTGTAAATGGGATGGATTCCCTAATTTCTCTTTCTTCAGTCTCATTATTCGTGTATAGAAATGCAACTGATTTCTGAGCATTGATTTTGTATCCTGCCTCATTACTGAATTGCTCTATAACATCTAATAGTTTGGGAGTGGATTCTTTTGGGTTTTCCATATAGAGTATCATGTCATCTGCTAAGAGAGACAGTTTTACTTTTTCTTTGCCGATTTGGATACCTTTTATCCCTTTTTGTTGTCTGATTGCTGTTGCAAGGACTGCTAGTACTATGATGACAAATAGTGGCAAGAGTGGGTATCCTTATCGTGTTCCTGATCTTAAGGGAAAGGCTTCCAGCTTTTTCCCATTGAGAATGATATTTGCTGTAGGCTTTTAATAGATGGTTTTTATGAGATTGAGCAATGTACCCTCTATCCCTACACTCTGAAGGGTTTTAATCAGGAAAGGATTCTGTATTTTGTCAAATGCTTTTTCTACATCTATTGAGAGAATCATGATTTTTGGCTTTTTCCTTCTGGATAAAATCTAAGACACCGTTTGATTTGTTCATGCTGAACCACCCTTGCATGCCAGGGATGAATCCTACTTGGTCTTGATGGATAATCCTTTTAATGTACTGTTGGATTCTATTAGCCAGGGTCTTGTTGAGAATTTTGGCATCCATATTCATTAGGGAAATCGGTCTGTAATTCTCCTTTTTGATGGGGTCTTTGCCTGGTTTAAGGATCAAGGTAAGTTGGCCTCATAGAGTGAGTTTGGTAGCTTTCTTTCTGTTTCTACTTTTTGAAATAGCTTTAGGAGAATAGGTATTATTTCTTCTTTGAATGTTTAGTAGAGATACCCAGGAAAACCACCCAGTCCTGGAGTTTTGTTTTTTGGAAGGTTATTTATCACTGTTTCAGTCTCTTCATAATTAATTGGCCTAATTAAAAAATCATTTTCTTCCTGTTTCATTCTTGGTAGTTTATAGGTTTCCAGGAAGTCCTCCATCTCTTCCAGATTGCTTAGTTTATTGGCATAAAGCTGTTGATAAAAGTTTCTAATAATCCTTCCAATTGTATTGGGGTTGGTTGTGACCTCTCCCTTTTCATTCATAATTTTATTAATTTGGGTCCTTTCACTATTCTTTTGGATAAGTCTTGCCAGTGGTCTGTTGGTTTTATTAATTCTTTCAAAGAACCAGCTTCTAATTCTGTTGATCTGCTCTACTGTACTCCTGGTTTCTAATTCATTGATTTCTGCTCTAATCTTTGTCAACTGCTTCCTCGTGCATGGATTAGGCCTGTCCCTCTGTTGTTGTTCCAGGTTTTTGACGTGAGAATATAAAAAGTGCATTTTAGATTTTTCTATTCTTTTGCGTGAGGCTTGGATGGCTATGTGTTTCCTGCTTAGGACTGCCTTTGCAGTATCCCATAGGTTTTGGACCATTGTGTTTTCATTCTCGTTGGTCTCCATAAATTGTTTAAATTGATTTTTGATTTCCTGGATTATCAAATCATTCTTGGGCAGGATGGTTCTTAGTCTCCAAGTGTTTGAGTTTCTTCCAAATTTTTCCATGTGGTTGAGTTCCAATTTCAAAGCATTGTTGTCTGAGAATATGCAGGGAATAATTTCAGTCTTTTGGTATCGGTTGAGACCTGTTTTGTGACCCAGAACATGGTCTATTTTTGAGAATGTTCCATGGGCATTGAAGAGAATGAGTATTCTTTGGTTCTGGGGTGCAGTGTTCTATATATATCTATGAGGTCCAACTCATCAAGTATGGCATTCAAAGCTCTTGTTTCTATGTTGGTTTTCTGCTCCAGGGGCTCTGTCTATTGCTGATAGTGGATTGTTGAGGTCCCCTACTATTAACATATTGTTATCTATATGTCTCTTTATTCTGGTTAAGAGTTGGCTTGTGTATCTTGCTGCTCCCCTGTTGGGGGCATATATATTTATAATTGTCATATCCACTTGTTGGATACATCCTTTAAGAATAATATAGTGCCTTCTGTGTCTCTAACTATACTCTTTAGTTTAAAATCCAATCTGTCTGATATGAGAATTGCTATCCCAGCTTTCTTTTGAGGTCTGTTGGCATGAAAGACGGTTTTCCATTCCTTTACTTTCAGTCTGAATGTATCTTTAGGTTCAAAAT
>NW_024423319.1:57753892-57775154 GCF_017311325.1 Ursus maritimus
TTCTTTGGTTCTGGGGTGTAGTGTTCTATATATATCTATGAGGTCCAGCTGGTCCAGTATGGCATTCAAAGCTCCTGTTTCTTTGTTGATTTTCTGCTTAGGTGATCTATCTATTGCTGATTGTGGAGTGTTGAGGTCCCCTACTGTTAATGTATTTTTATCTGTATGTCTCTTTATTCCGGTTAAGAGTTGGCTTGTGTATGTTGCTGCTCCCCTGTTGGGGGCATAGATATTTATAATTGTCATATCCACTTGTTGGATACATCCTTTAGAATAATATAGTGTCCTTCTGTATCTCTAACTACAGTCTTTAGTTTAAAATCCAATCTGTCTAATATGAGAATTGCTACTCCAGCTTTCTTTGAAGGTCCATTGGCCTAAAGATGGTTTTCCATTCCTTTACTTTCAGTCTGAATGTATCTTTAGGTTCAAAATGAGTCTCTTGTAGACAGCAAATGGATGGGTCATGTCTTTTTATCCAATCTGCAACCCTGTGGTTTTATATGGGAGCATTTAGGCCATTTACATTGAGACTGATTATTGAGAGATATGATTTTAATGATGCCATGTTGCCAGTAAGGTCTTTGTTTCTATACATTGTGACTTTCTGTTCTGTATCACTCTTGGGGCCTTTTTACTTTTATAGAAACCCGCCCCCTTAATATCTCCTGTAGGGCTGGTTTCATGGTTACGAAATTGGTCAATGACTGGCGATTCTGGAAGGTCTTTATATCTCCATCAATTCTGAATGACAGCGTTGCTGGATAAAGGATCCTTGGCTGCATGTTTTTCTCTGAAAGAGCATTAAAAATGCCCCCCAACTCTTTCTCTCATTCCAGGTCTGTGTAGACAGGTCTGACGTAATTCTGATACCTTTGCTTTGGTACGTGAGAAATTCCTTTGCCCTGGCCACTTTCAATGCTGTATCCTTGGATCTAATATTTGCAAATTGCACTATGACGTGACGTGGCGTAGGTTTGTCATGGTTGAGCTTGGGAGGGGTCCTCTCTGCCTCTAGGACATGAATGCTTGTTTCCTTTGCTAGATTAGGGAAGTTTTCAGCTACATTTTGTTGAAATATCTTTTCTAGACCTCTGTTTTTCTCCACCCCCTTGGCGATGCCAATGATTCTGACATTGTAACATTTCATTGAGTCAGTAATCTCCTGTAACCTACATTCCTGAGCGTGGATTTTTTTTGAGTCCAGATTCTATTTTAGCTTTCTCTTCTACTAACCCACCCTCCAATTCACTGATACGTTCTTCTGCCTCATTCACCCTGGCCGTCAGAGCCTCTAGTTTTGACTGCATTTGGCTCATAGAATTTTTAATTTCTGCCAGATTCACTCTCATTTCTGCCCTTAGAGATTCTATATTCTCATTAACATTTTCGTTAGTTCTTTTTTTCAAGTCTACACATCATCTTGATCATTGTTACTCTGAATTCCATTTCTGATAATTTGTTTATATCCATTTCCATTAGTTCTGTGGCAGAGGCCACAGACTCATTGTCTTTTCTTTGCTGCAGGGGATTTCTCCTTCTCGTCATTTTGATGAGGAGAGGTTGCGGGGTTGTCCAGAGCCCAAATTATTGACGGGGACCCAGACCGTGTCCCCTTGTTTTATAGGGATCTTAGGCATGTGGGCTTCTTGATTTTTCAGGCTTCCTTCTGGGGGACGGGCCTACTGTGCCGATGCTCAGGCAACCCTGTTTCGATAGAGGCTCTGAGTTCCCTGCTAGGGGGGATGTGGATGGGCACACTGTGTGCCGGTATTTCCAGGCTTTTGTTCTCTGGCAGCTTCCCTGGTAGTTTGCTGTGCCTCTTCTGAGAGTCAGAGCAGCAGTAGCCAAATCTCATTCTCTGTCTCAGAACAGAGGGATTGCAGACCGTTCTCCACTGATGTTCTGGCCACTTTAACTCTGTTTCTGTTGGTGCTGCTCAACCCTGCAGCATCCTGGGATGTGCACCCCACACCCAGCGTCCCAGCCCTCACTTCCAGGGCTGGCGCGTCTCTGTCCTTTTTGTTTCTAACACAGGCAGCCACCAGCTGCCAGCTGCCTATCGTGCTCCAGAGCTCCCAGTCCAGTCTGGTTCCAGTGAGCGCAGTGGAGCTCCCTTTCGCGTCTGGTGGCGCACTTGCCCTGGCTCATGGTCTCAGTCTGCTCTCTTGCTTGTGCCGGTCAGCGAGTCCGACCGCTCCCCGTGCAGGTGGCTACCGCTTCCCGGCGCCAGCGCGGCTCCCTCCCCTTCCATTTATCTTCTGATATGTGCTCGGTTCCACAGCTCCCACTTCATACCTCAATACTCAGCACTGGAGATATTCATTTGAGATATGCAGATGTATCTTCCTGTAACTCATGCTGATTCCGTGGGTTTCAGGATGGTCTGGTACCTATCCAACTTGACTCAGGGGACCAGCTGAAAAGAGTCCCCTATCTCCTCCATCAAAGCAATTCTTGATAGATATGCATTTATTGCTATTTTATTACATGTTTTGTGACAGTTTATTGTAGATTTTTTCTGACTGTTTCTTCTCTATCTCTCTTTCGTGGTTTGTCTTCTTTAGTGATATATGCAGATACCTTACTCTTTATTTTTTGCATATCAATTCTGTTTTTATTTGTGGTAACCACTCAGTTTTATATATAAAATCTTCTGCATATAGCTGTCTATTTTAAGCTGATAGTTAATTTTTAAACTCATTGTTCACTCCTCTGCCCTCCACATTTCAGATATTTGGTATCGTATTTTACAATCTTTTATTTTTGAATACTTTGACTAATTTTTTATAGAAATACTACTTTTTATTGTTTTTGTATTTTTGACTTTTTATGCTTTCACTTATGGTCTTTCTGTTTCAGTTGAAGAGTCCCCTTTAATATTTCTTAGAGGGCTGTTTAGTGGTCATGAACTTAATTTGATTTTTGATTGTCTGGGAAACTCTTTATCTTTCCTTCTATTCTAAATGATTGCCTTGCTGGTTAGAATATTCTTGGCTGCAGATTTTTCCCTTTCAATACTTTGAATATATCATGCCACTCCTGATAACGTTATGGGGTTTCCCTTGCATGTTACTGTTTTGTTGTTGTTGTTTTTGTTGTTGTTGTTGTTTGTTTTGTTTGTTTTCTGTGTATTTTGCCAATTTTGTTACAATATGTCTTGTGGATCTGCTTTTATTGGTTTGTTGGGGTTCTCTGTGCCTTCTAGATCTGGATATCTGTTTCTTCCCACATTAGGCAAGTTTTCAGCTATTGTTTCTTCAAATAAGTTTTCTGTCCCTTTTTCTCTCTCTTCTTCTGGCACTCCTATAGTACAAGCGTGTTATGTTTGATGGAGTCACTGAGTTTCCTAAGTCTCTTCTTGTTTTGAATAATTCTTTTTCTCTCTTTTTTTCAACTTGGTTACTTTCCATTCACTTTATCTTCTAGTCATTGATTCCTTCTTCTGCTTCTTCTAGCCTGCTGTTCATTGCATCAATGGTGTTTCTAATCTCATTTATTACATTCTTCATCTCTGATTGGTTCTTTTTAATCTTGTGTTGAGGTCTCACTGATATCTTCCACTCTTTCTCAAGTCCAAGATGAGTATCCTTGGAATCGTTGCTTTAAATACTCTATGAGGCACATTACTTTAATCTGTTTCACTTAGATCTCTGGCCATGACCTTGTCCTATTCTTTCACACTTGGGACAAATTTCTCTGTCTTCTCATTTTGTTTAAGTGTCTGAGCTTGTTTCTCTGTGTTAGGGAAGTCAGCTGTCTCCTATTCTTCAAAATGGCCTCATGAAGAAGAGTTCCTATAGTGTCCTGATGTGTAGTGTCCCTTGTTCTCCAGGGCCTGGTGGTTCTGGGAATATCTCCAATGTGTGCTCTGTGTGCTCTACTGGTTTGTACTTGCCATGTTATCCTTCAGGCCAGTCATCTGGAGAGGTTGTCTTTGCCTGTTGTGGACGGTGTTTTGGTCCCTGCCTGAATGTGGCACATTTTAACTATATGTGCTCAGGGTCTGCTTGTGAAATGATACTTGTCCCCACTGCTGCCAAGACTGAGGCTCTGCAAAACTCCTGGGCTGGTATATATGATGTTGGCAGGTTTTGGGGAGAACAGGAGACCTAGCTGACTTCTTTGGGAAGGGGTCCACTGAGCGTTGTCTGAGGCAAGCATACGGAAGGGTGATTCCACTAGAGTGCAGGTAGGCTTGGTGTAGCGTTAGTTAGCGTGTCTGCTTTGCTAGTTCCACAGGTTGACCTGTGCTTCTGCTGAAAGAGAGGGAAATGGTTGACTGTCAGTTCTCTTGTTCTTGGAGGTCTCTTTGTGAATGCCGTCTCTCTGAAACAAGCTCTGAGATGAGCAAATAACCTCCACACTGTGTGCTTCAGGTGCTCTTCAGATCACTCTTTCCTGCTGTATGTCCATGGGCTGTTTGTTGCTCCTTCTCTCCAAGAGCAAGCCCAATGTCCCCTGTACTACCCCAGCCAAACCCACTGATCTTCACTTCCAAGCTTTACCCCACTGGTTGCAAGAATGCAGGAAATCAGCCACTCTCACTTTCCAAACCAATTGCTATGAGAATCCACTTTCCCAGTTTGTTCCCTTGTGTGCTAGGCTCTTTCTCACCCTTCTTTGCACTTTGGCTATCTTCCCATCACAGCAGCATGATCTGTTTCTCTCCCAAATTGCATCTCTGCATTTCCTACCTTTTTCGATGTGGCCTTTCTCAACCTTTCATTTAGAATTTGTTCTGCCGGTCTTCAGTTGATTTCTGAGGCATTTAGGATGATTATTAGTTATCTAGTTATAATCATGGGATGAAGTGAACCTAGGAACCTTCTACTGCACCACCATCTTCCCCTCCTAACATCTCAATAAAATAATTTTCCATACTCATTATAAACCCCATTAGCTGAGGAAGCCTGAATATCCTGTTTCTTGCATCCCAAAATACCCCAGCAGGGAGCAAGCACCAAATAGTTTGGGCTTTGGGTCTTCTGGGTCACTCGTTTCTTAAGCGTCTGCCTTCAGCTCAGGTCATGATCCGAGGTCTTGGATCAAAACCACATTGTGTTCCGTGCTCAGTTGGGAATCTGCTTCTCCCTCTCCCCTCCCCTGCTAGTGCTCTTGCTCTCTCACTATCTCTCAAAAGAATGAATAAAATCTTTAAAAGAATATAAATAGTTTGGGTTTCATTCCATTATATAAATATCATGAAAACAATTCCTTTTTTTACTTTTAAACTTTTAAATTTTTAATTTTTAAAAACTTCAATTTTTCTAATATATAATTTGATTATGTATGAAATTTCTTTTCACAAAATTGATTCTATTTCAGGCTGCAAACCTTATTCATTCATTCATTCATTCAATTCATTCATTCATTCATTCATTTTTATCGCAAAAATTAAATGACTGACTTTGCTGTCCTAAGAGGGAAGAGTCTTATTTTATATCTCAGAACTTCCAGTCATATGGCTTCTCCTAAAGTAGGTGCTTAAGAAATGTTTCTTTTGATTCATCTTCAGTGGATTCTGGGAGATCCCTGCAAGAGTTAGCAATTACAATGTTAGAGGAGGAGTACAAAAGTGGGATTCAATGAAGGGAACATCCTTTCTTCTTTAAGAGGAGAATGGGCCAGTAAACTGCCATCCAGTGAACATCCACTGTGAGCAGGTGCTGAGCATGAGGTTATGAGAAACACCTGTTGTCTATTTAATAGATCACTAGTACCTTGACTCATTTTGTTTTGAAAATAATCATTCTTTTAAAAATATTGTATCAACTTCACTTGCCTCATGAAACTTATCAAGTTGGCTGAAGTGTGAACTTGAATTCTACAGCTTATATCCCCTTGTTTTTATTTGAATTATCTTTCCTCCCATCTGGCTGTTTTTGAGCCCATTCTTTTTGGTCAACTTGCCACTCTTGGCCATATGATGGTAGCATGCCTAATGTATTGCAGTAGGAGTCCACTGATGCATTGCCTTCTACAGTTAAAATGGGCAAAAAATGTTCTGCAACTGATTGCTCAAGTTTTTTGTTTATTTGTTTGGTTTTGTTAAATCAGAAAGGTCAGACCCTTAGGATCTGCTTATATTAGGGAGACTTTCTGGGAAACAACTCATGTTCTGATTAAAATTGTTGGTTAACTTTAAGTTTTTCCTTGAGGGAGGTACTCATTTTTAAAAATTTACTTTTTATTTTTATAACTTGCTTGTCATCATAAGTGTACTCTTTTAATCCTCATCTATTTCCCCCATGCTCCCACTCACCTCCTCTCTGGTAACCATCAATTTGTTCATTATCACTAAGAGTTCCATTTCTTGGTTTCTCTCTCTCTCTTTTTCCCCTCTGTTTATTTGTTTTGTTTCTCAAATTACACATGAGTGAGATCATACAGTATTTGTTTTTCTCTGACTGACTTACTTCACTTAACATTATACTCAGTAGTAGGAGAGACATGTTTTATCCTCTTGAATTGTTCCCTACTGGATATAATTTTATCTGTTTATTTTAGGATTTTAGGACTTTTCTTGTAATATATAAGCTCACTTAGTGATTTGCTGTACGTAATTGGTGGTCAATCATCCAAAGTGACTTAATGACTAGTTCTACAATTGGGATGAAAACAGCCGACAACTTTTCATGCATATGTTGGTAGCAATGAGGCCATTAAACAAGGTTATTAAATTATCTTATTTTCAAGAGAGATATGCAATACCATAGATAAAATTTCTCTGTAATCATCTGATATTTGATATCCACTCTTCATTCAATAATAATTTATTTTATTTTATGTATTAACAAGGTTTTTCTTTATTATAATGCTTACATAATAAAAATGCATGTTTATGGTAAAAAAAAATTAAACATGAAGATGTGTAAAGGAGAAAATGCAAATCTCTTTTTCCTCAAATTCCAAGCCCCAGAGATATTTGCTATTAATAATTTGGCATATATTCTGAGCAAAGAGGAAGAAAATCCTATATATGGTGATTTTCTTTGTTCATTACAAATTAAAATAACACACTATTTTTGGTGTGTGTGTATTATTGCATATGTCATGTATATGAAGTTATAGTTTCACAAGTTTGGTTTTACTTTTTTGAGGAACCAGAAATGATTTAAGTCTAATCCAAAAATAATTTAAGTCCTAATTTGAGCTGAACATGCAAAACAGAAAAACTATGCAAGTTTATAATGCTTTCCTACTTTGTTTAAATATGCAAGTCTACATCCCACGACTAATCCTTTAGTAGAAATTTTTGACTTGTGTTTTGCAGTTTGTCTCCTTTGTGCATGACTGTATTATTTCCCCAGTGATGTTGGCTTCGCTTCATCTCTCTTGCTTGCTGTTTCTCTGGACATCCTTTGGTACTGGGATAAATTTATCAGCTACCTCAGAATCTCATTGTCATCTTCACTTGACTTGGTAATGACCAGCCATAGCAATTCATAAAATGGGGGAGATAAGCATTTTCACAACCATTAGCTTCATAAAGAGCCACCTGGTAAAGCAGAGGTGAAAGAAGAACCTAAACTATAAACAGAGATGTGTTTCTTTCCAGTTACTACAAGTAGTGGTGGACTTCACTACTCCCTTATTTAGAAGTGCACCTTGCTCTAGTCTTCTGTACTCATGAGAGGCTTAAAAGTAAAAACAACAAAGCAAAACAAAACAAACAAAACTTGTTAAGTTGTAACTGCCATTCTTTAAAGACAATCAGTCTTTTAAGCTGCCATTTGGCCTGAGAAAGTAATGATATGTTTTCTTGCAAGTTGGGGGTATTATTATGAGGTATTTCCTCATAAAGCCAGTACTGCTAAACAGCTGCTATTTGTTTCCGAAAAAGCATTTCACCACTAACAATAAGTCTTTTTTAATTTTTTTATAAGTTATGTTGAGTCACCATACAGTACATCCCTGGTTTCTGATGTAAAGTTTGATGATTCATTAGTTGCGTATAACACCCAGTGCACATGCAATACGTGCCCTCCTACACCCATCACCAGCTTATCCCATTCTCCCATCCCCTCCCCTCCTGAAGCCCTCAGTATGTTTCTCAGAGTCATAGTTTCTGATCAAGAGTTTAATGTGGCTGGGCTTACGCTTTATAAAGATCCCTTTGGCAACAGTATAGAGTATGAATTGGATTGGAGCAAAAATAGAGGCAGAAAACTGTGGCAAAAGTCCATGAAATAGAACCTGAAAAAATTGTACTAGGACAAAAATGGTAATACTGAAGATGGTAAAATATCAGAGACATCATAGAATTACACTCAACAAAGAAGTGATAACACCAATTCATGTTGTCGACCAAATAAAAATCTCAGCATCATACTTGACTTTCTTCTCCATACAACACCCTGTCAATCATTAATTTTTCATTTTTGTCTTTTATTTATTTTTTAAATAATGTAATATTTTTATTATATTATCTTAGTCACCATACAGTCCATCCCTAGTTTTTGATGTAAAGTTCCATGATTCATTGGTTGTGTATAACACCCAGTGCACCATGCAATACGTGCCCTCCTTACTACCCATCACCAGCCTATCCATTCCCCCACCCCTCCCCTCTGAAGCTCTCAGTTTGTTTCCCAGAGTCCATAGTCTCTCATGCTTCATTCCCCTTTCTGATTACCCCCTTTCTTTATCCCTTTCTTCTCCTACCGATCTTCCTACTTCTTATGTTCCATAAATGGTGAAATCATACGATAATTCTCTTTTCTCTGCTTGACTTATTTCGCTTTTACTATCACCTCCAGTGCCTTCCATGTTGCAGTACATGTTAAGAAATCGTTCTCTTTGATGGCTGAGTAATATTCCATTGTATATATGGACCACAAATTCTTAATCCAGTCATCTGTTGAAGGGCATCTCGGCTCCATCCATGATTTAGCTATTGTGGACAATGTTGCTATGAACATTGGGGTGCATATGGTCCTTCTCTTCACTACGTCTGTATCTTTGGGGTAAATACCCAGTAGTGCAATGGCTGGGTCATAGGGTAGCTCAATTGTTAACTTTTTTAAGGGACCTCCACTGCTTTCCAAGTGTCTGTACCAACTTGCATTCCCACCAACAATGTAGGAGGGATCCCCTTTCTCCACATTCTCTCCAGCAATTGTTGTTGTTTGCCTTGTCAATTTTGCCATTCTAACTGGCATAAGGTGGTATCTTAGTGTGGTTTTGATTTGAATTTCCTGATGGCTAATAGATTGTGAACATTTTTCATGTGTCTGTTAGCCATTTGTATGTCTTCATTGGAAAAGTGTCTGTTCATATCTTCTGCCCATTTTTATGATTTGTTTATTTGTTTCTTGTGTATTGAGTTTGAGGAAAGTTCTTTGTAGATCTTGAATGCCAGTCTTTTATCTGTAGTGTCATTTGCAAATATCTTCTCCCCATTCCCTGGGTTGCCTCTTAGTTTTTCTGACTGTTTCCTTGGCTGTGCAGAAGTTTTTATCTTGATGAAGTCCCACAAGTTCATTTTATCTTTTGTTTCTCTTGATTTGGAGATGTGCCATGAAAAAAGTTGCTGTGGCTGATGTCATAGAGGTTGCTGCCTATATTCTCCTCTAGGATTTTGATGGATTCCTGTCTCACATCGAGGTCTTTCATCCATTTGAAGTTTATCTTTGTGTATGGTGTGAGAGTGGTCAAGTTTCATTCTTTTGCATGTAGCTGTCCAATTTTCCCAGCACCATTTATTGAAGAGACTGTCTTTTTTCCACTGGATGTTTTTTCCTGCTTTGTCATAGATTAGTTGCCCAAAGAGCCGAGGGCTCATTTCTGGGTTCTTTATTCTGTGCCATTGGTCTATGTGTCTGTTTTTGTGCCAGTACCATGCAGTCTTTGTGATCGCAGGTTTGTGAAGTGCGGCAGAGTCCATCAGTGTGATGCCCCCATTTGCTTTTCCTTTTCAACAATTCCTTGGTGATTCGGGGCCTTTTCTGGTTCCACAGAAATTTAAGGGCTGTTTGCTCCAGTTCTTTGAAAAATTCCATTGGTATTTTGATCAGGATAGCATTGAAAGTGTAGATTGCTCTGGATAGCATGGACATTTTAACTATGTTAATTATTCCTATCCATGAGCATGGAATATTTTTCCATCTTTTTGTGTCTTCTTCAATGTCTTTCAAGAGTGATTTGTAGATTCTAGAATATAGATCCTTTACCTCTCTGGTTAAGTTAATTCCGAGATAATGTATGATTTTTGTGCTGTTGTAAATGGAATGGATTCCTTAATTTCTCTTTCTTCAGTCTCATTGTTCGGTGTATAGAAATGCAACTGATTTCTGAGCATTGATTTTTGTATGCCAGATTACTGAATTGCTCTAAAACTTCTAGTAGTTTGGGAGTGGATTCTTTTGGGGTTTTCCATAGGTATCATGTCATCTGCGAAGAGAGTTTGACTTCTTTGCGATTTGGGTACCTTTTATCCTTTTTGTTGTCTGATTGCTGTTGCAAGGACTTCTAGTACAATGTTGAATAAGAGTGGCGTGAGTGGGCATCCTTGTCGTGTTCCTAATCTTTAGGGAAAGGCTTCAGCTTTTCCCCATTGAGAATGATATTTGCTGTAGGCTTTTTTTCATAGCTGTTTTTATGAGATTGAGGAATATCCTCTATCCCTACACTCTGAAGGGTTTTAATCAGTAAAGATGCTGTATTTTGTCAAATGCTTCTGCATCTATTAGTGGATCATATGATTTTTTGGCTTTTTTTTTTCTTGTTGATATAATCTATCACAGTGATGAAATATTGAAATATATCTATATCAGTGTATGATCTACAAATGGGTGATAATCTATAATGTATGTTGGTTCTATAATAAGAATACTATTGAAGTGTATTATAATATCAGTGAAATGATTTGTGTAAATATATGCAACGTGATCTTGCCTGCATTTGGTTAGATAATAATAATATCATCGAATGGTTTATGGTATCTTGTTCTAAAATAACTTTGAATGTATATTTAAGTGTGTAATTAAGAATCTATCCAGTTTGAATAAGGTGCTAAATATTTATTGCAAATCCTACTATATTAGCTGCTATTTAAAAATGTTCTCTTCCTGTTTCAGTCTTGGTAGTTTATAGGTTTCCAGGAAGGCCTCCATCTCTTCAGATTGCTTAATTTATTGGCATAAAGCTGTTGATAAAAGTTTCTAATAACCCTTCTTATTTCATTGGTTTTGGTTGTGACCTCTCCTTTTTCATTCATAATTTTATTAATTTGGGTCCTTTCTCTATTCTTTTGGATAAGTCTTGCCAGTGGTTTGTCAATTTTATTTACTCTTTCAAAAACCGGCTTCTAGTTTGTTGATATGCTCTACTGTGCTCCTCGTTTCTAATTCATTGATCTGCTCTAGTCTTGATCAACTGCATTCTTGTGCGTGGATTAGGCCTGTTCCTCTGTTGCTGTTCCAGCTTCTTGGGAGTGAGAATATAAAAACTGCATTTTAGATTTTTTCTATTCTTTTGCGTGAGGCTTGGATGACTATGTATTTTCCCTTAGTACTGCCTTTGCAGTATCCCATAGGATACTTGTGAACCCTTGTGTTTTCATTCGTTGGTCTCCATAAATTGTTTAAATTGATTTTTGATTTTCTGGTTATAGAATCATTCTTGAGCACGATGGTTCTTAGTCTCAAGTGTTTGAGTTTCTTCCAAATTTTTCCTTTTGGTTAAAAGTTCCGAATTTCAAAACATTGTGGTCTGAGAATATGCAGGGAATAATTTCAGTCTTTTGGTATTGGTTGAGACCTTTGTGTCCCACAACATGGTCTATTCTAGAGAATGTTCCATGGGCATTAGAATAGAATGAGTATTCTTTGGTTCTGGTGTGTAGTGTTCTATATATACCTATGAGGTCCAACTCATCGAGTATGGCATTTCTTTGTTGATTTTCTGCTTAGGTGATCTATCTATTGCTTATAGTGGAGTGTTGAGGTCCCCTACTATTAATGTATTTTTATCTATATGTCTCTTTATTTTGTGGTGAAGAGGTGGCTTCTGTATCATGCTGTTCACCTGTTGAGGGGGCATAGATATTTATAATTGTCATATCCACTTGTTGGATACAACCTTTAAGAATAATATAGTGTCTTTCTGTATCTCTAACCACAGTCTTAAGCTTAAAATCCATTCTGTCTGATATGAGAATGGCTTCCGCAGGTTTTCTTTTCAAGGAGTCCATTGGCATGAAAGATGGTTTCCATCCATCGCTTTCAGTCTGGATGCATCCTTAGGTTGAAAATGAGTCTCTTGTAGACCTTAAATGGATGAGTCATGACTTTTTATCCAATCTGTAAACCTGTGGCATTTTATGGGTGCATTTAGGCCATTCACATTCAGAGTGATTATTCAGAGATAGGATTTTAATGATGTCATGTTGCCTGTAACGTCTTTGTTTCTATAGATTGTAACTTTCTGTTCTGTATCACTCTTGGGGCTTTTTTACTTTTATAGAACCCCTTTAGTGTCTCCTGTAGGCCTATTTCATAGTTACAAAATTGGTCAGTGTCTGGCGATTCTGGGCCGGTCCTTATCTCTCCATCAATTCTGAATAACAGCTTTGCTGGATAAGGTATCCTTGGCTGCATGTTTTCTCTGAAAGAGCTTAAAAAGTAACCCTTTCTCTCATTCCATGTCTGTGTGGAGCAGGTACGGCGTAATCCTAATACTTTTGCCTTTGTACATGAGAAATTTCTTTGCCCTGGCCACTTTCAATACTGTATCCTTGGATCTAATATTTGTGAAATGCACTATGACGTGATGTGGCATAGGTTTGTCATGGTTGATTATGGGAGGGTCATCTCTCTGCCTCTTGGACACAAAAACTTCTTTCCTTTGCTAGATTAGGGAAGTTTTCAGCTACTGTTTGTTCAAATATCTCTTCTACCACTCTCTTTCTCCTCCCTCAGGGGATGCCGATGATTCTGATATTGGAACATTTCATTGAGTCAGTAATTTCACGTAAACACCATTCTTGAATTGTATTTTTTGAAAATTTTTCTGTTTTAGCTTTCCTTTCTACCATCCCATCTTCCAATTCACTAATTGGATTTCTTTGGCCTCATTTACCACTGGCCCTCAGGCGTCTAGTTTTTGACTGCATTGATTCATAGCCTTTTTAATTTCTGCTGATTGCTCTCATTTCCGCCCTTAGAGATTCTATATTTTCGTTAATATTTTCATTAATAGTTTTTCAAGTCTACACATAATCTTATGCATTGTTACTGTGAACTCAATTTCTGATAATTTGGTTATATCCATATCCATCAGTTCTGTGGCAGAGGCCACAGACTCATTGTCTTTTTCTTTGCTGGGGGGATTTCCCCTTCTCATCATTGTCCCCGATGAGAGGTTGCAGGTTTACCCTGAGCCCAAATTATTGACCAGGACCCAGGCAGTATGCTCTTGTTTTATAGGACCTTAGGGATGTGGGCTTCTTGATTTTCCAGCTTGCCTTCTTGGGGAGGGAGCCTGGCCGTGCTGATACTCTGAGCAGCCCTGTTTGGGCCAGAATCTCTCCTGTCCTGTGAGGGGATAGGGATGGCACAATGTGAGCTGGTATTTCCTGGCTTTTTCTTCTCTGTTGGCTTTTCCCTGGTGGTTTTCTGCTTGACTTTTCTGAGGTGGAAACAGCAGTAGCTGAATCCTAGCCTCTGTCTCCAGAACACAGAGATTGCAGTCCGGCTCTTCACTGAGCTCTTCTGGCCCCAGCCCTCACTTCCCAGGGCCCGGCACTCTCACAGCCCTTTGAGTTTCTAACACCGCCAGTCTCAGTGCTGGCCCCTGCAGGAGCTCCCAAGCTCTCATTTGTGGTTCGCAGCGCCTCTGGAGCGCCAGTTTTCAGTCTGGTCGCGCTCACTCCCAAGCTCCTGGTCTCTGTCCAGTTCCAGTGAGCGCTCCTGGGCTCGGTTTTCAGTTTGGACACGCGCACATTCCCAGGCAAGGGTCTCAATCTGCTCTCTCATGGGTGCCAGTCCACGGGTCCATCCGCTCCCAAGTGCAGGTGGCTGCTGCTTTGGCGCACAAACGCGGTGGCTCCCTCCCCCTTCTATTTATCTTCCGATATCTGTGCGTGGATTCGGCTCCCCTCTTCATACCTTAATATCAGTGCTGGAGATGTTCATTTGTAGAATCAGACGTATCTTCCTGCATCTCCTGGCGATTCCATGAATTGTTCAGGATGGTCGTGTACCTATCCTTTCGACTCAGGGGCCAGCTGAAGAGACCCCTACTCCTCCCACCATCTTAACTCCTTCTCAAGAGTCACCACTTTGACTGGGTAATTTAGCCTGATGAGCAAGAGGAGGTGGAGTTGCTGCACAATAAGAAAAAGGAAATGTCTGTGGGAGCCATGATCCACTTGGACTCCACTTAATTTTACTATGACTGGAGTGAAAAAAGTATGATTCTTAGGGTCTCAGATCCCTTCAGGAATCCAGTTTGAGATCATAATACCAACAGGTAAGGTAGCAATACCTATAAGAAGCAATAGTTGGAGATGAGGGGAAAGATTGGACAGTGTAAGGAGGTCAACCACTTGTGGCTCTAAGATTAACATCAGTGATGAAGGCCATCATTTTTTCCAGTTCCTTTAGAAGTTTCCCTTAAGGAGAAGCCCGCAGGAACTCTGGAAGGGTAATTATGGATAAGAAGTGTACCTGTGTAGTGACAGTCATGGGAGTTTGCTGCTTAGACCTCTCACTTCAAGAAAGGTTCTGCTGAGAGTGTAGTTACTTGATAGCCTCAAACTACTGCAAATTTGAGATCCACTAATAGCAGCTGAAACACTCTTTTCACTGGATTTTTTCCAGTGAATGATTTAACCCTGTGGAGTACTAAATCCAGGATATTACTTAACAACACAACTCCTCTAAGAGCAGTATTTGTTTGTGGCTCACTCACTGGCCTGGTTGAGACTCTCTGAGCATAGTCTGAGGCTCTTCCTTTAGCTTTCCTTTTATTTCTCCTTTAACATGGGTCAGAACTGCATGGTAATCTGAAGAGTTTCTCCCTACCCACTATTTCTCCTTTTCTCCT
The DNA here is from genome assembly GCF_017311325.1 of Ursus maritimus. Lineage (NCBI taxonomy): Eukaryota > Metazoa > Chordata > Mammalia > Carnivora > Ursidae > Ursus > Ursus maritimus. Next base: position 57,768,944 of record NW_024423319.1, read on the forward strand.
TTAGTCTCACAGTTTCCCTTAATACGTATTTTTATACTTTTCATTATGCCTTAGCTTTGAATTCCTGGGCGCACTGGTGTTCTAGGGGAGAAGGCCAAAGAGACAATTCAGGTGGAGGGTAGAACTGTGTAGCTACAATTTACCAACTGTTTTGGAAGTATTTAACCAATAATTACAGATCTATCATTGCATACTGGCTGAATATCAGTATTGGGTCTAAATTTAATCCCTGTTTCTCATTTGTTTATGTATTTCTCAACATCACTTGTTATTTATAGGTAATCGTTTTTATTATTTTATTTTGTTTTTCCTTCAGAGTTTCTTTAAGCAATGACAGCTAAATACAGACAGACAGACACACACACACACACACACACACACGTTTTCTTTTCCTGCTTTTTAAAAATACCATAGCTCTTACAGCATATACTCTCTTATTCACCTTGATTTTTTTCACTAAAACATAAGTCAGAATCTTTCCATCCCACTACATAGAAAGCTTCTTTATTCCTTTTCTCATTCACCACGTCATTCCATTGCAAAGAAGTACTGTTATATATTAAACCAATCACTTGACAATTAATTGGATTGTTTTAAACTTTTCTATTTACATTGTTATCATAAAAAACGTTTACAATTTTTTATCTGTCACTTGGGACATGTGTAAGATTATCAAATGGGTTGGAAAAATGACCCCTCTTTAAGAACTGGATCTGAAATCTGAGTAGATGGAAGTCAAGATGATAACAAAGGCAGAAAGCAGACTGTATGCAATGAAGAAGGCCTTCATATTTATATCTGTCTATAAATCTATCTGTTTATCATTACAATAGAATGATGTTTTGTGTTTTCCCAAAATTCATATGTTAAAATCCTAATTCCCAATGTGTTTGGTATTAAGGTGAGGCCAAATACCCAAAAGTAGAGACCTTCGGGGGGCTTTGTGAATTACAGTCCTCACAAATGGAATTAGTGCTTTTATAAAAAGAGGACAGAGCTCCTAGTCCTTTCAACTATGTGGTGAAGGGGGTCTATAGAGCAAGTGGGCTCTCAAGACCCTGAACTTTCTGGTACGCCGGAAGTCAGTCTCAGACTGCCCAGTCTGCCAGAACTGTGAGAAATAATTTTTTTGTTTATGTACTACCCAGGTTATAGTATTTTTGTTATATCAATTCTGAACACAGACTAAGACATCTATCCTATCTATCATCTATCATCTATCTATCTATCTATCTATAATCTATCTATCTATCTATCTATCTCTATCTATCTATCTAATCTATCATCTTTCTTTCCCCCAACCCTTTTCTGCTCTCAGGAATAAATGTGACAAGCATAGTACTGGAAAATGTGTAAAACCAATTGACAAATGTACCTCTTTCAGGGTAACTTGCAGCATCATTAAGTAAGTGATAAACTAAAGAAAAAGTGTCTAAAGGTAAGTTATTACATTTAGAGGTCTGTATATGTATGGAGGAAGTGGGGGTTAGTGTCTACATATAGCTATTTCTTTTAAGGGCATAAAAGATCTGGTTCCTTCCCTCCATTCTTTGTTTACTTTTTCTTAATGCTAAAAGATAGATAGAACACAACATGATAAGGGTATCTAAAGGAAGATTACATTTTAACCTAAATTCAGAAATGTTTCTAAATTAAAGTTTCAGGACATGAGGTAAAAACACTACAGCAATTTGGCTTGAGTAGTTCAAGCTCTTAATAAATAAAGCATATACCTTTCAAATCACTTTTATAAATTACATGAAAAAATCAGCTCCTGGGACTCATGGAAGACTTTTTAAAATTTATTACAGTTCCACAAGAAGTAGAAATGCTCATTTGAGAGTTGCCAGTATTTACTGTGTGCAGAGCCATTCTGTGAAACCAAGTGCTCAGTTGTTTTTAAAGCAGCTTATGAATCCACTTTGCTTCAGGCTGAGGAAAGAAAAAAGGGAAATTTTATTTGTATGAAGTATAGAGAGTTCCTGTTTTTGAGAGACCACACCAAAACACATAATGTCCTAAGTGTAAAGGGAACTTGGATATCTTTTATTTCTTATTAAAGATGCACAGTCCCTGAACCCCACCCCAGACTTACCAAGTCAAGTCTGAGATGATGTTAGCAATTTGAATGTTCAACACTTCTCTAGGAGTGACCTAATTTGATGTATGGGCAACAATACTAAACTAGCATTTGTGTAGGAACCAAGTCCTGTCAATGTACATTATGTGTCAAAAGATCTCACAACTATTTTAAGGGCTAGAACATTTTAAAATTGATAATATAATATAAAAACACAAATATATTTAATATAATTGAGAGTCATTCCAAATTCCATGACACTAATGTAAGTATATTCATATTTGCATATTACTGTTTATCTTTGCTCACAAACATGCAGATTTTGTAGTTATGATCCCTTAGTATTTTTCCTGCTTCAGTCTTTTAATAGTATGTTACGAACTTTTCCCTTTAATTATCAAGGTTTTATAATTATCATTTCAATGAAGAGCATACTATTATATGTATTATATTTACTAAACCATTCCTCTAATTGTATACATTTTACTTTAATTCCAAAGTTTTTCTGTTATAGACATTATTTTAATCAGTCTTTATTCCTAGAGTTTGTTTTCCTTCTGCTGATATTTTATTATAATACATTTCAAGTATTAGGATCACTGAGTCAAATAATATTGCCTCATTTATGACTCTTCCTTCACAGTTCCATGTAATTCAGAGGAAGGTGAAGCAGTTTACACTGTTTTCTTTTGCAGTCAGCAGTGAATAAATGTGCCACCATCCCTAAATCCTCAACAGGTCTATGTAAGATATATATGTAAAGATATTTTACATATATAATACATATAAAATTTGTTATATTTATAATTTTAGGTATGTATAATTTTATTTGTATTTCATTATTAGATGAGAAATAATGTCATAAGATTGCTTTCATTACTAACCACGATCAATATTTTTTTAATAATTTTGTTTCTTATACTTATTTATTTTCTCCTGTATATTTATATTTCTATTTCCTGGCCATTTGTTATAAGGATCTTTATTTTACTCTCAGAAATATGTCATACCACTAACACTCTTGATTTACAGTTCAGTATTTTTTCCTACATCATGATGCTTCCAAAATAATTAGGATGGAATATTAACTGTGTTAAATAAATATAGGTAGGATAACTTTCATTTATATATTTGTGATTTGGGAGAAGCACTATAAATGCCACTTTGTAAAGCATTTCACATTAACCCAAACCCAAAATTTGAAATTCATTTGTTTATATTTTGGCTTTAAGAATTTTTAAAAGATTTTATTTCTTTCTTAGAGAGAGAAGTGGGAGGAGCAAGGAAGAGGGACAAGCAGACTCATGCAAACGATCTCAGGTCTCTGAGACCATGACCTGAGCTGTAACCAGAGTCTAACCCTTAGCTACCTGAGCCACCCAGGTGCCCCTTGGCTTTAGATTTTTTTAAAATGCTTCAGTTAAGCATAGTTAACACTTGAAGGGTGACTGCTGTGGACTGAATATTTGTATTCCCTTAAATTTTGTATTTCAATGCCCTAATCCCCAATGTGATGATATTTGGAGACAGAGACTTTTAGGGAGTAACTAGGTTTAAGATGAGGTCATAAGGGTGGAGTCTCCATGATGGGATTGTTGTCCTTATAAGGGAATAGAAGAGACCAGAGCTCTTTCTATGCCATGCAAGAATACATCAAGAAAGCGATGTCTAAAAGCCAAGAAGAGGTTCTTTACCATAACTCATCATACTTGTACCCTAATTGTGGACTTCTAGCCTACCAAAATGTGAGAAATATGTGTTGTTTAAACCACCCAGTCTATGGTATTGTCATAGTAACCTGAACTACGACAGTAATCAAAATTAAGTTTGTAATACAGTAATAAGAAAATTATTTTGACCAATTCAGGGAATAATAAGTAAGTGGCAGAATATTTTCCATACAGGAAAGAGTTTTGAGTTTCTGGAACTTTCCAGAAAATGAAACATTGTCTAAGGAAGGGAGATCTTGGAATTTGAGTTTATCTTGACATCAAATGTCAACAAGAAGGGAATCAAAACTAATGGTGAGTGAGGGAGATAGGTAGAGTAGTTGCATGTTTGAAGCACAGCAAAACAACAGCATATCCAACAGTTATACAATAGGCAAGAAAAATCTTTTGAAAATTACATTTGTTAAAAAATCAAAGGTCTTTCCGTTCAATTTATACTTTAGAATTAAAAAAAAAAAAGCTCATGTGAAGCATCTGAACCTTCTGCTGTTTTATACTTATGGAGCTTTCATTATGCTTACTATGTCAGTTTGCCAACCTGTGTCCCTCTCACCGTTCACTTTGGATTCTGCCTGGAAATTCTGTATTGTTTTACTTCAGTTAATATCATCTTTCAATATCATACTGTTATTTTTGTATCTAATGATGTAATTTCATAGACTGGCCCTCCTATTAACTAGCTGGGTGTTCTTGGATAGAAACTTCTCCACTGTCTTTGCCTTTCAAATATTTCTTATCTTTCATGACCCAGGTCAAATATCACCTTGATAGATAGCTATCTTTCTGACAGATAGCTTTTTCACCCGTTTTGAATAAATGAATGAATGAATGAATGAATGAACGAACGAATGAACTGGGCACACTAAAAATTATACTATCCAGTATCATCTGGATTTTTAAAACTGCCTAGCAATTTTATTCATTTCTTGCTAATTTTCTAATAAATGTCATATTTATTACTTATTCAATAGAGTGCCACCATTCTCTTCAGAATTTGAGATATATTAGTAAACAAAACAGAGTTTTGCCTCACAGAGATTACATTCTACCAGGATATACACAATAAACATGAGTTATATGATTAAAGGTAGCAAATTCTATAGAAAAAAAGTAGATGAGAGGTAAGGATTGGGTGCAGGGGGTAGGGTTTGTTGCAATTTAAATAATGAGGTTATATTATGCTCCTTATTAAACTGACATTGGAGCAAATATTTGAAGAAGAGATTTAGCCATGTGTAATCTAAGGAAATAATATTCTAGGTGGGGTATATCAGGGCAAGAACCTAAATAATATTCCTGGGATGTTCCAGAACAGCAAGATGGCCAAAGGAGCTAGGTCAGATTGATGATGAGGAAAATAAGATGAGATCAGAAGGTATCAAGTCAAATTATCTAGGACTTTGTTGGCAATTGTGAGAATTTGACACTTATTCTTCTAGTGACATGGTGAAATATTAGAGGGTTTTTTTTTTTTTTTGCAAGTCAGTTTGTTTCTCTTAGGTTTAATTTAACACTGTCAATCTAAACATAATCTTTATTAATTATATTGATGTTCAATAAACTGCACCTATTTAAATGGATAACTTGTTGAGTTTATATATGTATATATACATATCAATACTTGTCTTCTGCCACAATCAAGTTTCAGAACATTTCAATTGCTCCCAAAGGTGCTATGCATCCTTCATTGAAAGTTTTAGGTAGAGGAGTGACATAATGTGATGTACTTTTTCTACAGAAGAGAGATAACGGTGGCTGGGACCAGGTTGGTTAACGGTTGATGAGAGGTTGTCATATTTTAGTTTTGAGTCAACCAGATACAACAAAGGTGGTGAAAGAAGAAGAATCAAAGACACGTCTTTGGTGTATCTAACATAATTCTTGATCTTAATGTGTCTTGACTTAATGGAAAGTCAAGTATTTGATAGCCAGCTATTATCAAGAGAGAATTCTCTATTCTTTTTTTAAGTTTTATTTAAATTCTAAAGTAGTTAGCATACAGTGTAATATTAGTTTCAGGTGTACAATCTGAGTGATTCAGCTTCTGTACAACACTGGTGTTCATCACAGTTCACCTCTTAATCTCCATGCCTATTTAACATATTTTTTCCCACCACCTCTCCTCTGGTAACCATCAGTTTGTTCTCTATAGTTATGAGATTGTTTCTTTGTTTGCCTTTCTGACAATTTTCCTCATTTGCTCATTTGTTTTGTTTCTTAAAATCCACATGTGAGTGAAGTCATATGGTATTTGTCATTCTCTGACTGACTTATTTCATTTAGCATAATACACTCTAGCTCCATCCATGGCCAGTGGATTTTCATTCTATTTTATGGCTGGGTAATATTCCATAGTGTGTGTATTCTTTTTTTAATCATAATTTTCTTTTATTTTAATGTT
>NW_024423319.1:57775179-57782753 GCF_017311325.1 Ursus maritimus
GGCTGCATGTTCTTCTCAGATAGAGCTTTGAAAATACCCTGCCAACCCTTCCTATCCTGCCAGGTCTCTGTAGACAAGTCTGACATAATTCTGATATTATTACCTCTGTACATAAGGATTCTCTTCCCCTGGCCAGTTTCAATATTGTAACCTTGAATCTAATCATTGCGAATTGCACTGTGACTTGACATCGTGTAGTTCTGCTCTCATTGAGCTTGGGAGGGGTCCTCTCTGCCTCTAGGACATGAATGCTTGTTTCCTTTGCTAGATTAGGGAAGTTTTCAGCTACATTTTGTTGAAATATCTTTTCTAGACCTCTGTTTTTCTCCACCCCCTTGGCGATGCCAATGATTCTGACATTGTAACATTTCATTGAGTCAGTAATCTCCTGTAACCTACATTCCTGAGCGTGGATTTTTTTTGAGTCCAGATTCTATTTTAGCTTTCTCTTCTCATCACCTTGACCATTGTTACTCTGAATTCCATTTCTGGTAATTTGGTTATATCCATATCCATGAGTTCTGTGGCAGAGGCCACAGACTCATTGTCTTTTCTTTGCTGCAGGGGATTTCTCCTTCTCGTCATTTTGATGAGGAGAGGTTGCGGGGTTGTCCAGAGCCCAAATTATTGACGGGGACCCAGACCGTGTCCCCTTGTTTTATAGGGATCTTAGGCATGTGGGCTTCTTGATTTTTCAGGCTTCCTTCTGGGGGACGGGCCTACTGTGCCGATGCTCAGGCAACCCTGTTTCGATAGAGGCTCTGAGTTCCCTGCTAGGGGGGATGTGGATGGGCACACTGTGTGCCGGTATTTCCAGGCTTTTGTTCTCTGGCAGCTTTCCCTGGCAGTTGTTCTGGCCACTTTAACTCTGTTTCTGTGGGTGCTGCTCAACCCTGCAGCATCCTGGGATGTGCACCCCACACCCAGCGTCCCAGCCCTCACTTCCAGGGCTGGCGCGTCTCTGTCCTTTTTGTTTCTAACACAGGCAGCCACCAGCTGCCAGCTGCCCCTGCGTGCTCCAGAGCTCCCAGTCTCAGTCTGGTTCCAGTGAGCGCAGTGGAGCTCCCTTTCGGTCTGGTGGCGCACTTGCCCTGGCTCATGGTCTCAGTCTGCTCTCTTGCTTGTGCCGGTCAGCGAGTCCGACCGCTCCCCCGTGCAGGTGGCTACCGCTTCCCGGCGCCCGAATGCGGCGGCTCCCTCCCCCTTCCATTTATCTTCTGATATATGTGCTCGGTTTCACAGCTCCCCACTTCATACCTCAATACTCAGCACTGGAGATATTCATTTGTAGATATCCAGATGTATCTTCCTGTGTCTCATGCTGATTCCGTGGGTTTTCAGGATGGTCTGGTACCTATCCAACTTGACTCAGGGGACCAGCTGAAAAAGGAGTCCCCTACTCCTCCATCAAAGCAATTCTTGATAGATATGCATTTATTGCTATTTTATTACATGTTTTGTGACAGTTTATTGTAGATTTTTTCTGACTGTTTCTTCTCTATCTCTCTTTCGTGGTTTGTCTTCTTTAGTGATATATGCAGATACCTTACTCTTTATTTTTTGCATATCAATTACTGTTTTTTTATTTGTGGTAACCACTCAGTTTATATATAAAATCTTCTGCATATAGCTGTCTATTTTAAGCTGATAGTTAATTTTTTAAACTCATTGTTCACTCCTCTGCCCTCCACATTTCAGATATTTGGTATCGTATTTTACAATCTTTTATTTTTTGAATACTTTGACTAATTTTTATAGAAATACCTACTTTTTATTGTTTTTGTATTTTTTACTTTTTATGCTTTCACTTATGGTCTTTCTGTTTCAGTTGAAGAGTCCCCTTTAATATTTCTTAGAGGGCTGGTTTAGTGGTCATGAACACCTTTGATTTTTGATTGTCTGGGAAACTCTTTATCTTTCCTTCTATTCTAAATGATTGCCTTGCTGGTTAGAATATTCTTGGCTGCAGATTTTTCCCTTTCAATACTTTGAATATATCATGCCACTCCTGATAACGTTATGGGGTTTCCCTTGCATGTTACTGTTTTGTTGTTGTTGTTGTTGTTGTTGTTGTTGTTTGTTTTGTTTTGTTTTCTGTGTATTTTGCCAATTTTGTTACAATATGTCTTGTGGATCTGCTTTTATTGGTTTTGTTGGGGGTTCTCTGTGCCTTCTAGATCTGGATATCTGTTTCCTTCCCCACATTAGGGAAGTTTTCAGCTATTGTTTCTTCAAATAAGTTTTCTGTCCCTTTTTCTCTCTCTTCTTCTGGCACTCCTATAGTACAAAGCGTGTTATGTTTGATGGAGTCACTGAGTTTCCTAAGTCTCTTCTTGTTTTGAATAATTCTTTTTTCTCTCTTTTTTTCAACTTGGTTACTTTCCATTACTTTATCTTCTAGGTCATTGATTCCTTCTTCTGCTTCTTCTAGCCTGCTGTTCATTGCATCAATGGTGTTTCTAATCTCATTTATTACATTCTTCATCTCTGATTGGTTCTTTTTTAATCTTGTGTTGAGGGTCTCACTGATATCTTCCACTCTTTTCTCAAGTCCAGTGAGTATCCTTGGAATCGTTGCTTTAAATACTCTATGAGGCACATTACTTTAATCTGTTTCACTTAGATCTCTGGCCATGACCTTGTCCTATTCTTTCACTTGGGACAAATTTCTCTGTCTTCTCATTTTGTTTAAGTGTCTGAGCTTGTTTCTCTGTGTTAGGGAAGTCAGCTGTCTCCTATTCTTCAAGGTAATGGCCTCATGAAGAAGAGTTCCTATAGTGTCCTGATGTGTAGTGTCCCTTGTTCTCCAGGGCCTGGTGGTTCTGGGAATATCTCCAATGTGTGCTCTGTGTGCTCTACTGGTTTGTACTTGCCATGTTATCCTTCAGGCCAGTCATCTGGAGAGGTTGTCTTTGCCTGTTGTGGACGGTGTTTGGTCCCTGTCCTGAATGTGGCACATTTTAACTATATGTGCTCAGGTCTGCTTGTGAAATGATACTTGTCCCCACTGCTGCCAGAACTGAGGCTCTGCAAAACTCCTGGGCTGGTATATATGATGTTGGCAGGTTTTGGGGAGAACAGGAGACCTAGCTGACTTCTTTTTGGGGAAGGGGTCCACTGAACGTTGTCTGAGGCAAGCATAGCTGGGAAGGGTGATTCCACTAGAGTGCAAGGTAGAGCTTGGTGTAAGCAAGTTAGTTAGCGAGTGTCATTGCTTTGCTAGTTCCCACAGGTTGACCTGTGCTTCTGCTGAAGAGAGGGAAATGGTTGACTGTCAGTTCTCTTGTTCTTGGAGGGGGTCTCTTTGTGAATGCCGTCTCTCTGAAACAAGCTCTGAGATGAGCAAATAACCTCCACACTGTGTGCTTCAGGTGCTCTTCAGATCACTNNTTTCCTGCTGTATGTCCATGGGCTGTTTGTTGCTCCTTCTCTCCAAGAGCAAGCCCAATGTCCCCTGTACTCTACCCCAGCCAAACCCACTGATCTTCAACTTCCAAGCTTTAAACCCCACTGGTTGCAAGAATGCAGGAAATCAGCCACTCTCACTTTCCAAACCAATTGCTATGAGAATCCACTTTCCCAGTTTGTTCCCTTGTGTGCTAGGCTCTTTCTCACCCTTCTTTGCAACTTTGGCTATCTTCCCATCACAGCAGCCATGATCTGTTTCTCTCCCAAATTGCATCTCTGCATTTCCTACCTTTTTCGATGTGGCCTTTCTCAACCTTTCATTTAGAATTTGTTCTGCCGGTCTTCAGGTTGATTTCTGAGGCATTTAGGATGATTTGATAGTTATCTAGTTATAATCATGGGATGAAGTGAACCTAGGAACCTTCTACTGCACCACCATCTTCCCCTCCTAACATCTCAATAAAATAATTTTCCATACTCATTATAAACCCCATTAGCTGAGGAAGCCTGAATATCCTGTTTCTTGCATCCCAAAATACCCCAGCAGGGAGCAAGCACCAAATAGTTTGGGCTTTGGGTCTTCTGGGTCACTCGTTTGCTTAAGCGTCTGCCTTCAGCTCAGGTCATGATCCGAGGGTCTTGGATCAAAACCACATTGTGTTCCGTGCTCAGTTGGGAATCTGCTTCTCCCTCTGCCCCTCCCCCTGCTAGTGCTCTCACTTGCTCTCTCACTATCTCTCAAAAGAATGAATAAAATCTTTAAAAAAGATATAAATAGTTTGGGTTTCATTCCATTATATAAATATCATGAAAACAATTCCTTTTTTTTTTTTACTTTTTAAACTTTTAAATTTTTAATTTTTTAAAAACTTCAATTTTTTCTAATATATAATTTGATTATGTATGAAATTTCTTTTCACAAAATTGATTCTATTTCAGGCTGCAAAACCTTATTCATTCATTCATTCATTCATTCATTCATTTTTATCCTGCAAAAAAATTAAATGACTGACTTTGCTGTCCTAAGAGGGAAGAAGTCTTATTTTATATCTCAGAACTTCCAGTCAATGGCTTCTCCTAAAGTAGGTGCTTAAGAAATGTTTCTTTTGATTCATCTTCAGTGGATTCTGGGGAGATCCCTGCAAGAGTTAGCAATTACAATGTTAGAGGAGGAGTACAAAAAGTGGGATTCAATGAAGGGAAGCATCCTTTCTTCTTTAAGGAGGAATGGGCCAGTAAACTGCCATCCAGTGAACATCCACTGTGAGCAGGTGCTGAGGCATGAGGTTATGAGAAACACCTGTTGTCTATTTAATAGATCACTGAGTACCTTGACTCATTTTGTTTGAAAATAATCATTCTTTTAAAAAATATTGTATCAACTTCACTTGCCCTTGAAACTTATCAAGTTGGCTGAAGTGTGAACTTGAATTCTACAGCTTATATCCCCTTGTTTTTATTTGAATTATCTTTCCTCCCATCTGGCTGTTTTTGAGCCCATTCTTTTTGGTCAACTTGCCACTCTTGGCCATATGATGGTAGCATGCCCTAATGTATTGCAGTAGAGGTCCACTGATGCATTGCCTTCTACAGTTAAAATGGGCAAAAAATGTTCTGCAACTGATTGCTCAAGTTTTTTTGTTTATTTGTTTGGTTTTGTTAAATCAGAAAGGTCCAGACCCTTAGGATCTGCTTATATTAGGAGACTTTCTGAAACAACTCACAGTTCTGATTAAAATTGTTGGTTAACTTTAAGTTTTTCCTTGAGGGAGGTACTCATTTTTTAAAAATTTACTTTTTATTTTATTATAATTGCTTGTCATCATAAGTGTACTCTTTAATCCTCATCCCTTATTTCCCCCATGCTCCCACTCACCTCCTCTCTGGTAACCATCAATTTGTTCATTATCACTAAGAGTTCCATTTCTTGGTTTCTCTCTCTCTCTTTTTTTCCCCTCTGTTTATTTGTTTTGTTTCTCAAATTACACATGAGTGAGATCATACAGTATTTGTTTTTCTCTGACTGACTTACTTCACTTAACATTATACTCAGTAGTAGGAGAGACATGTTTTATCCTCTTGAATTGTTCCCTACTGGATATAATTTTATCTGTTTATTTTAGGATTTTAGGACTTTTCTTGTAATATATAAGCTCACTTAGTGATTTGCTGTACGTAATTGGTGGTCAATCATCCAAAGTGACTTAATGACTAGTTCTACAATTGGGATGAAAACAGCCATTGCAACTTTTCATGCATATGTTGGTAGCAATGAGGCCATTAAACAAGGTTATTAAATTATCTTATTTTCAAGAGAGATATGCAATACCATAGATAAAATTTCTCTGTTAATCATCTGATATTTGATATCCACTCTTCATTCAATAATAATTTATTTTATTTTATGTATTAACAAGGTTTTTCTTTATTATAATGCTTACATAATAAAAATGCATGTTTATGGTAAAAAAAATTAAACATGAAGATGTGTAAAGGAGAAAATGCAAATCTCTTTTCCTCAAATTCCAAGCCCCAGAGATATTTGCTATTAATAATTTGGCATATATTCTGAGCAAAGAGGAAGAAAAATCCTATATATGGTGATTTTCTTTGTTCATTACAAAATTAAAATAACACACACTATTTTTGGTGTGTATTATTGCATATGTCTGTATATGAAGTATATAGTTTCACAAGTTTTGGTTTTACTTTTGAAACCAGAAATGATTTAAGTCCTAATCCAAAAATAATTTAAGTCCTAATTTGAGCTGAACACTGCAACATGAGAAAACTATGCAGAAATGCATATTCCTACTTTGTTAAATATGCAAGTCTACATCCCACGACTAATCCTGTTGTAGAAATTTTTGACTTGTGTTTGCAGTTTGTCTCCTTTGTGCATGACTGTATTTTCCCCTAGTGATGTTGGCTTGCTTCATCTCTCTTGCTGTTTTCGTTCTGGACATCCTTTGGTAGCTGAGGACAAAATCTAATCAGCTACCTCAGAATCTCATTATTTATCTTCTCACTTGACTTGGTCATGCCAGCCATAGCAATTCATAAAATGGGGGAGATAAGCATTTTCATAAACCATTGCTTCAAGGGGCCCACCTGGTAAGCAGAGGTGAAAGAAGAACCTAAACTATAAACAGAGATGTGTTTCTTTCCAGTTACTACAAGTAGTGGTGGACTTCACTACTCCTTATTTAGAAGTGCACCTTGCTCTAGTCTTCATTACTCATGAGAGGCTTAAAAGTAAAAACCAAACCAAAACAAAACAAAACAAAACTTGTTAAATTGTAACTGCCATTCTTTAAAGACAACCAGTCTTTAAGCTGCCATTTGGCCTGAGAAAGTAATGATATTTTCTTGTCAAGTTGGGGGATATTATAGGTATTTCCTCATAAGGCAACTCAGTACTGCTAAACAGGCTATTATGTTTCCCTGTTATCACCACTAACAATAAGTCTCTTTTTTTTAATTTTTTTATTATATTATGTTAGTCACCATACAGTACATCCCTGGTTTCTGATGTAAAGTTTGATGATTCATTAGTTGCGTATAACACCCAGTGCACCATGCAATACGTGCCCTCCTACTACCCATCACCAGCTTATCCCATTCCCCCATCCCCCTCCCCTCTGAAGCCCTCAGTATGTTTCTCAGAGTCATAGTTTCTGATCAAGATTTAATGTGGCTGGGCTTACACTTTATAAAGATCACTTTGGCAACAGTATAGAGTATGAATTGGATTGGAGCAAAAATAGAGGCAGAAAACTGTGGCAAAAGTCCATGAAATAGAACCTGAAAAATTGTACTAGGACAAAAATGGTAATACTGAAGATGGTAAAATATCAGAGACATCATAGAATTACACTCAACAAAGAAGTGATAACACCAATTCATGTTGTCGACCAAATAAAAATCTCAGCATCATACTTGACTTTTTCTTCTCCTTACAACACCCTGTCAATCATTAATTTTTTCATTTTTATCTTTTATTTATTTTTTAAATAATAATATTTTTTATTATATTATCTTAGTCACCATACAGTCCATCCCTAGTTTTTGATGTAAAGTTCCATGATTCATTGGTTGTGTATAACACCCAGTGCACCATGCAATACGTGCCCTCCTTACTACCCATCACCAGCCTATCCCATTCC
>NW_024423319.1:57782763-57784801 GCF_017311325.1 Ursus maritimus
TACTACCCATCACCAGCCTATCCCATTCCCCCACCCCCCTCCCCTCTGAAGCTCTCAGTTTGTTTCCCAGAGTCCATAGTCTCTCATGCTTCATTCCCCTTTCTGATTACCCCCCTTTCTTTATCCCTTTCTTCTCCTACCGATCTTCCTACTTCTTATGTTCCATAAATGAGTGAAATCATACGATAATTCTCTTTCTCTGCTTGACTTATTTCGCTTTGCATTATCACCTCCAGTGCCTTCCATGTTGCAGTACATGTTAAGAAATCGTTCTCTTTGATGGCTGAGTAATATTCCATTGTATATATGGACCACAAATTCTTAATCCAGTCATCTGTTGAAGGGCATCTCGGCTCCATCCATGATTTAGCTATTGTGGACAATGTTGGACAATGTTGGACAATGTTGCTATGAACATTGGGGTGCATATGGTCCTTCTCTTCACTACGTCTGTATCTTTGGGGTAAATACCCAGTAGTGCAATGGCTGGGTCATAGGGTAGCTCAATTGTTAACTTTTTAAGGGACCTCCACACTGCTTTCCAGAGTGTCTGTACCAACTTGCATTCCCACCAACAATGTAGGAGGGATCCCCTTTCTCCACATTCTCTCCAGCAATTGTTGTTGTTTGCCTTGTCAATTTTGCCATTCTAACTGGCATAAGGTGGTATCTTAGTGTGGTTTTGATTTGAATTTCCCTGATGGCTAATGATTGTGAACATTTTTTCATGTGTCTGTTAGCCATTTGTATGTCTTCATTGGAAAAGTGTCTGTTCATATCTTCTGCCCATTTTATGATTTGTTTATTTGTTTCTTGTGTATTGAGTTTGAGAAGTTCTTTGTAGATCTTGAATGCCAGTCTTTTATCTGTAGTGTCATTTGCAAATATCTTCTCCCATTCCCTGGGTTGCCTCTTAGTTTTTCTGACTGTTTCCTTGGCTGTGCAGAAGTTTTTATCTTGATGAAGTCCCACAAGTTCATTTTATCTTTTGTTTCTCTTGATTTGGAGATGTGCCATGAAAAAAGTTGCTGTGGCTGATGTCATAGAGGTTGCTGCCTATATTCTCCTCTAGGATTTTGATGGATTCCTGTCTCACATCGAGGTCTTTCATCCATTTGAAGTTTATCTTTGTGTATGGTGTGAGAGTGGTCAAGTTTCATTCTTTTGCATGTAGCTGTCCAATTTTCCCAGCACCATTTATTGAAGAGACTGTCTTTTTTCCACTGGATGTTTTTTCCTGCTTTGTCATAGATTAGTTGCCCAAAGAGCCGAGGGCTCATTTCTGGGTTCTTTATTCTGTGCCATTGGTCTATGTGTCTGTTTTTGTGCCAGTACCATGCAGTCTTTGTGATCGCAGGTTTGTAGTACGGCTTGAAGTCCATCAGTGTGATGCCCCCATTTGCTTTTCCTTTTCAACAATTCCTTGGTGATTCGGGGCCTTTTCTGGTTCCACAGAAATTTAAGGGCTGTTTGCTCCAGTTCTTTGAAAAATTCCATTGGTATTTTGATCAGGATAGCATTGAAAGTGTAGATTGCTCTGGATAGCATGGACATTTTAACTATGTTAATTATTCCTATCCATGAGCATGGAATATTTTTCCATCTTTTTGTGTCTTCTTCAATGTCTTTCAAGAGTGATTTGTAGATTCTAGAATATAGATCCTTTACCTCTCTGGTTAAGTTAATTCCGAGATAATGTATGATTTTTTGTGCTGTTGTAAATGGAATGGATTCCTTAATTTCTCTTTCTTCAGTCTCATTGTTCGTGTATAGAAATGCAACTGATTTCTGAGCATTGATTTTGTATGCCGCCAGATTACTGAATTGCTCTAAAACTTCTAGTAGTTTGGGAGTGGATTCTTTTGGGGTTTCCATATAGAGTATCATGTCATCTGCGAAGAGAGAGTTTGACTTCTTTGCCGATTTGGGTACCTTTTATCCTTTTTTGTTGTCTGATTGCTGTTGCAAGGACTTCTAGTACAATGTTGAATAAGAGTGGCGTGAGTGGGCATCCTTGTCGTGTTCCTAATCTTTAGGG
>NW_024423319.1:57784811-57794460 GCF_017311325.1 Ursus maritimus
CTTACTACCCATCACCAGCCTATCCCATTCCCCCACCCCCCTCCCCTCTGAAGCTCTCAGTTTGTTTCCCAGAGTCCATAGTCTCTCATGCTTCATTCCCCTTTCTGATTACCCCCCTTTCTTTATCCCTTTCTTCTCCTACCGATCTTCCTACTTCTTATGTTCCATAAATGAGTGAAATCATACGATAATTCTCTTTCTCTGCTTGACTTATTTCGCTTTGCATTATCACCTCCAGTGCCTTCCATGTTGCAGTACATGTTAAGAAATCGTTCTCTTTGATGGCTGAGTAATATTCCATTGTATATATGGACCACAAATTCTTAATCCAGTCATCTGTTGAAGGGCATCTCGGCTCCATCCATGATTTAGCTATTGTGGACAATGTTGCTATGAACATTGGGGTGCATATGGTCCTTCTCTTCACTACGTCTGTATCTTTGGGGTAAATACCCAGTAGTGCAATGGCTGGGTCATAGGGTAGCTCAATTGTTAACTTTTTAAGGGACCTCCACACTGCTTTCCAGAGTGTCTGTACCAACTTGCATTCCCACCAACAATGTAGGAGGGATCCCCTTTCTCCACATTCTCTCCAGCAATTGTTGTTGTTTGCCTTGTCAATTTTGCCATTCTAACTGGCATAAGGTGGTATCTTAGTGTGGTTTTGATTTGAATTTCCCTGATGGCTAATGATTGTGAACATTTTTTCATGTGTCTGTTAGCCATTTGTATGTCTTCATTGGAAAAGTGTCTGTTCATATCTTCTGCCCATTTTATGATTTGTTTATTTGTTTCTTGTGTATTGAGTTTGAGAAGTTCTTTGTAGATCTTGAATGCCAGTCTTTTATCTGTAGTGTCATTTGCAAATATCTTCTCCCATTCCCTGGGTTGCCTCTTAGTTTTTCTGACTGTTTCCTTGGCTGTGCAGAAGTTTTTATCTTGATGAAGTCCCACAAGTTCATTTTATCTTTTGTTTCTCTTGATTTGGAGATGTGCCATGAAAAAAGTTGCTGTGGCTGATGTCATAGAGGTTGCTGCCTATATTCTCCTCTAGGATTTTGATGGATTCCTGTCTCACATCGAGGTCTTTCATCCATTTGAAGTTTATCTTTGTGTATGGTGTGAGAGTGGTCAAGTTTCATTCTTTTGCATGTAGCTGTCCAATTTTCCCAGCACCATTTATTGAAGAGACTGTCTTTTTTCCACTGGATGTTTTTTCCTGCTTTGTCATAGATTAGTTGCCCAAAGAGCCGAGGGCTCATTTCTGGGTTCTTTATTCTGTGCCATTGGTCTATGTGTCGTGTTTTTGTGCCAGTACCATGCAGTCTTTGTGATCGCAGGTTTGTAAGTAGCGGCTTAGAGTCCATCAGTGTGATGCCCCCATTTGCTTTTCCTTTTCAACAATTCCTTGGTGATTCGGCGCCTTTTCTGGTTCCCCACAGAAATTTAGGGTGGCTGTTTGCTCCAGTTCTTTGAAAATTCCATTGGTATTTTGATCAGTGATAGCATTGAAAGTGTAGATTGCTCTGGATAGCATGGACATTTTAACTATGTTAATTATTCCTATCCATGAGCATGGAATATTTTTCCATCTTTTTGTGTCTTCTTCAATGTCTTTCAAGAGTGATTTGTAGATTCTAGAATATAGATCCTTTACCTCTCTGGTTAAGTTAATTCCGAGATAATGTATGATTTTTTGTGCTGTTGTAAATGGAATGGATTCCTTAATTTCTCTTTCTTCAGTCTCATTGTTCGTGTATAGAAATGCAACTGATTTCTTGAGCATTGATTTTGTATCGCCAGATTACTGAATTGCTCTAAAACTTCTAGTAGTTTGGGAGTGGATTCTTTTGGGGTTTCCATAGGTTATCATGTCATCTGCGAAAGAGAGTTTGACTTCTTTGCGATTTGGGTACCTTTTATCCTTTTTTGTTGTCTGATTGCTGTTGCAAGGACTTCTAGTACAATGTTGAATAAGAGTGGCGTGAGTGGGCATCCTTGTCGTGTTCCTAATCTTTAGGGAAAGGCTTCCAGCTTTTCCCCATTGAGAATGATATTTGCTGTAGGCTTTTCATAGCTGTTTTTTATGAGATTGAGGAATGTATCCTCTATCCCTACACTCTGAAGGGTTTTAATCAGTAAAAGATGCTGTATTTTGTCAAATGCTTTTTCTGCATCTATTGAGTGGATCATATGATTTTTGGCTTTTTTCTTGTTGATATAATCTATCACAGTGAGAGATTTGCAAATGTTGAAACACGCTTGCATCCCAGGGATGAATCCCACTTGTCATGATGGATAATCCTTATAATGTACTGTTGGATTCTATTAGCAAGGATCTTGTTGAGAAATTTGGCATTCATATTCATCAGGGAAATTGGTATGTAATTCTCCTTTTTGATGGAGTCTTTGCCTGATTTGGGGATTAAGGTAATATTGGCCTCATAGAATGAGTTTGGTAGCTAGCTTTAGGAGAGTAGGTATTATTTCTTCTTTGAATGTTTGGTAGAATTCCCCAGGAAAACCGTCCGGGCCTGGAGTTTTGTTATTTGGAAGGTTGTTTATCACTGACTCAATTTCTTCATAATTAATTGGCCTGTTTAAGAAATCAATTTCTTCCTGTTTCAATCTTGGTAGTTTATAGGTTTCCAGGAAGGCCTCCATCTCTTCCAGATTGCTTAATTTATTGGCATATAGCTGTTGATAAAAATTTCTAATAATCCTTCCAATTTCAATGGTGTTCATCGTGACCTCTCCTTTTTCATTCATAATTTTATTAATTTGGGTCCTTTCTCTATTCTTTTGGATAAGTCTTGCCAGTGGTTTGTCAATTTTATTTACTCTTTCAAAAACCGGCTTCTAGTTCTGTTGATATGCTCTACTGTGCTCCTCGTTTCTAATTCATTGATCTCTGCTCTAGTCTTGATCAACTGCATTCTTGTGCGTGGATTAGGCCTGTTCCTCTGTTGCTGTTCCAGCTTCTTGAGGTGAGAATATAAAAACTGCATTTTAGATTTTTCTATTCTTTTGCGTGAGGCTTGGATGACTATGTATTTTCCCCTTAGTACTGCCTTTGCAGTATCCCATAGGATACTTGTGAACCCTTGTGTTTTCATTCTCGTTGGTCTCCATAAATTGTTTAAATTGATTTTTGATTTTCTGGTTATAGAATCATTCTTGAGCACGATGGTTCTTAGTCTCCAAGTGTTTGAGTTTCTTCCAAATTTTTCCTTTTGGTTAAGTTCCAATTTCAAAACATTGTGGTCTGAGAATATGCAGGGAATAATTTCAGTCTTTTGGTATTGGTTGAGACCTTTTTTGTGTCCCACAACATGGTCTATTCTAGAGAATGTTCCATGGGCATTAGAATAGAATGAGTATTCTTTGGTTCTGGTGTGTAGTGTTCTATATATACCTATGAGGTCCAACTCATCGAGTATGGCATTTCTTTGTTGATTTTCTGCTTAGGTGATCTATCTATTGCTTATAGTGGAGTGTTGAGGTCCCCTACTATTAATGTATTTTTATCTATATGTCTCTTTATTTTGGTGAAGAGGTGGCTTCTGTATCATGCTGTTCACCTGTTGAGGGCATAGATATTTATAATTGTCATATCCACTTGTTGGATACAACCTTTAAGAATAATATAGTGTCTTTCTGTATCTCTAACCACAGTCTTAAGCTTAAAATCCATTCTGTCTGATATGAGAATGGCTTCCGCAGGTTTCTTTTGAGGTCCATTGGCATGAAAGATGGTTTTCCATCCCTTCGCTTTCAGTCTGGATGCATCCTTAGGTTGAAAATGAGTCTCTTGTAGACAGCAAATGGATGGGTCATGACTTTTTATCCAATCTGTAAACCTGTGGCATTTTATGGGTGCATTTAGGCCATTCACATTCAGAGTGATTATTGAGAGATAGGATTTTAATGATGTCATGTTGCCTGTAACGTCTTTGTTTCTATAGATTGTAACTTTCTGTTCTGTATCACTCTTGGGGCTTTTTTACTTTTATAGAACCCCCTTTAGTGTCTCCTGTAGGCCTATTTCATGGTTACAAAATTGGTCAGTGTCTGGCGATTCTGGACGGTCCTTATCTCTCCATCAATTCTGAATAACAGCTTTGCTGGATAAGGTATCCTTGGCTGCATGTTTTTCTCTGAAAGAGCTTTAAAAATGCCCCCCAACCCTTTCTCTCATTCCATGTCTGTGTAGACAGGTCTGACGTAATCCTAATACTTTTGCCTTTGTACATGAGAAATTTCTTTGCCCTGGCCACTTTCAATACTGTATCCTTGGATCTAATATTTGTGAAATGCACTATGACGTGATGTGGCATAGGTTTGTCATGGTTGATTATGGGAGGGGTCATCTCTGCCTCTTGGACACAAAAACTTCTTTCCTTTGCTAGATTAGGGAAGTTTTCAGCTACTGTTTGTTCAAATATCTCTTCTACCACTCTCTTTCTCCACCCTCTCGGGGATGCCGATGATTCTGATATTGGAACATTTCATTGAGTCAGTAATTTCCCGTAACCTACATTCTTGAGATTGTATTTTTTTTGAGAAAATTTTCTGTTTTAGCTTTCCTTTCTACCATCCCATCTTCCAATTCACTAATTCGTTCTTTGGCCTCATTTACCCTGGCCCTCAGAGCGTCTAGTTTTGACTGCATTTGATTCATAGCCTTTTTAATTTCTGCCAGATTCGCTCTCATTTCCGCCCTTAGAGATTCTATATTCTCGTTAATATTTTCATTAATAGTTTTTCAAGTCTACACATAATCTTATGCATTGTTACTCTGAACTCAATTTCTGATAATTTGGTTATATCCATATCCATCAGTTCTGTGGCAGAGGCCACAGACTCATTGTCTTTTCTTTGCTGGGGGGGATTTCCCCTTCTCATCATTCTGATGAGGAGAGGTTGCGGGTTTACCCTGAGCCCAAATTATTGACCAGGACCCAGGCAGTATGCTCTTGTTTTATAGGGACCTTAGGGATGTGGGCTTCTTGATTTTTCAGCTTGCCTTCTTGGGGAGGGGCCTGACGTGCTGATACTCAGGCAACCCTGTTTGGGTAGAGTCTCCCTGTCCCCTGTGAGGGGGGATGGGGATTGGCACAATGTGAGCTGGTATTTCCTGGCTTTTCTTCTCTGGTAGCTTTCCCTGGTGGTTTTCTGTGACTTTTCTGAGAGTCAGAGCAACAGTGGCTGAATCCTAGCCTCTGTCTCAGAACACAGAGATTGCAGTCCGCTCTTCACTGAGCTCTTCTGGCCCCCAGCCCTCACTTCCAGGGCCAGCACATCTCTGTCCTTTGAGTTTCTAACACCGCCAGTCTCCAGTGGCCCCTGCACGGGCTCCCAAGCTCTGTTTGTGTGGTTCGCGCGCACTCTGGAGCGCCAGTTTTCAGTCTGGTCGCGCTCACTCCCAAGCTCCTGGTCTCTGTCCAGTTCCAGTGAGCGCTCTGGAGCTCCGGTTTTCAGTTTGGACACGCGCACATTCCCAGGCTCAGGGTCTCAATCTGCTCTCTCATGGGTGCCAGTCCACGAGTCCATCCGCTCCCCAGTGCAGGTGGCTACTGCTTCCTGGCGCACAAGCACGGTGGCTCCCTCCCCCTTCTATTTATCTTCCGATATCTGTGCGTGGATTCACGGCTCCCCTCTTCATACCTTAATACTCAGTGCTGGAGATGTTCATTTGTAGAGATCCAGACGTATCTTCCTGCATCTCAGCTTGATTCCATGGGTGTTCAGGATGGTCGTGTACCTATCCAGCTCGACTCAGGGGACCAGCTGAAAAAGGGGACCCCTACTCCTCCACCATCTTAACTCCTTCTCAAGAGTCACCACTTTGACTGGGTAATTTAGCCTGATGAGCAAGAGGAGGTGGAGTTGCTTTGCACAATATAAGAAAAAGGAAATATCTGTGGGAGCCATGTGATCCACTTGGACTCCCTTGCCCAATTTTTACTATGACTGGAGTTTGAAAAAAGTATGATTCTTAGGGTCTCAGATCCTTCAGGAATCCAGTTTGAGATCATACCAACAGGTAAGGTAGCAATACCTATAGAAGCAATAGTTGGAGATGAGGGGAAAGATTGGACAGTGTAGGAGGTCAACCACTTGTGGCTCTAAGATTAACATCAGTGATGAAGGCCATCATTTTTCCAGTTCCTTTAAGTTTCCCTTAAGGAGAAGCCCGCAGGAACTCTGGAAGGGTGAGTATGGATAGAGAAGTGTACCTGTGTAGTGACAGTCATGGGAGTTTGCTGCTTAGACCTCACTTCAAGAAAGGTTCTGCTGTGAGGAGTGTAGTTACTTGATAGCCTCAAACTACTGCAAATTTGAGATCCACTAGCATGTAAGCCAAGGCTACTCTTTCACTGGATTTTTTCCAGTGAATGATTTAGCCCTGTGGGGGTACTAAATCCAGGATATTACTTAACAACACAGACTCCTCTAAAGAGCAGTATTTGTTTGTGGCTCCTCACTGGCCTGGTTGAGACTCTCTGAGCATAGTCTGAGGCTCTTCCTTCCCAGCTTTCCTTTTTATTTCTCCTTTAACATGGGTCAGAACTGCATGGTAATCTGAAGTTTCTCCCTACCCACTATTTCTCCTTTTCTCCTTTAGTCCTCACCAGTTTCCCTTAATACGTATTTTATACTTTTCATTATGCCTTAGCTTTGAATTCCTGGAGGATCACTGGTGTTCTAGGGGAGAAGGCCAAAGAGACAATTCAGGTGGAGGGTGAACTGTGTAGCTGCAATTTACCAACTGTTTTGGAAGTATTTAACCAATAATTACAGATCTATCATTGCATACTGGCTGAATATCAGTATTGGGTCTAAATTTAATCCCTGTTTCTCATTTGTTTATGTATTTCTCCAACATCACTTGTTATTTATAGGTAATCGTTTTTATTATTTTATTTTGTTTCCTTCCAGAGTTTCTTTAAGCAATGACAGCTAAATACAGACAGACAGACAGACACACACACACACACACACACACACACGTTTTCTTTTCCTGCTTTTTAAAAAATACCATAGCTCTTACAGCATATACTCTCTTATTCACCTTGATTTTTTTCACTAAAACATAAGTCAGAGATCTTTCCATCCCACTACATAGAAAGCTTCTTTATTCCTTTTCTCATTCACACGTCATTCCATTGCAAAGAAGTACTGTTATATATTAAACCAATCACTTGTTGACAATTAATTGGATTGTTTTTAAACTTTTCCTATTTACATTGTTATCATAAAAAACGTTTACAATTTTTATCTGTCACTTAGGACATGTGTAAGATTATCAAATGGGTTGGAAAAATGACCCCTCTTTAAGAACTGGATCTGAAATCTGAGTAGATGGAAGTCAAGATGATAACAAAAGGCAGAAAGCAGACTGTATGCAATGAAGAAGGCCTTCATATTTGTATCTGTCTATAAATCTATCTGTTTATCATTACAATAGAATGATGTTTGTGTTTTCCCAAAATTCATATGTTAAAATCCTAATTCCCAATGTGTTGGTATTAAGGTGAGGCCAAATACCCCAAAAGTAGGGCCTTTGGGGGGCTTTTGTGGATTACAGTCCTCACAAATGGAATTAGTGCTTTTATAAAAGAGGACCCAGAGCTCCCTAGTCCCTTTCAACTATGTGAGTAAGAAGGGAGGTCTATGAAACAGAAAGTGGGCTCTCACAAGACCCTGAACTTTCTGGTGCCTTGATCTCAGACTGCCCAGTCTCCAGAACTGTGAGAAATAATTTTTTTTTGTTTATGTACTACCCAGGTTATGGTATTTTTGTTATATCAGTCTGAACACAGACTAAGACATCTATCTATCTATCATCTATCATCTATCTATCTATCTATCTATCTATAATCTATCTATCTATCTATCTATCTATCTATCTATCTATCTAATCTATCATCTTTCTTTCCACAACCCTTTTCTGCTCTCAGGAATAAATGTGACAAGCATAGTACTGGAAAATGTAAAACAATTGACAAATGTACCTCTTTCAGGGTAACTTGCAGCTTATCATTAAGTAAGTGATAAACTAAAGAAAAAAGTGTCTAAAGGTAAGTTATTACATTTAGAGGTCTGTATATGTATGGAGGAAGTGGGGGTTAGTGTCTACATATAGCTATTTCTTTTAAGGGCATAAAAGATCTGGTTCCTTCCCTCCATTCTTTGTTTACTTTTTTCTTAATGCTAAGTAAAAGATAGATAGAACACAACATGATAAGGGTATCTAAAGGAAGATTACATTTTAACCTAAATTCAGAAATGTTTCTAAATTAAAGTTTCAGGACATGAGGTAAAACACTACAGCAATTTGGCTTGAGTAGTTCAAGCTCTTAATAAATAAAGCATATACCTTTCAAATCACTTTTATAAATTACATGAAAAAATCAGCTCCTGGGACTCATGGAAGACTTTTTTAAATTTATTACAGTTCCACAGAAGTAGAAATGCTCATTTGAGAGTTGCCAGTATTTACTGTGGTAAGGCCATTCTGTGAAACCAAGTGCTCAGTTGTTTTTTAAAGCAGCTTATGAATCCACTTTGCTTCAGGCTGAGAAGAAAAAAAAGGGAAATTTTATTTGTATGAAGTATAGAGAGTTCCTGTTTTTTGAGAGACCACACCAAAACACATAATGTCCTAAGTGTAAGGGAACTTGGATATCATTTTTATTTCTTATTAAAGATGCAGGTCCCTGAACCCCACCCCAGACTTACCAAGTCAAAGTCTGAGATGATGTTAGCAATTTGAATGTTCAACAACTTCTCTGGGTGACCCTAACGTTTGTTGAGAAGTACTGAATACTCATCCTAAAACTAGCATTTGTGTAGGAACCAAGTCCTGTCAATGTACATTATGTGTCAAAGATCTCACAACTATTTTAAAGGGCTAGAACATTTAAAATTGATAATATAATATAAAAACACAAAATATATTTAATATAATTGAGAGTCATTCCAAATTCCATGACACTAATGTAAGTATATTCATATTTGCATATTACTGTTTATCTTTGCTCACAAACATGCAGATTTTTGCTTAGTTATGATCCCATAGTATTTTTTCCTGCTTCAGTCTTTTAATAGTATGTTACGAACTTTTCCCTTTAATTATCAAGGTTTTATAATTATCATTTCAATGAAGGCATACTATTATATGTATTATATTTTACTAAACCATTCCTCTAATTGTATACATTTACTTTAATTCCAAAAGTTTTTCTGTTATAGACATTATTGCAATCAGTCTTTATTCCTAGAGTTTGTTTTTCCTTCTGCTGATATTTTTATTATAATACATTTCAAGTATTAGGATCACTGAGTCAAATAATATTGCCTCATTTATGACTCTTCCTTCACAGTTCCATGTAATTCCAGAGGAAGATTGAAGCAGTTTACACTGTTTTTCTTTTGCAGTCAGCAGTGAATAAATGTGCCACCATCCCTAAATCCTCAACAGGTCTATGTAAGATATATATGTAAGATATTTTACATATATAATACATATAAAATTTGTTATATTTATAATTTTAGGTATGTATAATTTTATTTGTATTTCATTATTAGATGAGAAATAATGTCATAAGATTGCTTTCATTACTAACCACGATCAATATTTTTT
>NW_024423319.1:57794470-57823361 GCF_017311325.1 Ursus maritimus
ATCTATCTATCTATCTATCTATCTATCTATCTATCTAATCTATCATCTTTCTTTCCACAACCCTTTTCTGCTCTCAGGAATAAATGTGACAAGCATAGTACTGGAAAATGTAAAACAATTGACAAATGTACCTCTTTCAGGGTAACTTGCAGCTTATCATTAAGTAAGTGATAAACTAAAGAAAAAAGTGTCTAAAGGTAAGTTATTACATTTAGAGGTCTGTATATGTATGGAGGAAGTGGGGGTTAGTGTCTACATATAGCTATTTCTTTTAAGGGCATAAAAGATCTGGTTCCTTCCCTCCATTCTTTGTTTACTTTTTTCTTAATGCTAAGTAAAAGATAGATAGAACACAACATGATAAGGGTATCTAAAGGAAGATTACATTTTAACCTAAATTCAGAAATGTTTCTAAATTAAAGTTTCAGGACATGAGGTAAAACACTACAGCAATTTGGCTTGAGTAGTTCAAGCTCTTAATAAATAAAGCATATACCTTTCAAATCACTTTTATAAATTACATGAAAAAATCAGCTCCTGGGACTCATGGAAGACTTTTTTAAATTTATTACAGTTCCACAGAAGTAGAAATGCTCATTTGAGAGTTGCCAGTATTTACTGTGGTAAGGCCATTCTGTGAAACCAAGTGCTCAGTTGTTTTTTAAAGCAGCTTATGAATCCACTTTGCTTCAGGCTGAGAAGAAAAAAAAGGGAAATTTTATTTGTATGAAGTATAGAGAGTTCCTGTTTTTTGAGAGACCACACCAAAACACATAATGTCCTAAGTGTAAGGGAACTTGGATATCATTTTTATTTCTTATTAAAGATGCAGGTCCCTGAACCCCACCCCAGACTTACCAAGTCAAAGTCTGAGATGATGTTAGCAATTTGAATGTTCAACAACTTCTCTGGGTGACCCTAACGTTTGTTGAGAAGTACTGAATACTCATCCTAAAACTAGCATTTGTGTAGGAACCAAGTCCTGTCAATGTACATTATGTGTCAAAGATCTCACAACTATTTTAAAGGGCTAGAACATTTAAAATTGATAATATAATATAAAAACACAAAATATATTTAATATAATTGAGAGTCATTCCAAATTCCATGACACTAATGTAAGTATATTCATATTTGCATATTACTGTTTATCTTTGCTCACAAACATGCAGATTTTTGCTTAGTTATGATCCCATAGTATTTTTTCCTGCTTCAGTCTTTTAATAGTATGTTACGAACTTTTCCCTTTAATTATCAAGGTTTTATAATTATCATTTCAATGAAGGCATACTATTATATGTATTATATTTTACTAAACCATTCCTCTAATTGTATACATTTACTTTAATTCCAAAAGTTTTTCTGTTATAGACATTATTGCAATCAGTCTTTATTCCTAGAGTTTGTTTTTCCTTCTGCTGATATTTTTATTATAATACATTTCAAGTATTAGGATCACTGAGTCAAATAATATTGCCTCATTTATGACTCTTCCTTCACAGTTCCATGTAATTCCAGAGGAAGATTGAAGCAGTTTACACTGTTTTTCTTTTGCAGTCAGCAGTGAATAAATGTGCCACCATCCCTAAATCCTCAACAGGTCTATGTAAGATATATATGTAAGATATTTTACATATATAATACATATAAAATTTGTTATATTTATAATTTTAGGTATGTATAATTTTATTTGTATTTCATTATTAGATGAGAAATAATGTCATAAGATTGCTTTCATTACTAACCACGATCAATATTTTTTAAATAATTTTGTTTCTTATACTTATTTATTTTCTCCTGTATATTTATATTTCTATTTCCTGGCCATTTGTTATAAGGATCTTTATTTTACTCTCAGAAATATGTCATACCACTAACACTCTTGATTTACAGTTCAGTATTTTTTCCTACATCATGATGCTTCCAAAATAATTAGGATGGAATATTAACTGTGTTAAGCCTTAAATATAGGTAGGATAACTTTCATTTATATATTTGTGATTTGGGAGAAGCACTATAAATGCCACTTTGTAAAGCATTTCACATTAACCCAAACCCAAAAATTTGAAATTCATTTGTTTATATTTTGGCTTTAAGAATTTTTTAAAGATTTTATTTCTTTCTTAGAGAGAGAGAGGTGGGAGGAGCAAAGGAAGAGGGACAAGCAGACTCCATGCAAGGCTTGATCTCAGGTCTCTGAGACCATGACCTGAGCTGTAACCAAGAGTCTAACCCTTAGCTACCTGAGCCACCCAGGTGCCCCTTGGCTTTTAGATTTTTTAAAATGCTTCAGTTAAACTGTAGTTAACACTTGAAGGGTGACTGCTGTGGACTGAATATTTGTGTTCCCTTAAATTTTGTATTTCAATGCCCTAATCCCCAATGTGATGATATTTGGAGACAGAGACTTTTAGGGAGTAACTAGGTTTAGATGAGGTCATAAGGGTGGAGTCTCCATGATGGGATTGTTGTCCTTATAAGGGAATGAAGAGACCAGAGCTCTTTCTATGCCATGCAAGAATACATCAAGAAAGCGATGTCTAAAAGCCAAGAAGAGGTTCTTTACCATAACTCATCCATACTTGTACCCTAATTGTGGACTTCTAGCCTACCAAAATGTGAGAAATATGTGTTGTTTAAGCCACCCAGTCTATGGTATTTGTCATAGTAACCTGAACTACGACAGTAATCAAAATTAAGTTTGTAATACAGTAATAAGAAATTATTTTGACAATTCAGGGAATAATAAGTAAGTGGCAGAATATTTTCCATACAGGAAAGAGTTTTGAGTTTCTGGAACTTTCCAGAAAATGAAACATTGTCTAAGGAAGGGAGATCTTGGAATTTGAGTTTGCTCTTGACATCCAAATGTCAACAAGAAGGAATCAAAACTAATGGTGAGTGAAGGGAGATAGGTAGAGTAGTTGCATGTTTGAAGCACAGCAAAACAACAGCATATCAACAGTTATACAATAGGCAAGAAAAAAATCTTTTGAAATTACATTGTTAAAAAATCAAAGGTCTTCTTTCCGTTCAATTTATACTTTAGAATTAAAAAAAAAAAAAGCTCATGTAGAAGCATCACAACCTTCTGCTGTTTTATGCCCCTTAGACTTTCATTATGCTTACTATGTCAGTTGCCAACCCTGTGTCCCTCTCACCGTTCACTTTGGATTCTGCCTGGAAATTCTGTGTTTTACTTCAGTTAATATCATCTTTCAATATCATACTGTTATTTTTGTATCTAATGATGTAATTTCATAGACTGGCCCTCCTATTAACTAGCTGGGTGTTCTTGGATAGAAACTTCTCCACTGTCTTTGCCTTTCAAAATATTTCTTATCTTTCATGACCCAGGTCAAATATCACCTTGATAGATAGCTATCTTTCTGACAGATAGCTTTTTTCACCCGTTTTGAATAAATGAATGAATGAATGAATGAATGAACGAACGAATGAACTGGGCACACTAAAAATTATACTATCCAGTATCATCTGGATTTTTAAAACTGCCTAGCAATTTTTTATTCATTTCTTGCTAATTTTCTAATAAATGTCATATTTATTACTTATTCAATAGAGTGCCACCCATTCTCTTCAGAATTTGAGATATATTAGTAAACAAAACAGAGTTTTGCCTCACAGAGATTACATTCTACCAGAGGATATACACAATAAACATGAGTTATATGATTAAAGGTAGCAAATTCTATAGAAAAAAAGTAGATGAGGTAAGGATTGGAGTGCAGGGGGTAGAGTTTGTTGCAATTTTAAATAATGAGGTTATATTATGCTCCTTGATAAACTGACATTGGAGCAAATATTTGAAGAAGAGATTTAGCCATGTGTAAATCTAAGGAAATAATATTCTAGGTAGAGGGGTATATCAGGGCAAGAACCTAAATAATATTCCTGGGATGTTCCAGAACAGCAAGATGGCCAAAGGAGCTAGGTCAGATTGATGATGAGGAAAATAAGATGAGATCAGAGAGAACATCAAGTCAAATTATCTAGGACTTTGTTGGCAATTGTGAGAATTTGACACTTATTCTTAGTGACATGGTGAAATATTAGAGGGTTTTTTTTTTTTTTTGCAAGTCAGTTTGTTTCTCTTAGGTTTAATTTAACACTGTCAATCCTAAACATAATCTTTATTAATTATATTGATGTTCAATAAACTGCACCTATTTAAATGGATAACTTGTTGAGTTTATATATGTATATATACATATCAATACTTGTCAAACTACTGCCACAATCAAGTTTCAGAACATTTCAATTGCTCCCAAAAGGTGCTATGCATCCCTTCATTGAAAGTTTTAGGTAGAGGAGTGACATAATGTGATGTACTTTTTCTACAGAAGAGAGATAACAGTGGCTGGGACCAAGTTGGTTAACGGTTGATGAGAGGTTGTCATATTTTAGTTTTTGAGTCAACCAGATACAACAAAGGTGGTGAAAGGAAAAGAAGAATCAAAGACGTCTTTGGTGTATCCTAACATAATTCTTGATCTTAATGTGTCTTGACTTAATGGGAAAGTCAAGTATTTGATAGCCAGCTATTATCAAGAGAGGAGAATTCTCTATTCTTTTTTTTAAGTTTTTATTTAAATTCTAATTAGTTAGCATACAGTGTAATATTAGTTTCAGGTGTACAATCTAGTGATTCAACACTTCTGTACAACACTGGTGTTCATCACAAGTTCACCTCTTAATCTCCATCACCTATTTAACATATTTTCCCACCCACCTCTCCTCTGGTAACCATCAGTTTGTTCTCTATAGTTATGAGATTGTTTCTTTGTTTGCCTTTCTGACAATTTTTCCTCATTTGCTCATTTGTTTTGTTTCTTAAAATCCACATGTGAGTGAAGTCATATGGTATTTGTCATTCTCTGACTGACTTATTTCATTTAGCATAATACACTCTAGCTCCATCCATGTCAGTGGATTTCATTCTATTTTATGGCTGGGTAATATTCCATAGTGTGTGTATTCTTTTTTTAATCATAATTTTCTTTTTTTTATTTTAATGTTTTTTTATTATATTATGTTAGTCACCATACAGTACATCCCTGGTTTCCGATGTAAAGCTCAATGATTCATTAGTTGCGTATAACACCCAGTGCACCATGCAATACGTGCCCTCCTTACTACCCATCACCAGTCTATTCCGTTCCCCCAACCCCCTCCCCTCTGAAGCCCTCAGTTTGTTTCTCAGAGTCCATAGTCTCTCATGCTTCATTCCCCCTTCTGATTACCCCCCTTTCTTTATCCCTTTCTTCCCCTACTGATCTTCCTAGTTCTTCAAGAGCTTTGAATGCCATACTCGATGAGTTGGACCTCATAGATATATATAGAACACTACACCCCAGAACCAAAGAATACTCATTCTATTCTAATGCCCATGGAACATTCTCAAGAATAGACCATGTTGTGGGTCACAAAACAGGTCTCAACCGATACCAAAAGACTGAAATTATTCCCTGCATATTCTCAGACCACAACACTCTGAAACTGGAACTCAACCACAAGGAAAAATTTGGAAGAAACTCAAACATTTGGAGACTAAGAACCATCCTGCTCAGGAATGATTCGATAAACCAGGAAATCAAAAATCAATTTAAACAATTTATGGAGACCAACGAGAATGAAAACACAATGGTCCAAAACCTATGGAATACTGCAAAGGCAGTCCTAAGGGGGAAATACATAGCCATCCAAGCCTCATTCAAAAGAATAGAAAAATCTAAAATGCAGTTTTTAAATTCCCACCTCAAGAAGCTGGAACAGCAACAGAGGGACAGGCCTAATCCATGCACGAGGAAGCAGTTGACCAAGATTGGAGCAGAAATCAATGAATTAGAAACCAGGAGTACAGTAGAGCAGATCAACAGAACTAGAAGCAGGTTCTTTGAGATAATTAATAAAATTGACAGACCACTAACAAGACTTATCCAAAAGAATAGAGAAAGGACCCAAATTAATAAAATTATGAATGAAAAAGGAAAGGTCACAACCAACACCAATGAAATAGGAAGGATTATTAGAAACTTTATCAACAGATTTATGCCAAAAAATTAAGCGATCTGGAAGAGATGGAGGCCTTCCTGGAAACCTATAAACTACCAAGACTGAAACAGGAAGAAATTGATTTTTTAATCAAGCCAATTAATTATGAAGAGATTGAGTCAGTGATAAACAACCTTCCAAAAAACAAAACTCCAAGCCCGGATGGTTTTCCTGGGGAATTCTACTAAACATTCAAAGAAGAAATAATACCTATTCTCCTAAAGCTATTTAAAAAAATAGAAACAGAAAGAAAGATACCAAATTCATTCTATGAGGCCAATATTACCTTGATCCCCAAACCAGGCAAAGACCCCATCAAAAAGGAGAATTACAGACCGATATCCCTGATGAATATGGACACAAAAATTCTCAACAAGATCCTAGATAATAGGATCCAACAGTACATTAAAAGGATTATCCATCATGACCAAGTGGGATTCATCCCTGTGATGCAAGGGTGGTTCAACATTGGCAAATCTATCAGTGTCTTAGATTTTATTCAGAAAGAAAAATTCAAAAATTATATGATTCTCTCAATAGATGCAAAAAAAGCATTTGACAAAATACAGCATCCTTTCCTGATTAAAACCCTTCAGAGTGTAGGGATAGAGGATACATTCCTCAATCTCATAAAAACCATCTATGAAAAGCCTACAGCAAATATTCTCAATGGGGAAAAGCTGGAAGCCTTTCCCTTAAGATCAGGAACACAAGGATGCCCACTCTTGCCACTATTATTCAACATGGTACTAGAAGTCCTTGCAACAGCAATCAGACAACAAAAAGGGATAAAAGGTATCCAAATCAGCAAAGAAGAAGTCAAACTGTCTTTCTTCGCAGATGACATGATACTCTATATGGAAAACCCAAAACAATCCACTCCCAAACTATTAGAAGTTATAGAGCAATTCAGTAATGTGGCAGGATACGAAATCAATGCTCAGAAGTCAGTTGCATTTCTATACACAAAGAATGAGACTAATCATCATTTTCATCTTAAATAATGTTAAAATTTATGAAATACTTTTCTGAAGATCTATCTTTCTGATTTTCAAGAATATAAAATTAAAAAAATAATGTAAAAGTGGAATATTTATGTGATATTTTGAATGTTCCTATTTTCAGGGAAGACTACTTTGTTTTTAAGATTTTATTTATTTATTTGACAGAGAGAGACAGCCAGCGAGAGATGGAACACAAGCAGGGGATGTGGGAGAGGAAGAAGCAGGCTCCCAGAGGAACAGGGAGCCCGATGAGGGGTTCAATCCCAGGACCCCAGGATCACGCCCTGAGCCAAAAGCTGAAGCTTAATGACTGAGCCACCCAGGTGCCCCAGGGAAGACTAATTTCAAGAGAAACTACAGGCATCTTCATTTTTCTGAGGGAATGGTTTAAGTTCTATGGCAAAAATAGGCACATGTCTGTGTATCTTCATCATTTAGCACAGTGTTTAAAACACAACATTTGCTCAAGAAATATTTATTGACATAGGAAACAAAGAAATAAACATAGATAACTCTACTGAATACCACAACTTGCTTTAAACATAAAATTTCAACCTATAACATAACAAAATCGTGACCTGCTCTGACAATATCTCAAAGTTAATCTCCCAAAAATATTCATTAAACATCTCAGATATGCCAATGTTCTGGACATTATGGTGAATAGAAAGGATTTCATCCTTGCCCTTGAAGTGCTTTCAGTCTGTTTGAAAGACAATATTAACATCAACTCAAACCATAAATAACAATATAACTGTTTCCATGTTTATAGGGGAAATTGAGCTTTGAAGAAAATAACTATGGGGGACAAACAATTACATAAGAAAATGAGAGCTATAGAAATTAAGATATAAAGGTAATAGTAACAGTAGTAGACTTAGATTTGTATAGTGATTTAGAATTTACAAAACCTTTCCACACACTCTTTCTCATTTGAACCTAAAAACAATGTGTTATACTGAGTAGGTTAGGTACTATTATTCTTATTTCCAGATGACTTAATCGAAATTTTAAAATATGCTACATAACAGTGAAGTTATGTCTCAAACCTATTTTTTTCCTGTTCTCTGCAACTTAGAAATTGGTTGAATATAGAAGATAGTAGACAAAGATGGGAAAATACTCTAAGGATATAGATTTGGAAATACCTACAGAGATGTGAAAATTGAAGCCATAATAATAGATGAATTCTCTCAAGGACAATATGTAGAGAAGAGTGGAATAACTGAACCAAGAACTGAACCATGAATAATTTGAGTTGGACATGAGAGGAAGAAGTGACAGAAATGCAGATAGTTAAATAGTAGTCAGAAAGGAAAAGAAAAAAGAAAACCATAGTAGTTGAAATTGAGGGAAATTAAGGGAGGAGACACATTTCCAATGAATGCAAAAGGCCAAAATGGGTTAAGGGTGGAAACAAAGTCATAGTATTTAGTAAAATGTCATTACAGGGGACCATTAAAAGAATTCTTTAAAAAAATTAGAGGAATATTCATGATGGTAGCATGGGTAGACCCTAAATTCATTTTGTTCCATGAACGCAAAATATGTACAGCTACATATGGAACAATTTTTCCCTGAAAAGGACCTGATAACTAGATAAACAGTGCCTCCAAAACAAAACAAAGAGACACATCAAGAGGGGGCAAGGGAGCAGATAAATGGTCTTGCCCAGGACTCTACCTCACAGATGGTAACAATCAGAAGGAATCCCAAAAATGCTCCCTTGAGGAGTGAAGAGATTATACCTCATCATCAGTCATCCTAACTTTGGGAGCTGGCATCAGAGAGATGATACCCCAAAATGTCTGGTTTTGAAAATCAATAGAAATTAAGACCAGGAGAATTACAGAACTATAGGGAACAAAGATCTCACTCTTAAAGGACTTGGTGCAAACCCATTTGTCCTAATAACACCAAAACGACAGATTGAAAAGTATCTAGACCATAAGTGACAAAGACCCATTTACTAATTTTAAGCAGCTTCCAAAGAGGCAGAAACATGCTGGGACTTTATCATGGGGCAGAAGCACTGGAGGATGTCATGTTTTGCAATCTCACTTTAACTTGCTTCTGAAAAAGACAATGGGGATCATTTTTGCTGCTAGCACCAGAAGGCTTGTGGGACCCATCCTTCACTGTAACCAGATGTCTGAGTGCCCCATGTACAACCCACCATGAAAGGAACCCAAGCTATAATGGGACCAAGTGAGTGCCCAAGCCCTGCCCAACCCATGCAGAGACCAAGGCACAACCAAGTGAGGCAAATACCCTAAGCCCAGTGCTAACTACACAACAACCAAGCCAAAATTAAGCTGGAAAAGGCCTCATATCCAGCCATCTCAATGCAGTGGAAGGGCCACAACTGGGCTAGCAAGTGCCTTGAGAACTAACCAACCCGTGAAGAGACTGAGCTACAATAACTTTGGGCAAATGCCCTTAGACCCACATTCCCTGTGCAGCGGACTAGCCACAACTTGAACAAATGCGGACTAGCCACAACTTGAACAAATGAGTTCTCCAAACCCTACTTAACCCACACAGAGACCAAGCTACAATGAGATGAGCAAGTGGCTCAAATTATTCTCTCCCTGTGCAAGGGGTGAGCTACAAACGGGTCAGGCAAAGGCTTCAAGCTCCACCATCTCTGTGCAGCAACTGTGACCTCCATGGGTATGTGAAACCCACAAGAGGTGCATGCATAGAGTACCTGGCTCTGGTGGCCAAGGAAGATTGTACTCCTGGACCATACAGAACAGCACCTATACAAGACTTCTCCTTCAAGACTGAGGGAGGTAGCCATTTTGCCTAATACAAAACAAACACATATAGCCAAAATGATGTGACAGAGGAATATGTTCTGAATCAAAGAATAAGGCAAATCCCCAAAATAAAATTTTAATGAAATGGAAATAAGCATCCTAACTGATAAAGCACCCAAAGTAATGATCATGAAGATGCACACTGATCTTGGGAGAAGAATAGATGAACATAGTGAGAATTTCAACAATGTAATGGAAAATATAAGAAAGTACCAAATAAATTATAACTGTACTGGAAAATACACTACAGGGTTTCAACAGCACAATGGGTAAAATAGAAGTATGAATTAGTGAACTAGAAGACAAAGCAATGCAAAATACCCAGTCATAGCACAAAAGAAAAAAAATAGAAAACAATAATTAAAGGAAGTGAGGATACTGTAAGGGACCTCTGAGACAACATCAAAGAGAATAGGAGAAGAGAAAGAGAAAGGGCCATGATATATATAAAGAAATAATGGCTAGAAACATCTCTAATTAAGGCCAAGAAAACAGACATACAGGTCTACGGAGCCCCAATAAGATGAAACCAAAGAGAAACACAGTGAAGCATATTTTAAAAATGGTAAAAGTTAATGATAAAGAGAGAGTTTTTAAAGTGGCAAGAGGAAAGTGACCATTACCTACAAGGGGAACCCCATAAGGTTATCAGAATTTTCAGCAGAAACACTTATAGGCCAGAAAGGGGTAGCATGACATATTCAAAGTGCTGATAGAGGAAAACCGCAAACCAAGAATTATCTACCTAGCAAGATTATTATTCAGAATTAAAGAATTTACAAATTATTTTCCAGATAAGCATATACTACAGTAGTTTATCACCACTAAATTAGCCTTAAAATAAATGCTAAAGAAACTTCTCTGAGCTAAAAAGAACAGGCACTAATGAATAATAATAAAACATATAAAAATAGAAATCTCACCAGAAAGGATAAATAAATAATAAAGTAGTGGATCAACCATTTATAAAGAAGTATGATGGGTAAAAGACAAAAGCAGTAAAATTAATTAAAAATACAATAACTAGCTAAGGGTTGCATAAAATGATGTAAAATGTGTCTTCAAAATATTTTTGTGTGGGATGAGTAATAACACAAAGCTTTGGAATGTGTACAAAATTTATATCAACTTAAAAGAGACTGTTAGTGTACCTAAGATGTTTTATATGAACCTCACAGTAACAGAAATCAGCAAAACAAACAAACAAAACCTTATACTAAATACACAATAGAAAATGAGAAAGGAATCTAAACATAATACCAAAGGAAAAAAAAAAAAAACAAACCACAAGGGAAGAGAGAAAGAGAAGAAAGGAACAGAGAAAATTAATAATACTTTAGATATAAGTAGGGGCGCCTGGGTGGCAGAGCGGTTAAGCGTCTGCCTTCGGCTCAGGGTGTGATCCCAGCGTTATGGGATCGAGCCCCACATCAGGCTCCTCCGCTATAAGCCTGCTTCTTCCTCTCCCACTCCCCCTGCTTGTGTTCCCTCTCACGCTGGCTGTCTCTATCTCTGTCGAATAAATAAATAAAAAAAAATACTTTAGATATAAGTAGACTAAATTTTCCAAACAAAAGACATAGGGTGTGCTGGATGGATTAAAAAAATAAAAAATATTCTACATGCTGCCTATAAAGCACTCACCTCAAACCTAAAAAAAAAATTAAACTAAAATGAAGGAGTGAATAAAAACATACATATGTAAATAGAAATGTAAAGAAAACTAGGGTAATAATACTTATGTCAGACAAAAAAATAGTTAAAAACTAAACTAACAAAAGACAAAGAAGGGCATTACATAATGGGGTCAATCCAAAAAGAAGATATAACATTTGTAAACATCTTTGCACCCAACATAGAAGCATGTAAATATTTAAGCAAATATTAAGAGAAATAAAGAAATAAACAGCAATACAATAATAGTAAAGGAATTTAATATTCCACTT
The DNA here is from genome assembly GCF_017311325.1 of Ursus maritimus. Classification (NCBI taxonomy): domain Eukaryota; kingdom Metazoa; phylum Chordata; class Mammalia; order Carnivora; family Ursidae; genus Ursus; species Ursus maritimus. The sequence continues at coordinate 57,806,315 of NW_024423319.1, forward strand.
TCATCAATGGAGAGATCATCCAGACAAAAATTCAATTTAAAAAAATTGACCTTCAACAACACGTTAAAACAGATAGATTTATATATAGAACATTGCACCAAAACCAGCAGGATACACATTATTTTTCAAGTGCACATGAAACATTCTCCAGTATCAATCACATTTTAGGTCACTGAACAAGTCTCAATAAATTTAAGAAAACTGGATTTAAATCAAACATCTTTACCAACAACAATGGTTTAAAACTAGAAATTAATTACAAGAAGAAAACTGGAAAAAAAACCCCACAAATACATGGGGACTAAGCAACATGCAATTAAACAAACAATGGGTCAGTGAAAAACTTAAAGAGGAAATAAAAAAATAACCTGAGACAAATAAAAATAAAAATATAAAATTTCAAAATCTTTGGGATATAACAGTTTAAAGAGAAGTTCATAGCAATACAAGCCTAACCTAAGAAACAAGAAAAATCTCAAATAAACAATTTAACTTTACATTTAAAAGAACTAGAAAAAAACCAGAAAGAACAAAGTCCAAAGTTAATAGAAGGAATAAAATAGTAAATATCAGAGCAAAAATAAATAAAACAGAGATAAAAATAAACAGAAAAGATCAATGGAATTAGGACCTATTATTTTTGGAAAAAATGAAAAAAAATTACAAATTTTTAGCCAGACTCATTTTAAAAAAGTAAGAGAACCCAAAATTTAAAAAAAATCAGTATAAAAGAGGAGAAATTACAACAGAGATCACAGAATTACGAAAAGAAAATTAGAAAATACTTTGAATCATTATATACCAAAAAATTAGACAGCTGAGAAGAAGTAGAGAAATTTCTCGAAACATGGAATCTCCTAAGACTGAATCATGAGAAAATAGAAAATCTGAATAGACAAATTACTAGTATTGAAATTGAATCAGTAATCAAAAAAAAAAAATTCCCAAAAAACTGAAGTCCAGGTCATGATTAATTCTATCAATATTTTAAAGAAGAGTTAACACATATAATTCTCAAATAATTCTAAAAAATGGAATAGAAAGGAACACTGCCAAACTTATTTTAAGAGACAAGTACTACCCTGATACCAAACCTAGAGAAACTACAAATATATACATACATATATGGCCAATATCTCTGATGAATATAAATTTAGATGTAAAAATCCTGAATCACATATTAGCAAAATGAATTAAACATTAAAAGAATAATACAGGAGATCAAGTGAGATTCACTCTGGAGATGTAATGATGGTTCAACATATTCAAATCAATCAACATGATACACTACATTAAAAAAAAAAGGATTAAAAAGTATACGATCAGTGGCAGTACCAGCGGAGGAAGATGGTGCCACACTAGTAGCCGCTGGAGGAGCAGGCCACAACAGGCTGTGGTCCAGAGGCCATTATCCCACACTGGGAAAGCTGGGAAGTCTCCACAGGGACCACAGTCATGGCCAAGCAATTTGATGGGGATGTGGGTCTGGGAGCCAACTCCAGAACAACTCTTAGGTCCTACATTTCCAATCGAGTGACTGACAATCTGACCCCTATTTATGACTGTGTTTTCTGCCGCTGCTCAGGCTCAGCAGCTGATACCCAGGCTGTAGCTGATGCTGTCACTTATCAACTATTTCCACAGTATTGAGCTGAATGAGCCTCTGCTGGAACAAAAGGTAGCCAGCCTCTTTAAGGAGATGTGCTCCTGATACTGAGATGACCTGATGGTAGGAATCATCACTGTGGGCTGGGATCCCAAAGAAGGAGGGCAGGTGTACTCAGTGTTCGTGTGGGGTTATGATGGTAAGGCAGTTCTTTGCCACCGGGGCTCTGGGAGCTCCTATCTCTGTGGCCATGTCAACACTACCTACTGGGAAGATATGACCAAGGAAGAGTGTCAGCAATTCATATCAATGCTCTCGCTTTGGGGATGGGGTGGGTCAGCTCCAGTGGTAGGGTGATCTGACCAGCAGCCACTGTAGAATCAGGGTAGGTACTTTTGGGAGACCAGATTCCCAAACTCACCATTGCCACTTTACCACCTCCCTGATTCCTGGAATTCTAGGACACAATAAGAGACACCCCACTGTGATGTAAAATTCACCAAACATTTTGTCAAGAAGAAAAAAAAAGTATGATCACTTCAATAGATGTACAAAAACATGTGACAGAATTCAACATCAATATATGATAAAAACTCACAACAAAGTGGTGTAGAGGGAATGTAATTCAACATAATAAAGGCCATATATGACAAACCCACAGCTAACATATCAGCAGTAAAAAGCCGAAACCTTTCCCTCTAAGATCAGAAACAAAAAAAGGATGCCCACTCAACACTTTTATTCAACACAGTATAAAAGTCCTCGCTGCAGCAATTAGGAAAGAAAAAAAAAGAAAAGGAAAAGATATCCAAATTGAAAAGGAAGAAAAAAATTGTCCGTATTTGTAGATGACATGATATTATACGTAGAAAACTCTAAAGATTCTACCAAAAATATTTTAAAACTATTAAAAGAACTTAGTAAAGATACAGGATAAAAAAATTAATATACAGAAATACACTCTATTTCTTTTTTTAATTTTAAAATAATTGTTTACTTTATCATAACAGAAATAATTTACATATACACAAAAATGAATATTCAGAACCATAGGTAAGACAGAAAAGCTTGGCTAATTTATTTTTTTTATTTTAATGTTTTTTATTATATTATGTTAGTCACCATACAGTACATCCCTGGTTTCTGATGTAAAGTTCGATGATTCATTAGTTGCGTATAACACCCAGTGCACCATGCAATACGTGCCCTCCTTACTACCCATCACCAGCCTATCCCATTCCCCCACCCCCCTCCCATCTGAAGCCCTCAGTTTGTTTCTCAGAGTCCATAGTCGCTCATGCTTCATTCCCCTTCTGATTACCCCCCCTTTCTTTATCCCTTTCTTCTCCTACCGATCTTCCTAGTTCTTATGTTCCATAGATGAGAGAAATCATATGATAATTGTCTCTATTTCTATACACTAAAATGAAATATCAGAAAGAAAACCTAAGGGGGGGGAAGAAAGATGGAGGAGTAGGGGATCTTTTTTCAGCTGGTCCCCTGAATTGAGCTGGATATCTACCAGATCATCCTGAACACCCATGAAATCAGCCCAAGACATAGGTAGAAACATCTGGATCTCTACAAACAAACATCTCCAGCGCTGAGTATTGAAGTACGAAGCAGGGAGCCGTGAATCTGCACAGATATCAGAGGAGAAATGGAAGGGGGAGGGAGCCGCTGTGCTCGGGTGCCCAGAAGCAGTAGCCTCTTGCACTGGGGAGCGGGCCGGACTCGTGGACCAGTAGCTGCCGAGAAACAAGACTGAAACCGGGAGCTTGGGAGCACGCATGCAAGCAGACTGAAAACTGGAGCTCCGGAGGGCATGCAGAACCGGGGTGGCTGGCGGTGTTAGAAGCACAAAGGACAGAGACGTGCTGGCCCTGGGAGCAAGGACTGGGAAGAGTGGCTGTGGGCAACACAACCCTGAATGCTGCGGGGTTTTTAGCAGCACCGACAGAAACAGAGTTAAAGTGGCCAGGAGAGCTCAGTAGAGAGCAGACTGTGATCTTTCTGTTCTGAGACAGAGGCTAGGATACGGCCATTGCAGCTCTGACTCTCAGAAGAGTCACAAAAAGCCACCAGGGAAAGCCGCCAGAGAACAAAAGCCCAGAAATACCGGTTTGCATTGTGCCTGTTCCCAGCCCCTCTCTCAGGGGATGGGGCAACTGTACCCAAACAGGGTTGCCTGAGTATCAGTGCGGCAGGCCCCTCCCCCAGAAGTCAGGCTGAAAAATCAAGAAGCCCACATCCATAAGGTCCTATAAAACAAGTGCACATTGCTTGGGTCCTGGCCAATAATTTGAGTTCTCTAGATCTCTGCAACCTCTCCTCATCAGAATGACAAGGAGTAGGAATTCACCCCCCACAAAAAAGAAAAGATACAGAGACTGTGGCCTCTGACACAGAACTAATGGATATGGATATAACCAAATTATCAGAAATGGAGTTCAGAGTAACAATGGTCAAGATGATGTGTAGACTTGAAAAAAATATTAATGAAAATATTAACAAGAATATAGAATTTCTAGGGGTGGAAATGAGAGCAAATCTGGCAAAATAAAAATGTTATGAATAAAATGCAGTCTAAACTGGATGCTCTAACAGCCAGGGTAAATGAGGCAGAAGAACAAATTAGTGAATTGGAAGATGAGATGGTAGAAGAGAAGGTAAAAACAGAAACTTGGCTCAAAAAAATCCAATTGCAAGAATGTAGATTATGGGAGATTACTGACTCAATGAAACGTTTCAATGTCAGAATCATTGGCATCCCTGAGGAGGTGGAGAAAGAGATCTGTCTAGAAAAGATATTTGAACAAATTGTAGCCGAGAACCTCCCTAATCTGGCAAAGGAAACAAGCATTAGTGTCCAAGAGGCAGAGAGGACCCTTCCCAAGATCAATGAGAACAGACCAACTCCACATCACATAATAGTACAATTAGCAAATGTTAGATCCAAGAATACAATCTTGAAAGCAGCAAGGGGGAAGAAAATCCTCACCTACAGAAGGAGGAACATCAGAATAACATCAGACCTGTCTACAAAGACCTGGCAAGCCAGAAAAAGCTGACAAGACATATTCAGAGCTCTAAGTGAGAAGAACATGCAGCCAAGGATCCTTTATCCAGCAAGGCTGTCATTCAGAATGGATGGGGAGACAAGGAACTTCCAAGACTGGCAGAAGCTGAAAGAATATGTGACCACCACTCCAGCCCTACAAGAAATATTAAGGGGGGGGGTCTATAAAAGTAAAAAGACAGCAATAGTGATACAGAACAGAAATTTACAATCTATAGAAACAAAGACTTCATAGGCAACATGACATCATTAAAATCATATCTCTCAATAATCACTCTCAATGTGAATGGGCTAAATGCCCCCATAGAACACCACAGGGTTGCAGATTGGATAAAAAGATATGGCCCATCCATATGTTGTCTACAAGAGACTAATTTTGAGCCTAAAGATACACCCAGGCTGAAAGTGAAGGGATGGAGAACCACTTTTTATGCCAATGGACCTCAAAAGAAAGCTGGGATAGCAATCCTCATATCAGACAGATTAGATTTTAAGCTAAAGACTGTAGTTAGAAATACAGAATGACACTGTATTATTCTTAAAGGCTGTATCCAACAAGAGGATCTAACAATTATAAATACCTATGCCCCCAACAGGGGAGCAGCTAGGTACACAAGCCAACTCTTAACCAGAATTAAGAGACATATAAATAATAATACATTAATAGTAGGATACCTCAGCACTCCACTCTCAGCAATAGACAGATCACCTAAGCAGAAAATCAACAAAGAAACAAGAACTTTGAATGACATACTGAACCAGATGGACTTATAGTTATATACAGAACAGTACACCCCAGAACAATGGAATACTCATTCTCTTTGAATGCACATGGAACTTTCTCCAGAATAGACCCTATACTGGGTCACAAAACATGTCTCAATTGATACCAAAAGTCAGAGATTATTCCCTGAATATTCTCAGACCACAATGCTTTGAAACTGGAACTCAATTAGAAGGAAAAATTTGGAAGAAACTCAAACACTTGGACACTAAGAACGATCCTGCTTAAGAATGATTGGGTAAACCAAGGAATTAAGGATGAGCTTAAGCAATTTATGGAAACCAATGAGAATGAAGACACATCAGTCCAAAACCTATGGGACACCACAAAGGCAGTCCTAAAGGGAAAATACATAGTTATTCAATCTTCACTCAAAAGAATAGAAAAATCTAAAATGCATTTTTTATATTCTCACCTCAAGAAGTTGGAGTTGGAACAGAAGAACAGGCCTAACCCATGCATGAGAAGGCAGTTGATGAAGATTAAAGCAGAGATCAAGGAATTAGAAACCAGGAGAACAGTAGAGCAGATCAAAAATACTAGAACCTTGTTCTTTGAAAGAATAAATAAGATCGATAAGCCACTGGCCAGACTTATTCAAAAGAATAAAGAAAGGACCCAAGTTAATAAAATTATGAATGAAAGGGGAGAGATCACGACCAACACCAAGGAAATAGAAACAATCATTTGAAACTTTTATCAACAGCTTTATGCAATAAAATAAACAACCTGGAAGAAATGGATGCCTTCCTGGAATCCTATAAAGTACCAAGACTGAAACAGGAAGAAATTGATTATTTAAACAGACCGTTTAATTAGGAAGAGATTGAAGCAGTGATCAAGAACCTCCCCAAAAACAAGAGTCCTGGGCCTGACGGATTCCCCGGGTAATTCTACCAAACATTTAAAGAAGAAATAATACCTATTCTCCTGAAGCTGTTTCAAAAACTAGAAACAGAAGGAAAACTACCAAACTCAGGCCAGTATTACCAGTATTACCTTGATCCCCAAACCAGGCAAAGACGCCATCAAAAAGGAGAATTACAGACCGATATCCCTGATGAATATGGATGCCAGAATTCTCAACAACATCCTAGCTAATAGGATCCAACAGTACATTGAAAGGATTATCCATCACGACAAAGTGGGATTCATCCCTGGGATGCAAGGTTGTTCAACATTCTGAAATTGATCGGTGCGATAGATCACATTAATAAGAGAAGATACAAGAACCATATGGTCCTCTCAATTGATGCAGAAAATGCATTTGACAAAATACAGCATCCTTTCCTGATTAAAACCCTTCAGAGTGTATGGATAGAGGGTATATTTCTCAAGTTCACAAAAACATTCTACGAAAAGCCCACAGTGAATATTATTCTCAATGGGGAAAAGCTGAGAGCTTTTCCATGAAAATCAGAAACATGACAAGGATGCCCACTCTCGCCATTATTGTTGAACATAGTAGTAGAAGTTCCAGCATCAGCAATCAGCCAACAAAAAGAAATAAAGGTATTCAAATTGGCAAAGAAGAAGTCAAACTCTCTCTCTTCTCAGATGACATGATACTTTATGTGGAAAACCCAAAAGACTCCACCCCCAAATTACTAGAACTCATCTAACAACTCAGTAAATGTAGCAGGATACAAAATTAATGCTCAGAAATCAGTTGCATTTCTATACATGGACAATGAGACTGAAAAAAGAGAAATTAGGGAATCAATTCCATTTACAATAACACAAAAAGCATACGATATCTCAGAATAAACTTAACCAGAGACGTAAAGGATCTATACTCTAGAAACTACAGAACACTGATGAAAGACACTGAAGAAGACACAAAGAGATGGAAAAACATTCCATGCTCATGGATCGGAAGAATAAACATAGTTACACTGTCTAAGTTACCCAGACCATCTACACTTTCAATGCCATCCCGATCAAAATACCAACGACATTTTTCATAGTGCTGGAGCAAACAACCCTGAAATTTGCGTGGAACCAGAAAAGACCCCGAATCACCATGGAAATGTTGAAAAAGAAAAATAAAGCTGGAGGCATCACATTGCCTAATTTCAAGCTATACTACAGACACATAGACCAATGGCACAGAATAGAGAACCCAGAAATGGACCCTCAGCTCTATTGACAAGGAATCTTTGACAAAGCAGGAAAAAACTTCCAGTGGAAAAAAGACAGTCTCTTCAATAAATTATTTTGGGAAAATTGAACAACTATATGCAAAAGAATTAAACTTGACCACTGTCTCACACCATACACGAAGCTAAACTCCAAATGGATGAAAGACCTCAATGTGAGACAAGAATCCATCAAAATTATAGAGGAGAACATAGGTAGTAAACTCTTTGATGTCAACCACAGCAACTTCTTTCATGACACATCTCCAAAGGCAAGGGAAAAAAAAAGCAAAAATGAACTTTTGGGATTTCATCAAGATAAAAACCTTCTGCAAAGCAAAGGAAACAGTCAACAAAACAGAGACAAACCACGGAATGGGAGAAGATATTTCCAAATGACACTACAGATAAAAGACTGGTATCCAAGATCTATAAAGACCTTCTCAAACTCAATACAAGAAAAACAAATAATCAAATAAAAAATGGGCAGAAAATATGAACAGACACTTCTCCAATGAAGACATGCAAATGGGTAACAGACACATGAAAAAATGTTCAACATCATTAGCCATCAGGGAAATTCAAATCAAAACCACATTGAGATACCACCTTACGCCAGTTAGAATGGCAAAAATGGACAAGGCAAGAAACAACAATTGCAGGAGAGGATGTGGAGAAAGGGGAACCCTCTTACCCTGTTGGTGGGAATGCACCTTGGTACAGCCACTATGGAAAACAGTGTGGAGATCCCTCCAAAAGTTAAAAATAGAGCTACCCTATGACCCAGTAATTGTACTACTGGGTATTTAGCCCAAAGATACAGACGTAGTGAAGTGAAGGGCCATATGCACCCCAATGTTCATAGGAGCATTGTACACAATAGCTAAATCATGGAAGGAGCTGAGATGCCCTTCAACAGATGAATAGATAAAGATGTGATCCCTTTCTACAATGGAATATTACTCAGTCATCAGAAAGAACGTTACCCAACATTTGCAGCAACATGGATGGGACTGGAGGAGATCATGCTAAGTGAAATAAGTCAGAGAAAGACAATTATCATATGGTTTCACTGTTTTATGGAACATAAGAAATAGTAGGAAGATCAGTAGGAGAAGGAAGGGAAGAGTGAAGTGGGGTAAAAATAAGGGGCAATGAACCAAGAGAGACTATGGACTCTGGGAAACAAACTGAGGGCTTCAGAGGGGATAGGGGTGGGCGACTGGGATAGGGTGGTAATGGGTATTAAGGAGGGCACATATTTCACGGAGCACTGGGTGTTTTACGCAAAGAATGAATCATGGAACACTACATCAAAAACTAAGGATGTACTGTATGGTGACTAACATAACATAATAAACAATACAAAACAAAACAAAAGAAAGAAAACGTAAGAAAATAATCCCTTTTACAGTTACATCAAAATAAGAAAATACTCAGGAATAAGCTTAACCAAAGAACTGAAATATACTTGGAAAACTATAACATTGATAAAAGTAATTAAAGACAACACAAATAAATGAAAAGATATTTTGTGTTCATGGACTGGAAAAATTAATATGAAATTATCCATTCTACCCAAAGCAATCTAAAGATTCAAGGCAATCCTTATAAAATACTAATGACATTTTTTTCAGAACTACAACAAATAATCCTAAAATTTGAAGGGAACTACAATAGATACTGAATGGGCATAGCGATCTTGAGAAAGAATAAATCTGGAGGTATCATATGTACCTGATTTTAAATTATCCTACAGAACAATAACAATCACAACTATGTGGTACCTGAACAAAAAGAACGTATAGGCCAATAGAATAGAATAAATAGCCCAGAAATAAACCCACTCTTCTATGATCAATTTATCTACAACAAAGGAGGCAAGAACATATAGTGTGGGGAAAAACAGACTTTTTAATAAATAGTTTTGTAGAAGTGGACTGCCTTCTTACAGTGAATACAAAAATAAACTCAAAGTTGATTAAGTACTTAAATGTAAGGCTTGAAACCATAAAACTCCTAGATGAAAACATAGACACTAAGCTCTTTCACATTGATCTTAGCAATATTTTATTGGATGTATTTCCTCAGGCAATGACAAAAAAAATAAAAAATAAATGAAAATACAGCAAACTAAAATATTTTCCACAGTGAAGGAAACCATCAACAAAAGAAATATGCAACCTACTGAATATGAGAAGATACTTGAAAATGATATATCCAATACAAGGTTGATATCCAAAAGATATAATGAACTTGTACAACTCAATTTAAAAAAAAAAAAAAACATTAAAAATAGCATAGCATCGACCTGAACGGAACTAACTGGAGGGCATAATGCTACGTGAAATAAGCCAAGCAGAGAAAGACAATTATCATTTGGTTTCACTTATATGTGGAACACAAGGAATAACATGGAGCACATCAGGAGAAGGAAGGGAAAAATGAAGGGGGGGAAATCAGAGGGGGAGATGACATGAAAGACTATGGACTCTGGGAAATGAACTGAGGGCTTCAGAGGGGAGGGGATGGGGGATTGGGATAGGCCAGTGATGAGTAAGGAGGGCATGTATTGCATGGTGCACTGGGTGGTATATGCGAGTAATGAATCATGGAACTTTACATCAAAAACTAGGGATGTACTGTATGGTGACTAACATAACATAATAAAAAATTATTATAAAAAAGTAGCAGTAGTTGAGATGCAGAGATATGGACTGATTCAGGGTATATGTTGGAGGAAAGTTAGAGAAGTTTTACTTATTGATCATATGTGGGGGGTGAGGAAATGCATGGAATCACAGATGATATCTGGGTTTTAAAAGATCAAGTGGGTGGATGGTAGCACTATTTACTAAGATGGAAAAGATGGGGAGGTATAGATTTTGGTATGGGTTGAGAGTTGTTATGTTAATTTTGAGATGCCTTGTAGAATTCACACTGAAAATTTTAAGTAGGTGGTTAGCTATAAGAATTTGCACTTCAGTGGAAAGATCAGAACTAGACATATCAATTTGGAAATAATTAAAACATATCTTTAAAAATATCTTTAAAGCCATGGGATTAGATGGATTTACCAAGAGAGGGTTGTAGATCGAAAAGGTCAGGAACCAAGTCATAGGTCCTTGCAACAGCAAAGATGAGGAAGAGAGGGATACAATAAAGGTGGCAAAAACTACCAGTAAGTAGGAAGAAAACAGGATAGTCGGGTCCTAGAAATCAAGTAAAGTACATGTTTTTATAAAGAGAGAGAGGGTATTTTAAATGATGTTGGATTGTAGAATAAGATGAGAAAGGAGAAACCAATGGATGTGGCCACAAGAAGGTATTTGCCAAATCTTGAAAAAAGCAGTCTCAGTAAAGTGATAAGGGGGAAAAGCCTGACTATATGGTAGCTATGCATATCGAAGCTTATTAAAGAGTTTTAGTCTGAATGTATACAAGCCCATAACATACCTTGAAAGCTTTTCTTCTACAACTAAAATCAATCCATGTCCCCAATTCATTTTCTTGTATTTTACTTATTTTTCATAAACACTTTTCATGGAAAATAATCCAGCTACTTGGGGTTCTCTCTTTTCATTTGCCTTAAAATTTATCCACCGATACCTTCTCATTTCTTGTAAATCTTGTTGCCCTAATGGCCATTCACCCATCTAAGATTTACCATTTAGCAAAGAAGTCATTCATCAGCTTTGAGTCTCAAAGCTGACTTTCTGAGTCTGCTTGGAGAAAAATGGACTTAAAGTCCAGACTTTCTGACAGAAGTAAAAAAAAAAAGATATCTAAATAAAAATAGGAAAATATATGAAGAGGAAAATGGAGATATACATAAAATTTTATTATAAACCAAGGATAGAAAAAACTTGGAATAAAAAGTAAAGGGAGATCCCCATGAGACTAGAAGAGGAAGTCGAAGCCCATTGAGAGGAAATAAGCATAGGAGAACAGGGAGGAAGTGGAGGAAGGGAGAAATTTAGTTAACATGAGAAGCTCAAGGTTAAGACTCAGCAATATCTAGAGAAGCTCTGAATTTAGCAGAACAGAGGGCATCAGCCCTGTCATGCTGAGAACTGACAATAAACACTGTGTGAAAGCAGAGGACACACAGGTTGATGCCCAGAAACCATGCAAATGAATTATGTCTCAACCAAAGATCAGAGAGAACCAGCAAGGGGAGAGAACATGGGGAGCAGGAGCCCCTACATTCAAATTGAGATGTCTACTTAAGCTTCCCTTCTAGCCAGATTTTGGAGGAAAGGGGATGAAAGAGATCTTCTGGAGAAAAGAAAAGAAACTAAATTTACAGAGCATTTACCCCCAAAGAGAGCAAATTAACCTGATTGTTATAAACCAGAAGGGATCTAGTTACTCCTGGCAAGTTAACTTATTTCCCTGATTATCAATAAGAATGATGACTTATAAAGTTTAGTTCAGATATAGATTAAATAATTTAATTTGCATATTTGAATCCTTGTATGTTATGTTTTTACTGTGCTATGTCTGGGTTTTGGTTGAGTTTTTACTATATTTAGCAATTTCTTAGGAAATGTCTATCTCATTAAAATCTGCCTCTATAAAAGTTTTTGTCAATTTTGGTTTTTTTATTCCTTCTTAAAAACATTTAACCACTTTTGTAATTGTATTCTCTTTACAAATAATTTCAATTGTTTTTTCAAGTCACAAGTCAGTTCTCTGCTTCAGTCTAAATATTATTCTTAACTTTTTGACATTTGTTCTTCAACTCTTTTGGGTCCTTTTGAAATATTCTTTCTTATCTGTTAGTCCCTCACTTGTCAATATTCCAGTAAAGTTGAACTACTCTTAAGGAAAACATAAATTCAACCCTTCTTAATATTTTTCATTTTTTGTCCATTTTTTCTAAAATAAAACACAGTAAACATACCAAAGGAGCATATCTTGGTTTTTGAGGTGCAGGAGGCATCTGGCACTGACAGAGACGTTTGGTCTTGTGTGATGGTAGCAAAGGCTCACAAGGAGGTAGTGGTGGTCTTTCTCTTGATGGAGGGACTCTACCTGTACCTGTTTTTTTTCCTTTTTCTTTGAATGTAGTCTTTTTGGATGACATTTTGAATTCTCTCTTTAGTTCCAGTGCTTCCTTCTTTGAATCTGTAGATGTGGCATCTGATTCATCAGCAACTTTCTTTTTAGTGCCAAGTTTATATAGTGACTCTTCGGATTCAGCATCTGAACTTTTGAGTGTCTCAGGCTTCTTTGAGTCTTTCTTGGAAGATTCATCAGATTCTGCATCTGTAGACTCTATGCCCTTCTTTGCATCCTGTTTCTTGGCATCTTTCTTTGAATCTTTCTTAGTCTTCTTTGAATCGTACTTATCCTTCTTTGATTCCCAATCAGATTCAGTTTCAGTAGACTCTTCAGATTTCATTGCAAACTTATTTTTGTCGTCTTTCTTTGAATTTCTCTTATCCTTTTTATCATTTTTTTTGCCCTTTTTTGAATCCCATTCAGATTCAGAATCAGTGTCAGTAGACACTACATCCTTCTTGGCATCCTTTTTTTTGTCATCTTTTTTTGAATCTTTCTTATCCTTCTTTTCATCTTTCTTCAAATTCTTTGTCTCCAGTTCAGACTCTGTTTCAGCATCAGTAGACACTGCATCCTTCTTTGTATCCTTTTTCTTGTCACTTTTCTTTGACTCTTTCCTAGCCTTCTTTGAATCTTTCTTTGCATCCTTTGAGTCTGCAGATTCTGCATCAGTAGTCTCTGTGTCTTTCTTTGCATCCTTTTTCTTGTCATTTTTCTTTGAGCCTTTCTTAGCCTTCTTTGAATCTTTCTTTGCATCCTTTGAGTCTACAGATTCTGCATCAGTCGACTCTGTGTCTTTCTTTGCATCCTTCTTCTTGTTGTCTTTTTTTACACCTTTCTTATCTTTCTTTGCATCTTTTGAGTCTACAGACTCAGCGTCAGAGGTTTTCTTTGCATCCTTTTTTGTGTCCTTCTTTGAAGGCTTCTTTGAATTATTCTGAGAGTAATTCTTTAACCACATTTCACATTTCATGGATTCAGCACCAGACTCCTCTAAATACAGTATGAAATCCATATTTGAAATATTTTTTGAGCAAGTCTGTGATTTGGCATCAGAATTTTTCATTGAGTCCTTTGAATCCTTCTTTGCACATATGAATTCATTATATGTCTCCTTGGAAATCTTTGAATCTTTCTTATCTTTTTTTGGATACTTTGAGACTGCCTTAAAATCATTGGATTCTGGATTTATTTCCAATTTGGACTTTGAATCCTTAGATAGTTCACATAAAAGTGATAATTTTGATGGAGTTTTATCTTCTTTATTTCCTCTTTCAGGTTTCTCATCATTTACCATTTTAGATTCTGTAGTTGTTTCATGTGGGCCTTTGTTTTTCTTGGAAATTCTCTGCAAAGTTCTTCCTTTTTTGTCATCTTTGGGCTTTTTAGATTCTCCATTTTCAGGATGGGCTTTAAGAGTATAAGGATTTCTGAATGGAGCCTGTCTCCTGACAGTTAAGTAAACAGATGGCCTTTGGGAAAATTTTTTAAAAGAATGCCTTATCCTTATATGAGCTGGCTTCTGAACTTCCTCTGATTTTCTTTTGTCATGTCTCTGAAAAGATTAGTTAGAATAATGATAAACATTTTTAAATAAGTTATATATTTTTAATATTGAAACATGAAAATTGTCTAGTTTCTCATTAACCATCTACTTAAAATGGAAAAAACTAGTTTCGACATTCTGTGTGTGTTATGTATGTGAGATAACTCCATATTAGAAACCAAACGACTTTAACCTTAGGATTTTCTCAATGATTTATAGAGATTGGAGGAAGCTCACAGTGATCCATGGCATTTAAGGGCCCATCCTCATCATTGATAGTGGGTTCCTTTTCAATTCTTATATGGAAGAGATCTTTTGAAACATTTTGTGCACCTCTCATCCCCATGTTAGCTCAGAAATAAACTGATGCCCTTGTAGTTTGTCATGACAATTCTTGTGATAACTGTAGACCTCAGGCCTTAGCCTGATTTTTCCTCCTGCTTTCAACATCCCTGATCAAATGAAGAACCTGAGAGCCCTGGTGTGAATTATTTTCCAAAACAAGGACATAAAATGAAACAAATATCTGATCCTATTAATTTGTGCAACAGTAATGTAATTTTTTTTAAGTCTCAACCCCAAATCTGTCAAATCTGGTTCTCAAAGTGGACACATACACTAATTTTGCATTTATCTTTTATAGTCTTTTAACTATTCAGTAGGGACATCACCAGTCAATGAAATGGTCATATGGAATTAAAGGGGGACCATGAAAAGAAGCATGAAAGTTGGATCACTACAGATGTAATGAATGACACTTGAATAAATGCATTGACTGTAACTCTGCTTTGGGTGATGCTTTTAAAACACATTTTGATATTACCATGGGTGACATCAGATTTCACTTAAATCATTGTAGTTAAAATAATACAAAGAATAAGAATGGAAAATAGAGAAAGATTTGACATTTCCTTTCAAACATCTTCATCATCTTTTCTATTTGTAAGCTAGTTTTTCCATGTTAATAAGATAATGGCACTTTATGAAAGAGGTAGAAAGCTTGAATGTCCCAGTATCTAGTATCCTGAGTGCCAGATTAAAGAAAACGGAGAGGCCCTGAAACCTCATCAACATTGGCTCATATTCTAAGATTCAGTTTAGATGTTTTTGCAGCTGGTAAACATTTCCTGAGAGATCCCACTAGTTGCAGCATTAGGTTGTATAGCTTACATAGCCTACTAGCTTTATAATGCCTTTGAAAAGGAGAATTATGTATACATAAAAGTTTATCTGAAACAGATGGAGATAATCTGTTGTAAAGGGAATTATAAATTTAAAAATATCTGCTTCCAAAAGGAAGTAAAATTCAAATTACATATTTTAAATTTATATTTGTATATTATATAAACTTAGATTTAGTTTAAAATGACATTTTCAATACTTACAGGAACTGAGATTTGTGATTCTGAATGTCTTGATCTCTTTTTTCTACCTGGCTGGAGTGGTTTGGGAAATGTCAAAGTAAAGTAATCTTGATTCCATAATTTTCTGCTTGATTCATTGACTAAAATGAGTGAGGACAATGAACAATTTGCAGTTAACAGATTTTCATCAGCACTGAAATATGCTTGAGTAAGAAATATATTGTTTAAGATAAGTCACAACTTAAAATATAGCTCTTCTCTCTGAAGTCTATAGTTTTTTTTGCATATCAGTTAGGGAAAATAAAAGCTGATCTCTCCATTTAGTACTAAATTATGTGTAAAATTACATTTATAACTTTATTTTTTAGATTAAACTACTTTTCCCAATTTTCACCTAAATCGTAGTAGTTAAAATAATACAAACAGTAGGAATGGAAAATAGAGAAAGGTTTGACGTTTCCTTTCCAACATCTCCATCATCTTCTCCATTTTGGTTTTTCTTTATGTCATCTAGGTTCTGTTGCAAACAATATGTCTTCTATAGTCTCCATAATAGCACAATGCAGAGCATAAAGTAGTCAATAAAGTTTATATTGATTAAATCTAATCATTTATTTTAGTGCTCCTCTGACCTCAGTGACTTCCAAGCCACAGAAATTAGGGCTAGAAACCCAAATCCTGATTTTAGTTCAGGGAACCCTAAAGAATGGCATATACACCCTTGAGGGCATCCAGAATAAAGTGATCAAACTATGCAGAAGCTCTAACATGGAAAGAAGAAATGACGAGGTAACTCAGAATAGTTCTCCTGGAGATAAGGAGACTAATGAGAGATGTGATGACTACATTCAAATATTTAAAGAACTGTTATATGAAAGTGTAGTAGCAATAGTAATAACAGAATAACTGCAACTGTTAACGCATATAGTGCTTAAGGTTTGTCAGACTGTTTTAAACACATTTAGTTATCACAACCCTTTGAATTAGATATGATTTATAATTGCTTCCATTTTATAGATGTACAAAAATGAAGCACTGGGAGAAGTTAAATTGCTTGCCAAAAATCATAAAGTGAAAAGGCTGAGATTCAAAGACAGATAGTTTGGCTCAGAGTCCATGCTCTTAGTCACAATGTTAGAGAATTCTATGTGTTCCCTAAGAGGAGGACTAGACCCAGTGGGTAAACTGTGTATCAGTACAGGCAGATATCAGCTCAATATATAAGGAGAACTTTCCTTAAATTGTATTTGTTCAACAGAATGAAAAGTCCACTTTCATCATTTTGACTATTTTTTCTCTACTTTAGGTTTTATAATTATGGATTTTAAATAAAAGGAAAACTTATGCAATTAAGGTTGGTTTTTTATAATGAGGAAGAACAAACTATTTCCTTTAAAGTAGCTAGTACAAACCCACATCAAGGTCAGAAATATTTTAAACACACACACACACACACACACACA
>NW_024423319.1:57823371-57840190 GCF_017311325.1 Ursus maritimus
ACACACACACACACACACACACACATTCCAATACACATACACATATCCACATACATATAGGTTCTTTTAAATATTAAGAAAAAATCAGGGTACTTTATGCTTTACAACACTGAATTGAAGATACTAGTCATTTGTCCCTAAAATAATTTTAAATATAATCTAAATAATATTGAACTTTAAAGACTCAATTCTTACTTGATATGGAATTATCATTTGTTCTGATGTTTACTTCTTGCCTGTTAAGAAAAAGCTTCAATTAAATTTGTGCTATAGTTAATAATAGCTAATAACAGTAATATGTCAATAATAATATAATTTATAATATGGTATGATATGATATGATATAATATAAAATATACCAGTAAGAATGCCTGGTATCAAAAAGATAAAAAATAAGTGTTTGTGAAGATGTGGAGAAAGGAAACACTTGAACACTGTTGGTAGGAATGTAAAATGCTGCAATTACTGTGGAAAACAGCATAGAGGTTCCTCCAAAAACTAAAATAGAAGTGCCATATGATGCAATAATTCCACTTTTGGGGATTTACTTGAGGAGAACAAAAACATTAAGTAAAAAAGATATAGCAACCACTATGTTTACTGCAGCATTATTTATAATAGCTAAGATATGGAAGAAACCCAACTGTCCATCTATAGATGAATGGCTAAAGAAAATGTAGTGTATATATAATGGAATATTACTCAAATAAAAAAGAATTAAATCTTATTTGTAGCAACGTGGATGGACCTAGAGGGTATTATGCAAAGGAAAATAAATCAGATAAAGAAATAAAAAAATGCTATATAATTTTACATATATGTGCAATCAAGAAAAAAACAATGAACATATAAACAAAAATAGAAATACTCTCAAGTGCAGAGAACAAGGTGGTGGTTTCCAGAGGGGGAAAGGGTGGTAGGATGAACAAAATAGGTAAAGAGGATTAAGAGGTACAAAATTTCCATTATAAAATAAATAACAGGAATGAAATGTATAGCACAGGGAATATAGTCAAAAATATTTTAATAATGTAGTATACTGACAGATGATAATTGAACTTACTGTAGTGAGCACTGCATGATATGTAGAATATATAGAATCACTATGTTTTATACCTGAAACTAATATTGTATGTCAACTATACTTCAATAAAAAAGTAACAAATTTTAAAACATGCCAAAATACTATATATTTCCTATATATTATTCAATATTGTAATAAAAAAGCAGAGTTTGCATTATAAACATTGATAAACATATAACAAAAATAAATTTGTACCATGGCTAATAATAATAATACTAATAATGTTAATAAAACTTCAATTGTAACACTTCGAGGAATTTTTTTAGTGCAGTTAATGCAATGTTACATTAGTTTCAATTGTACAACATAGTGATTTCACGAGTTTATACATTATGTTATGTTCATAAGTGTAGTCCTCATCTGCCCCAATACATTGTTGTTACAATATAACTACTATCCTTATGCTATGCCTTTTATTCCCATGACTGTCAACTATCAGTTCCCTGCATTTATAGGTCTGATTCTGCTCTTTGTGAGTTTATTTTCTGAGCTTCCATTTATAAGTGAAATTATATGGTATTTGACTATCTCAGCCTGATTTATTTCACTTAGCACAACACCCTCAATGTCCATCCATGCTGTCTAAAATGGCAAGATCTCATCCTTTCTTATGGTTGCATAATATTCCACTCGTGTGTGTGAGTGTGTGTGTGTGTGTGTGTCTGTGTGTGTATAGTATCTCTGCCTATCTGTCTGTCTATCATCTATCTATCTATCATTTATCATCTATCTATCATCTATTTATCTATCATCTATCTATCATCTATCTATCATCATCATCTATCATCTATCTATCTAATCTTGACTTAGGGACATATATAGAAAAATTTTGTTATTGATGTCAGAGAAATTATTGCCTGTGTTTTCTTCTAGGATTTTTATGGGTTCACATTAAGGTTTTTAATCCATTATGAATTTATTTTTGTGTTTGCTGTTACTAGGTGGTCCAGTTACATTCTTTTACATTTAGCTGTCCAGTTTTTCCAGCACTATTTATTGAAGAGATGGCCTTTTGCCTATTGTATAATTCTGCCTTTTTTGGTTATTTCTGGGCTCTATATTTTTTCCATTGATATATATATATATCTTTTTTTGTGTCAATACCATATTGTTTTGATTACTGAAGATTTGTGGTGTATCTTGAAATTGGAATTGTGATATCTCTAGCTTTATTATTTTTTTCTCAAGATTGCTTTGGCTATTTGGAGTCTTTTATAGTTCCATACAAATTTTAGTATTATTTCTTCTAGTACTGTGGAAAATGTTGGCATTTTGATAGGGATATCCTTAATCTGTAGGTTGCTTTGGCTAGTGTTGACATTTTAACCATATTGGTCCTTCCATCCATTACCATAAAATATCTTCCCATTTGTTTGTGTCATCATCATTAATTTTCATCAGTGTTTTATAGATTTCAGAGTATGGTCTTTCACCTCATTGATTAAGTTTATTCTTAGATATTTTATAATTTTGGGTGAAATTGTAAGTTATGTTGTTTTCTTAATATCTCTTCCTACTACTTTGTTATTAGTGTTTAAAATGCTACTGATTTTGGGGTATTAATTTTGTATTCTCCAACTTTACTGAATACATTTATCAGTTCTAGTAGTTTTTTGATGGCATCTTTTAGATTTTTATTCTATATTCATGTCATTTCCAAATAGTGACAGTTTAACGTCTTTATCAATGTGAATGCCTCTTATTTCTTTTTCTTGTCTGATTGCTGTGGATAACACTTCAATACTATGCTAAATAAAAGTAGCAAAGGTAGACATCTATGTCTTATTTCTGATCATAAAGCAAAAACTGTTAGTTTTTCACCTTTCATTATGATGTTAGCTGTGCATTTTTCACATATGGTTTTTATTATGTTGAGATATGTTCCCTCTAAACCCAATTTGTTGAGAGTTTTTATCATGAACGTATGTCATACTTTGTGAAATGCTATTTTTTGCATCTATTGAAATGATCATATGATTTTTTCCTTTGTTTTGTTGATGTGATATATTATGTTGATTAATTTACAAATATTAAACCACGCTTGCATATCCAAAATAAGTCCCATTTCAATGTGGTGAATGATCTTTTAATATGTCTTTGTATGCAGTTTGCTAATATTTTGGTGGGAATTTTTACTTCTGTGTTCACTAGGTAAATAGACCTGTAGTTTTCTTTTATTAAGTGTCTTTGGTTTTGGTATCAGTGTAGTTCTAGCCTGGTAGAATGTATTTGGATGTTTTCCTCCTTTTTCTGTTTTTTTTTTTTTTTTTAGAATATTTTGAGGAGAATAGGTATTAAATCTTGTTCAAAGGTTTGGTATAATTCACCTGTGAAACCATCTGGCCTGAGACTTTTATTTTTTGGTAGTTTATTATTATTATTATTATTATTACTGACTCAATTTCATTACTAGTAATTAATCTGTTCAGATTTTCTATTTCTTCCTGATTCAGGTTTCAAAGATTGTTTCTAGGAATTTATCCATGTCTTCTAGGTTGTCTAATTTGTTGATACGTAAATTTTTGTAGTAGTCAATTATAATTTGTATTTCTCTTGTGTCATTGTTACTTCTCTCTCATTTCTTATTTTATTTATTTGGGTCCTTTCTCTTTTTTTCTTGATGAGTCTGGTTAAGAATTTATCAATTTTGTTTATCTTTACAATGAACCAGCTCTTGGTTTCATTGATTTTTTTCTGTTGTTTTTTAGTTTCTTTTTTTTTTTAAGATTTTATTTATTTATTTGACAGAGACAGCCAGCTAGAGAGGGAACACAAGCAGGGGGAGTGGGAGAGGAAGAAGCAGGCTCCCAGTGGAAGAGCCTGATGTGGGGCTCGATCCCAGAATGCCGGGATCACGCCCTGAGCTGAATGCAGACGCCCAATGACTGTGACATCCAGGCACCCCTGTTTTTTTAAGTTTCTATGCCATTTATTTCCTCTGACCATTATTATTTCCTTCCTTTCACTGACCTTGGGATTTTTTGTTGTTGTTTTTCTAGTTCCTTTATATGTAAAGTCAAATTGTTATGTGAGCTTTTTTTGTTTGTTCAGATAGGCCTGTATCCCATTATATTTTCTACTTAGAAGTGATTTCACTGTGTCCCAAAGATTTTGTGTTTTCATTTTCATTTGTATGACTTTATTTTTTATTTCTTCTTTGACTGCTTGATTAACTCATTGGTTCTTTAGTGTCGTGTTGCTTAGTCTCCATGTGTTCAGGTTTGTCGTCTATTCTAGTCTTTTTTCTTGTGATAGATTTCTAGTTTCATACTGTAGTGATTGGAAAAGATGCATGGTATGATTTCAACCTTCTTAAATTTATTGAGGTTGGTTTTGTGTCCAAACATGTGGCCTATTCTGGAGAACATTCCATGCAAACTTGAAAAGAAGGAATATTCTATTATTTTTGGATGGAATTCTCTATATATACCTCTTATGTTGATCTTGTTCAATGCGTCATTCAAAGACATTTTTTCTTTTTTGATTTTCTGCCCAGATGATATATCCATATCCTTGGTTGTAGGTATTTCCTTTCAGCATTTTGAATATACCAATTCATTCCCTTCTGGCCTGTGAAGATTCTGCTGAAGTCTTATATGATTTCCCTTGTAGGTAACTTTTTGTTTCTCTCTTACTGCTTTAAAGTTCTCTATCTTTAACTTTTGACATTTTAATTATTTTTGTCATGGTGTGGACATCTTTAGGTTCATCTTATGTGGAATTCTCAGTGCTTCTTGGACTTGGATGTGTATTTCTTTCCCTGTGTTAAAGAATTTTTCAGTATTATTTTTTTCAAATATTTTTCCTATCCTTTTCTCTATCTTCTTCTGGGGCTTCTATAATGTGAGTATTTTTTCCCTTGATGTTGTCCAAGAGCTCTTTTAACCTATCCTCAAATTTCATTTTTCTTTCTCTTTTTGTCATTCAGTTTGAGGGTTTTACATTACCCTGACTTCCAGATCATTGATACATTCTTCTATGTCTGCTGATATGCTGCTGATTCCATCTAGTGTGTGAGGTTTTCTTAATTTCAGTTATCATATTCTTTAAATATGATTGCTTCTTTCTTATATTTTTTGGTCTGTCTTAATTGATGGCCTCACTGAGTTCTTCCACTCTTTTCTCCAGCCCATTATTTTTATAATCTTTAAATACTTTATCAGGCATATTGCTTATGCCTGTTTCATTTAGTTGTCTTTCAGAGGTTTTGTTTTGTTTTATTTCATTTTGTTGTATTTTTTTGGAGAACTCCATTTTGCTTGACATTCTGTGCTTATTTCTATGGATTAGGCAGAACAGGTACTTCTTCTAAACTGAAGTGACAGTCTTGTGAATGGCTGTTCCCTATATAGACTGTGGTTGGTGACTTTTCCTGCCTGGCTAGAGCTAAGGTTGGCGTGGGTTGGGGTCTTGGGGCTTTCCATGTAGTGGACATTCTGTCAGGACAACTAAAAGTGAAATGGGTGCAGGCAGGGTTTTCACATCATTCTGTGCAGTGAAGGAACACTAGCAGAACAACTAAAGCTGAAATATAGGTGTAAATCACAGTGTTCTGGGGCTCTTTGTGTAGGTGTTTTGATAGGGTAGCTGGAACTGATGTAGTATATAGTCAGGAGGTTCTTGATCTCTCCATGAAAAAAGTGCCCTGGCAGGATAGCTAAAACTAAAGTGGGTACAAGCTAGGGGCACCTGGATCTCTATACACAGAGGGCACCTTGGCAGGATAACTGAAGCAGATGTGGATGTAAACCAAGTTGTTCCTGAATTCTCTGAACAGAGGGTGACCTGAGGAGTGGCTGGAGCTGAAATGAGGTACAGGGTGGGAGGTCTTGGGATGCTTGGTGTCGAGGGCATCTTGGGAGGGCTGTTAAAGCTAAAATGGGCATGGGTTGTTGTGATCCTGGGGGTCTCCATAAAAAATGTGTCCTGGCAGGACAGCTGAACCTGAATCGGGTACAGTCCTGGGTGTCCTGGCTCTCCACACTGAGGGTGATCTGGCAAAATTGCTGAAGCTGAACTAGGTGCAAGTGAGGGTGTCTTAACGTACTCAGTGCAGTGGTGCCCTGGCCAGGTGGGTGGAGCCAAGCCTGGAATGGATGATAGTGCTCTGGGGTGCTCCACATAGCATGTGCCCATGTGGGGTGTCTGAAGCTGATGCATGTATGGGCCTGCAGTTCCTGGGATCCTTCATGTCAGGAGCATCCTGGGGGGACAGCTGCATCTCAAGCATATGTCAGCCAACATGTTTTGGAGCACTCTACACCAAGGGTGCCATAGCAAAATATCTGGGAATGTTCTGGGCTGCTTTGCACCTGTGTCACCTTGGTACAAAGACTTGGGCTCTGGTGGGCACTAAGCAGCAGTGTCCTGGTGTACACTACCTTTTGGCCACCCTGTGGGACGGCTTGGTATGGGCTAGAGGCCCAGGACTCATTGAGGTGGCAGGCCAGTTAGGGTGCTCAGACTGCACTGGTCTGTGCTTTCAAAGTAAAGTGCAGTGTAAACTGTACATGTTCACCCAAAGTTCTCAGGCTGACTCTTCTGTTATAGTTGCTCATTTGAACTGCAGCTTCTTCTTTTTTTAAAATATTTTATTTATTTATTAGAGAGAGAGACAGCCAGCAAGAGAGGGAACACAAGCAGGGGGAGTGGGAGAGGAAGAAGCAGGCTCCCAGTGGAGGAGCCTGATGTGGGGCTTGATCCCAGAACCCCAGCATCAAGCCCTGAGCTGAAGGCAGACACTTAACGACTGAGCCACCCAGGCGCCCTGAACTGCAGCTTCTTAAAGAAAGAAAAAATAATAATAAAAGAAAAAAGAAATAAAATAAAAATAAAATAATAAATAATATAATAAAATATAAATATAATATAAATATAAATATAAATAAAATATAAAATATAAATATAATATAAATAAAATAATAAAAATAAAAGAAAAAAAAGAAAGAAAAGGAACAAAAACAAAAAGAAAACAAGACCAAAAAAACAAATAAACAAACCAACCCATGGCTTATTTTCCATGCCCCAGCATGACTAGGGCTGTGTGGGCTTGTGTAACTGAGCCAGCTAAGATTGTAAGCTCACTGTGTGGGACTGGACCTTATTCCAGTCTGGGAATTTAAGGTGGAAGGTGAGAGAGCATTTACACAGCTTCTGTGGACCCTTTTAAAAAGCAGCTTTTTTCCTGTGCCCCAGCTCAACTGAAAGTGCTGTAGGCTTGTGGACCCTGAGCTCACTGAGGTTACAAGCTTGCTGTGACAACTGTACCAACAAGTTATGGTGTCTGGACCCTTCCCTGGTGTGGGCTTTTAAGGTGGAGTGGAAAAATGAACTGTGTTTTTCTCCAGTCCTTCTGACCTGGAGAACATTCCTGCAGCTCCTTTGCCATTTGGTGGAGTTCTGGTGTTGTCTCTTTTATATACTAGTTGCTTTTTTTTTTCCTTTTTAGCAGTTCTAGATACTACTGATTTTTTTTAATTTAAATTCAATTTAGTTAACATACAGTATTATTAGTTTCAGGGGTAGAATTTAGTGATTCATCAGTTGCATATAACACCCAGTGGTCATGGTATCAAGTGCCCTCCTTAATGCCCATCACCCAATTACTGCATCCTCCCACCCACCTCCCCTCCAGCAGCCCTGTTTGTTCCCTGTAATTAAGAGTCTCATGGTTTGCCTCTTTCATTCTTCTTATCTTATTTTATCTTTTCTTCCCTTCCCTTATGTTCATCTGTTTTGTTTCTTAAATTCCACACATGAGAAAAATCATATGGTATTTGTCTTACTATAACTAATTTATTTTGCTTTGCATAATACCGTCTAATTACATCCACATCATTGCAAATGGCAAGAGTTCATTCTTTTTGATGGCTGAATAATATTCTATTATATATACAGACTGCCTGTTCTATATCCATTCATCTGCCGATGGAGATCTGGGGTTTTCCCATATTTTCACTATTGTGGATATTGCTGCTATAAACATTGGGGTGCAGGTGCCCCTTTGAATCACAGTTTTTGTATCCTTTGGATAAATACCTAGTATTGCAATTGCTGGGTTCTATGGTAGTTTTCTTTTTAACTTTTTGAGGAAACTCCATACTGTTTTCCACAGGGGCTTCACCAGGTTGCATTCCCATGAACAGTGTAAGAGTGTTCCCCTTTCTCTACATCCTCCCCAACATCTGTTGTTTCCTAAGTTGTTAATTGTAGCCATTCTGACCAGTGTGAGGTGGTATCTCATTGTGGTTTTGATTTGTATTTCCTTGATGCTGAGTGATGTTCAGCAGTTTTTCAGGTGTCTGTTAGCCATTTGCATGTCTTCTTTGGAGAGAAATGTCTGTTCATGTCTTCTGCCCATTTCTTGACTGGATTTTTGGTTTTTGGGTGTTGAGTTTGATAAGTTCTGTATAGATTTTGGATACTAGCCTTTTATCTGATACGTCATTTCTGAATATCTTCTCCCATTCAACAAACTAAAAGACAACCTACTTGTTGCTCTTTTAAAGCATGGCTTTTTTTTTTTTCTGTGACCAAGAGCAGAGGAATCTCTTCTTTGTCCCTCAGTACTATCCTTCCCCACTGCTGTACACAGCATCAGGGGTGGGGGTTCCCATTTTTACTGTGTGTCCATTTTTCCTGCTGTCCTCTTTGCCATTCTCTATCTTTCTGTGGAAACTGTTCAATCAGCCCTTAGTCTTTCTTCAGGAGGAATTGTTCTATCAATAGGTGTAATTTGGTGTTTTCCATGAAGGAGGTGACTTCAGGATGTTCCTACATCACCATTTTGGACTGCAACCATCACTCTGAGAAATCTTATGCATTCCCTGACCTCCATTTTCTGAAAATGTCTACCTATAATTCACATCACAGCTCCCCACCCCTAAATGAAATTATAAAAAACAAAAGCATATTTTTCACCATAAACTTGAAGAAAAATAAACCATGGATCAAAAGTTGAAATAAAGACACAAATTTGACAAAATCTAAAGTTAATAAAATATCTATAGAACAATAAGTCAAACAAGCCCCCCCCAGTCCTCTAGTGAAAATGTCTAAACGAGTAGAAACTCACCTATTTTCTAAATGTATTAAATAAATTTTGAGGGAAAAAAATGACAACTTTTTAATGTTCTCAGAACTTAAATTAAAACTGATAATGATATCTGAAAGGGGCACAGATAAGTGTTAATTTGGATTTTGAATTGTTTGTACACACAGGAAAATTGCTCTATAATATTTTCCATTCAAAAAGTACCCATTGAATTTGGCAATAATCATGGTGTTTACTGAGGATACATATGGTGTAATTTGTTTTAAAATTTTTACATCATTATTAGGTATCAGAGACAGTGAGTTGTGACCATTGCTAATTCCGAAATTGTACTTATATACACATACATCCTGAGCTTGATTTTTTAACTGACTTAAATTATCAAGTTAGTAAATGCAACTTTTCTTTTTATTTTTATAAGTAACTACTTATTTAACTTGTATATATATATTTGTGTCAAATCTATGTTCATTTCCTAAGTAAATCTCTAGTATCCAGCAAAAAGCCCAGTCCATACTCACCATTAAATTACTACTGACTTACTTAGGAAATATTTTGGATACACCAATTAATAAAAAAAATCTAATCCAGTGTTTCTTAACTAGATGTGAACATCAAAAATAAAAATAAATAAATAAATAAATAAATAAATGTGAACATGCCTGGCAAATTCTCCTACACCCTTGAAACAGAATCTCTGGTGTGGCTTAATGAAGTCTGTATTTTAAAACTCTCCTATGTGGGGTACCTGGGTGACTCAGTTGGCTAAACATCCAACTCTTGGTTTTGGCTCAAGTCGTGATCTCGCAGTAATGATCTCAAGGCCTGGGGATAGGGTTTGCACCCAGCAGGAGTGTGCTTCACTCTCCCTCCCATCCACTCACTCTCAAGTAACTAACTAAATAAATAAAATCTTTAAAAAAACAAAAACAAAAATAAAACTGCTAGATGATTTGGATACTTACCTATGGTCAAGAACCACTCATCTAAGTGATCTTTAAAAGAAACGTCATAGTTTTCTGAAATAATTCAAGCTTGGTTTTGTTTTTCTAAAAGGCAGTTGATCAGTGATCTATTTGTTTGTGTTGAAACCTTATTTATTCAATAGCTAGATGATATTATGGCCTGGGTTCTTGGAAATTTAACAGATTGGAGGTTTGACATGCTGACTGGATTGCTGCTTTCATAGTTGGGAAAAGATTTTGTACCTGCATTGATTTTGACTTTTTTTTCCCTACAGCTTAAAATACTGTTTTCCAACCTTCCTTGATAATAACTCAATATGTGTGTGTATAATTCATGTTCTTTTGTAATAATATACCCTATACATTAAGATAAAACATATTGAAAGAGGAAATAAAACATAAATTGAAGTTTTAAATCTTATTTCCACACTCCAGTGGATTGCCTTGAAAAAGTATCTCATTTTGGAGTACACTAGAAGAGGTAATCAGGGAACAGTGAAACAGGGAACAATTTAGCCAAATATCATAACATGTTTGCTTTATATAGATGTGGCCTCAGTCTCAAATTATTGGAAATTCAAATATAGTAAAATGTCTGAGTAGTTATCCTCATAAATAGAACATTATTTTTTTTTACATTATAAATGATTATGTGTATATTCCTTTGGTACATGGGTAGTCCTAACCTATAACCTGACATAAAGAGTGAATGAGTGATAGAAGCTGAAAGACAATGGAATGATATTTTTAAATTTCTGAAAGAAAAACTACTGCCAATTTAGGAGTTAAATACAGCAAACAAAGAGTGTGAGAATTTCATTGTCAGTAGAAGCACTAAAATAAATAAAACTGGAGATTCTTCAGGTAGGAGGAAATGACACAAGATGATAGAGTTAATGCAAAATGAAATAAAGAGTATCAAAAATAGCAAATATGTGGGTACAGAATATAAATGTTAGGCATTTGTACATAATAATCTGTTGAGCTTAAAATAAAATAAAAATTTTATGAAAAATAGAATTTATAGTAGTAAAGGTGGGTTGAATAAGTGGAATTAAAGCATAAGGTGATTGCATTGTCTGGGGAATGACAGAAATATCAATTTGTCCTAAACGGTAATAAATCAAAGGATCATGTTGTAATTTCTAGAAAAACCACAAAAGAATAATAAAAGAATGTATAATAAGACAATAGAGGGAGAAATATCATTAAAATGATTGATTAATACAAAGGATAGAAAGAAGGGAAAATAAAGAGCACAAATGTGGGACAAATAAATAAAAAATGAGACGTTAGATTAAAATCCAAATGTAAAATAATTACATTAAATGTAAATGGAGTAAGATAAAAAGTTCTGAATATCTGCTATATAACATAGTATGTATAGTTAATGATACTATGTTGTACACTTAAAAATTTGTTAAAAGAATAGATATGTTAAGTGTACTAACCAAAAAAAAAAAAGGTATATGGACTAAGTACACCACTTAAAAGACAAAAATGTCAGATCCAGGGAAGAAAATGGAGTAGGAGGATACCAAGCTCACCGTGTCCCACAGATACAACTTGATAACACCCACCTCAGTGTAAATAAACCACAAAATGTCCCAAAGATGGGAAGAACAGACTCTCCACAACTAAATATAGAAAAGGAACCACATCAAAGAAAGTAGCAAGAGTAGAGATGCAGTCAAACAGACCTGCAGGATTGTCCTTGGGAGGGAGGGACACTGTGGGCACAAAAAGGGTAGAGGACCAGACTCTACCCCAGGCACCCCAGGCATGGAAGGACCCACATGGGGAAAACAAATCTTCATAACACTTGGCTTTGGAAACCAGAGAGTCCTAATAACCAGTGGGTCTTAATATGTGGAACTTTAAAAATCAGGGGGTTTAGCTCTGGGAGAGCTAGGAGGGCAGAGTACCTGTCCTGAAAGATACAGCACAACAAACAACTCTGCTGAGATACAGCATAGAAGCAGCAGTTTTGAAAATGCCTAGGGTGTACAACAAGGACATTTATTTACTAATCTCAGAGCATGTGCTGGAGGGGCAGGGACCTTTGTGGAACTTCTCTAAGAACAAAATAGCTGACAGGTACCACTTCCTTCCCCCACACCCCAAACTTGATACAAGGGATATAGCAGAAACCAGCACAGTATACACATTCTCCACCTTGTTTGCTAAGAGTCTATCCCAGCCTTGTGTGCTCCTGCAGAAACCTCCCCACCATCCAAGCCTCAGCAGGAGTTTACCCAGGCAGCTGCAGGTCCCCTTCAGGGCCCAGACAGCAGAAGTGTGTAGAACTTGCTGGCACTGTGTTTCCTGACCCCATGTTCTCCTGTGGACTTGCTCTCTCCAATATACCATAGGCCACACCCATCCAAAGCAGTGCCACAAGACTGGCAGTGTGCAAGCAGCCCCAGTAGGTGCCAGCACTACTCCAAAGTGACTCCTGGCCTTTTAAGAAGGGAAGATAATTACACACACCAGTCCAACAGTGACCCAAGAAATGGGCTGAAGTAAGACAGGTCTGATTGCTGGCCCTTCCCACCAATAAAAGCTTCTCAGGGGACAATACAGGAGAAGTGCCCTGCAGTTCAGTGCTATTAAATCTCTGGCAAATGCCTGCTATGACTCAACTCAAGCATAAGCCTGCCCTAGAGTGGCTCATTAACAGCACAGGGACCAAATACTTCCCACCACAGGCAAAGAGATCCATTGCAGATGACTGTACTAAAGGCAAACATGGCACAGGCACAACAGTAAGGCACATTAAGCAACACAGGACACCCCTGAAGCTCCAGGTTCTGGCAAACAGGGGACATTGAATTGCTGGGCACTACAGGACCTCTCATTCACAAGGTGACTACTCTCAAGAGCAATAGAGGTAGCAGACTTTCTTAAAATATAGGGACAGACCCAGAGAGTTAGACAAAATGAGGAGAAAGAAAATATGTCCCAAATGAAAGAACAGGACAAAACGACATCAAGAAAGCCAAACAAAATAGAGATAAGTAATACCACTGATAGAATAATTTAAAATAATGGTCATAAAGATACTCACTGTACTTGAGTAAAGAATGGAGGACCTCAATGTTACCCTCAACACAGAGAAAAAAAACATAAAAAGAACCAATCAGAGACGAACAACTCAATAACTGAAATTAAAAATACACAAGATGGAATACATCATAGATAAAAGGAAGCAGAAGGATCAGTGACCTGTAAGAGTAATGACAAAACAGTCAAGTAGAACAGGAAAGAGAGGGAAAAAATAAAAACTATTAGGGGAACTCAGAAACTTCATCAGGTGTAATAACATTTGCATTTTAGGGATCTCAGAAGGATAAGAGAGAAAATGGGGTAGAAAATTTATTTGAAGAGGGTCCACAAAAAGAGTCATAGTAATTAAAATTACCAAAAAAAAGTACAGATTAAGAGAGAATTATTTTTTTGAAGATTTTGCTTATTTATTTGACAAAGAGAGAGATAGGAAGAAAGAGAGCACAAACAGGTTAGCAGCAGGTAGAGGAGGAGGGAGAAGCAGGCTCCCCGCTGAGCAAAGAGCCCAACACAGGACTAGATCCCAGGAACCTGAGATCATGACCTGAGTGGAAGGCAGATGCTTAACCTACTGAGCCACTCAGGTGCCCCAAGAGAGAATTTTTAAAGCAGCAAGAGAAAACAGTTACATTCAAAGGAACCCGTCAGGCTATCAGCAGACTTTTCAGCAGAAACTGCAGACCAGAAGAAAGTGGCATGATACATTCACAATAATAAAAGAGAAAAAAACCCTGCAACCAATAATACTCTATGCAGCAAGTCTATCATTTAAAATAGGAGGACAGATAAAGAGTTTCCCAGACAAATTAAAGTTAAAGGAATTTATGACAACTAAACCAGTGCTACAATAAATATAAAGACCAAAAGTAGAAGTAAAAAATGTAGAAAGGACAAAAGCAGTAAAATTAAGCATATCTATAAAAATCAGTCATGACATTTACAAAACAAAAGCATGTGAAGTATGACACCATATACCAAAAACATAGGGGGGGAAGGAGTAAAGAATAAGTACAAACTTAAGTGACTATCAACTTAATATAGACTGCTATGTGCATAAGATGTTATATATAAACCTACTGGTAACAGCAAATCAAAAACCAGTAATAAATATGCAAAAAATACAGAAAAAAAGAATATATCAATAAAGCCAACAAACAGTGAGAAGAGAAGAAGAGAATAAAGGAACAAAGGTCAAATACAAAAACAACCATAAAACAAATAACAGAATGTCAGTAAGTTCATACCTAACAATAATTAATTTGAATCTTAATGGACTAAGCAGTGCAATCCAAAGACATAGGGTGAACCATGAGAGACTATGGACTCTGGGAAACAAACTGAGGGCTTTAGAGGGGAGGGGGGTGGGGGATTGGGATAGGCCGGTGATGGGTGTTAAGGAGGGCACGTATTGTGTGGTGCACTGGGTGTTATACGCAAGTAATGAATCGTGGAACTTTACATCAAAAACTAGGGATGTACTGTATGGTGACTAACATAACATAATAAAAAATTATTATTAAAAACAAACAAACAAACAAAACCCCAAAGACATAGCGTGAAGAATGGATAAAACAGCAAGACCCATCTATAGTCTGCTTACAAGAAACTCATTTCAGACCTGAAGACACATGGAGATTCAAAGTGAAAAGATGGAAAAAACATTTATCATGCAAATGGAAGTGAAAGGAACACCAGGATAGGATTACTTATATCAGACAAAATATACTTAAAAACAAACACTGTAATAAGACACAAAGAAGGAGATGACATAATCATAAAAAGAACAATCCACCAAGAAGATATTGCAATTGTAAATATTTGTGCACTCAATATGGAAGCACCAAATACATAAAGCAGCTAATAACAAACATAAAGAAAGTAATTTATAGTAATACAATAATAGTAGGGGACTTTAACACCCTACTTACTTCAAAGGGTAAATTATCCAAAAGGAAAATCAATAAGGAAACAGTGGTTTTGAATGACACACTGGACCAGATAGATATAATAGA
Organism: Ursus maritimus; assembly: GCF_017311325.1. Lineage (NCBI taxonomy): Eukaryota > Metazoa > Chordata > Mammalia > Carnivora > Ursidae > Ursus > Ursus maritimus. The sequence continues at coordinate 57,838,552 of NW_024423319.1, forward strand.
TATATTCAGAACATTCCACCCTAAATCAGCAAAGTACACATTCTTTTCAAGTGCACTTGGAACATTTTCCAAAATAGATCACATATTAGACCACAAAATAAGTCTCAACAAAATAAAAAAGATTGAAGTCATACCATGCATCTTTTCTGACCACAGTGCTGCGACACTAGAAATCAACCACAAAAAATAATCTGGAAAGAACAAAAATACATGGAGGTTAAATAACATGCTACTAAACAATGAATGGATCAACTAAGAAATCAAAAAGGATATCATAAAATCCATGGGGGCAAATGAAAAAGATAACATAATGATAAAAAATCTTATGGAGGCAGCAAATGCTCTTGTAAGAAGGAAGTTTACAGCATACAAGCTTAACTCAAGTAGCAAGAAAAATATAAAATAAACTATCTAACCTCGCACCTAAAGGATCTAGGAAATGAAGAAAAAACAAAACCCAAACCAAGAGAAGAAAGTAAATAACAAAGATTAGAGCAATAATAAATGAAATAGAAACTAAAATATAACAACAATAATAATAGTATAAATCAATGAAACCAGGACCTGGTTCTTCAAAAATAACAAAATTGATACAATTTTATCCAGACTCGTAAAAAATAGAGAGACAGAAAATTCAAATAAACAAAATAAACAAAATAGAAGAAATAACTATCAGCATGACAGAAATACAAAGGAGTAGAAGATAATATTATGAAAAATTATATGCCAACCAATTGGAAAACCTAGAAGAAATGAATACATTCCTAAAAACATATAACCTCCCAAAACCGAACAAGGAAGAAATAGAAAATTTGAACAGACTGATTAGCAGCAATGACATTGAAAATCAGTAATAATAATAATAATAATAGTAATAATAATAATAATAATAATAAAACTCCCAACAAACTCAAGTGCAGGACCAGATGGTTTTGCAGGTGAATTCTACCAAATATGTAAAGAAGAGTTAATATCTATTCTTCTCAAAATACCCTAACAAATAGAAGAGGATGGAAAGATTCTAAATTCATTCTATGAAAGCAGAATTACCCTGATACCAAAACCATATAAAGACACAGAGAGAGAGAGAGGGAGAGAGAGAGAGAGAGAGAGCGAGCTACAGGACAGTATCTCTGATGAATTTTGAACTTAGATGCAAAAATACTAGTAAACCAAAACCAAACATACATTTAAAAAAATAATCACCACAATCAAATGGCATTTACTCCAGAGATGAAAGGGTGGTTCAATGTTTACAAATTTATCGATGTGATATATCACATAAGAAGAGAAAAAAAATAAAAATCATATGATTTTTTCAATAGCTGCAGAAAAAGCATTTGACAAAGTACAGCACCCATGCATGGTAAAAACCTTCAGAAAAGTAGGTTTAGAGGGAACATACCTGAACATAATGAAGGCCGTATATGAAAAACCCACAGCTAACATCATATTCAATGGGGAAAAACTGGGAGAACTTTCTTAAGACAAGACAAATCCATTCTTACCACTTTTATTCAGCACAGTATTGGAAGTCCTAGCTACAGCAATCAGAAAGAGAAAAAAATAAAAGACATCTAAATTGCTAAGGGTGAAGTTAACTTTTCACTCTTTGCAGATGACACGATATTACATATAG
>NW_024423319.1:57840200-57855329 GCF_017311325.1 Ursus maritimus
AAAAACAAACAAACAAACAAAACCCCAAAGACATAGCGTGAAGAATGGATAAAACAGCAAGACCCATCTATAGTCTGCTTACAAGAAACTCATTTCAGACCTGAAGACACATGGAGATTCAAAGTGAAAAGATGGAAAAAACATTTATCATGCAAATGGAAGTGAAAGGAACACCAGGATAGGATTACTTATATCAGACAAAATATACTTAAAAACAAACACTGTAATAAGACACAAAGAAGGAGATGACATAATCATAAAAAGAACAATCCACCAAGAAGATATTGCAATTGTAAATATTTGTGCACTCAATATGGAAGCACCAAATACATAAAGCAGCTAATAACAAACATAAAGAAAGTAATTTATAGTAATACAATAATAGTAGGGGACTTTAACACCCTACTTACTTCAAAGGGTAAATTATCCAAAAGGAAAATCAATAAGGAAACAGTGGTTTTGAATGACACACTGGACCAGATAGATATAATAGATATATTCAGAACATTCCACCCTAAATCAGCAAAGTACACATTCTTTTCAAGTGCACTTGGAACATTTTCCAAAATAGATCACATATTAGACCACAAAATAAGTCTCAACAAAATAAAAAAGATTGAAGTCATACCATGCATCTTTTCTGACCACAGTGCTGCGACACTAGAAATCAACCACAAAAAATAATCTGGAAAGAACAAAAATACATGGAGGTTAAATAACATGCTACTAAACAATGAATGGATCAACTAAGAAATCAAAAAGGATATCATAAAATCCATGGGGGCAAATGAAAAAGATAACATAATGATAAAAAATCTTATGGAGGCAGCAAATGCTCTTGTAAGAAGGAAGTTTACAGCATACAAGCTTAACTCAAGTAGCAAGAAAAATATAAAATAAACTATCTAACCTCGCACCTAAAGGATCTAGGAAATGAAGAAAAAACAAAACCCAAACCAAGAGAAGAAAGTAAATAACAAAGATTAGAGCAATAATAAATGAAATAGAAACTAAAATATAACAACAATAATAATAGTATAAATCAATGAAACCAGGACCTGGTTCTTCAAAAATAACAAAATTGATACAATTTTATCCAGACTCGTAAAAAATAGAGAGACAGAAAATTCAAATAAACAAAATAAACAAAATAGAAGAAATAACTATCAGCATGACAGAAATACAAAGGAGTAGAAGATAATATTATGAAAAATTATATGCCAACCAATTGGAAAACCTAGAAGAAATGAATACATTCCTAAAAACATATAACCTCCCAAAACCGAACAAGGAAGAAATAGAAAATTTGAACAGACTGATTAGCAGCAATGACATTGAATCAGCAATCAAAAAATTCCCAACAAACGAAAGTCCAGGACCAGATGGTTTCAAAGAGAATTTCTACCAAACATGCAAAGAAGAGTTAATACCTATTCTTCTTAAACTATTCCCAAAAATAGAAGAGTGAGGAAAACTTCCAAATTCATTCTATGAGACCAGCATCACCCTGACCTTAAAACCAGAAAAAGATAGTACACACAAAAAAAAAAAATAGAGAGAGAACTACAAGCCAATAGCTCTCATAAACAAGAGAGAGGGAGAGAGAGAGAGAGAGAGAGCGAGCTACAGGACAGTATCTCTGATGAATTTTGAACTTAGATGCAAAAATACTAGTAAACCAAAACCAAACATACATTTAAAAAAATAATCACCACAATCAAATGGCATTTACTCCAGAGATGAAAGGGTGGTTCAATGTTTACAAATTTATCGATGTGATATATCACATAAGAAGAGAAAAAAAATAAAAATCATATGATTTTTTCAATAGCTGCAGAAAAAGCATTTGACAAAGTACAGCACCCATGCATGGTAAAAACCTTCAGAAAAGTAGGTTTAGAGGGAACATACCTGAACATAATGAAGGCCGTATATGAAAAACCCACAGCTAACATCATATTCAATGGGGAAAAACTGGGAGAACTTTCTTAAGACAAGACAAATCCATTCTTACCACTTTTATTCAGCACAGTATTGGAAGTCCTAGCTACAGCAATCAGAAAGAGAAAAAAATAAAAGACATCTAAATTGCTAAGGGTGAAGTTAACTTTTCACTCTTTGCAGATGACACGATATTACATATAGAAAACCCTAAAGACTCCATAAAAAAAACTACTTGAATTGCTAAACAAATACATTAGATTACAGCATACAAAATGAATATACACAAATCTATTTCATTTTATATACTAATAATAAAGTAGCAGAAAATGAACTTAAGAAAATAATCCCATTTACTATTGAACCTAAAATAATAAAATATCTAGGAATAAACTTAACCAATGAGGTGAAAGACCTGTACTCTGAAAACTATAAAACATTGATAAGAGAAAGTGAAGACAACTCAAGTGAAAAGATATTCCATGCTCATAGATTGGAAGAACAAATATTATTAAAATGACCATACTACACAAAGTGATCTACAGATTTAATGCAACCCCTATCAAAATACCAACTGCAGTTTTCACAGTACTAGAATAAAGAAATTTAACATTAGTGTGAAAAAAAAGACTATAAATAGCCAAAGCAATCTTGAAAAAGAATGAAACAGGCGGTATTACAGTCCTAGCTTTCAAGATGTGCAGCCAAGCTGCAGTAATCAAAACAGTATAGTACGGGGGGAAAAAAGACACATAGATTAACAGAATAGAATATAATCCCCAGAAATAAACCATTAATTACATGGTCAATCAATCTATGACAAATGTGGCAAGTATATGCAATGGGGAAATGATAGTCTTTTCAACAAATAGTGTTGGGAAAATGGGGTAGCTAAATGAAAGAAAGAAAAAATGAAACTGAACCACTTTTTCACACCATACACAAAAATAAAATCCAACTGGAAAGAAATATAAATGTAAGACCTGAAGTCATAAAACTCCTAGATGAGAGAACAGGCAGTAGTTTCTCTGACATTGGCCATAGCAACATTTTTGTCTATATTACTCCTGAGGAAAGGGAAACAAAAGCAAAAATAAACTATTGGGACTACATCAAAACAAAAATAAAAACAAAAAAAAACAAAAAAAAACTTCTGACAGCAAAGGAAACAATCAACAATAATCTAAAATACAACTTATTGAACAGGAAAAGATACTTGCAAATGACATATCCGATAAAGGTTTAGTATGTAAAATATATAAAAACTTATAAAACTCACCCCCCACTAAAAACAAATAATCCAATGAAAAATGGGCAGAAAACATGAACAGACATCTCTCCCAAGAAGACATCCAGATGGCCAACAGATATGAAAATACATTCAACAACACTCATCATCAGGGAAATTCAAATCTAACCACAATGAAGGGTGCTTGGGTGGCTCAGTCAGTTAGGTGTCTGACTCTTGATTACAGCTCAGGGTCATAGGATTGAGCCCCCACATTGAGCTCTGCACTTTGTGGTAGTCTGCTTGAGATTCTCTCTCTCCCTCTGTGCCTCTCCCCACTCGCTCTGTTTCTCTCTAAAATAAATAAATAAAAATCTTAAAATAAAACCACAGTGAGATATCACCTCAGGCCTATCATAATAGCTAAAATCAAAAACACAAGAATAAAAAAGTGTTACTAAAGATGTGGAGAAAAAGGAACCCTAATGTACAGTTTTTGGGAATACAAACTGGTGCAGCCATTATGGAGGGCAATATGGAAGCTCATTCAAAACTTAAGAATAGAATTACCACGTGAGCCAGTAAAACTACTACTGGGTATTTTGCCAAAGAAAATAAAAACACTAATCCAAAAAAAAAAGTCACACAAGAACACGTAAAGATTACTTTTATAATGGAGAAGATATACTGTGCACACAGTAATGGGTAATAAGCTCATAGAGCCATACTAATGTCAAACAAAGGTAACATAAATAAAGATAAATGCAACATTTTATAATATTAAATGGGTCAATCCCATAGGAAAATATAGCAATTCTTAATTTGCATGTACTCACTTTCATGGCTGTAAAATATATAAGCAAAAATTTATACAACTAAAAGCAATATGGAAACTTAAAATTACAACTGGAACCTTTAGCACAATTAGTAACTAACCCAGCAATTAGATAAAATATAGCAGTAGAGATATAGAAAATTTGAATAACATTATTTACAAAATGATCCAATTTGAAGACACTGCACCAAACAATGGCACAATACACATTCTTTTCAAGTTCACATGGAACGTTTAACAAAAGTGGCCATAGACTGGACCATAAATTAAGTTTCAACAAGTACCAAAGTACTGAAATTATGTGGTATATATTTGCTGACCACAATTGAATAAATCTAGAAATCAACAACAAAAAGAACATTTGAAAAATCTAAACATTTGGAAATTAACAATACAACGTATGAGTTACAGAGTAAATTACAATGTAAATTAGAAAATATTTTGAACTACTTTCTGTACATCATAAAGAAAAATATGGTAGTGAAATATGAACAGATTCAAAGAACTACTAAGAATTTCACAGCTTTAAATTCATATATTAAAAAATAAGAGATGCTGAAAATAAATGGCTTATGTATCTATCTCAAGAAGCAATAAACCAAACAGCAAATTGAAGCCAGCATGTGCAGGAAAAAAAAAAAAAGTAAAGACAACAGAGGTGAAAAGAAAGCAAAAGCTTTATTCAAATAAATTAAAAAATTTAGTTGAAATGGGAAAATCCCTTTAAGAAGGACACATATTAAAGCTGAAATAGAAAATCTGAATTACTGTATGTATACTAAAGCTGTTAACTTGGTAATTTAAAAACCTACCAACATAGGGATTTCCAGGTCTGGATGTCTTCATTGATCAATTCTCCCAAAAACCTAAGGAAGAAATAGCAATTATTTACAAACTCTTGCAAAGTTTATGAAAAGGGGAACACTTATCTTGTTCTATGAGAACAGTGTAAGCTTAAAAAAAACTCACAAGGTGATTAATTGAAAATAAAATTACAGTCCTATATCTTTTATAAACATAGATTCCAATATGCTTAAACATTTTATCAAATTCAATACGTAGAAAGCATATTATATCACAACCAAATGAGCCTTATTTCAAGTCAATTTTACGCTTGAAATTCACCACATTAACACATTAGAATAAAGGATAGAAGTCATACAATCATTTCAGTATACAGAAAAAATCTTTAAGAATATCTAACACTCATTTATGGTAAAATTTTTAGCAAACAAGGAATGGAAGGAAACTTTAGACTGATGAAGTGAATCTACAGAAATCTGGAACAAAGGTAGCATTCCAAGGTGAAGTGGAAACATTCCTGTTGAGTTGAGGAATAAGAAGGATGTCTACTAGTACAACTTCAATTTGACATTATATTAAAGATCTTAGTCTATGCAATAAAGCAAGAAAAACTAAATTAAAATTATATTATAAATATACTATTTGGAAATGCATTTTAAGCACTATAAAATATTAGTGGGGCGCCAGCATGGCTCAATCAGTTAGTAAAAGAAGAAATAAAATTGTTATTATTTGCAGTCAGCACAACCATTTACACAGTAAATCCAAAATGTTTCAGACACACAATCAGAATTAATAAATGAGTTTAGTGAAATTATTATATACAAAACTGTGAAAATCAGTTATATTTCTATGTACAGGAACACAATTAGAAAATATTTTACTAATACCATTTGCATGATAACATCATAATGACCAAATTCTTGGGAATAAATCTAAAAATATATCTATAAAATGTCTACACTAAAGGGTGGAAACCGATATTGAGTTAAATTAAAGAAAACATAAATAAATGGATTTATACCATGTTCAGGATTTGGAAGACTCAATATCATATGTATAACAATTCTTCCCACATTGATATATTGATTCAATGTAATCTCAAAAATGGTTTTTGACATTTTTGAAAACTGATATTTGATTCTAAATTTTACATTGAAATGAAAGATCCAAGAATATCTAAGACAATTTGAAAAAACATGGAAAGATGTGCATTACCAATATCAATATATCAACTTATGATATAGTGACAACAATTAAGACAACATAATGTTGGCACAGAAACAATGAATGGAACAGAATAAGAAGTACAAAGAGACCTATAAAGATACGGTCACATGAATTATCCCAAAGTTGTTATGCACTGGGGAAAGAGTATTTTCAACAAATGGTATTCATCAGTTTGGTATTTTCAAGAAGAAAAAATGTAATTCTTGATCATTATCTCACATTACAAATCCAAATCAGCCTTAGATGTATTATAGACATAAAACTGAAAAGTAAAACAAAATGCTCTCAGAAGGTAACATAGGAGAATAATTTAATGCTAGTGGAGTAAATATTTCTTAAACAGGACAAAAAATCTATAATCATAATGGAATAGAATAACATGGTAGGTTTCTGTTATCCAATAATGATGAACTATACCACTCTTCTTTTCTCCAGAAAATGGAAATGTAAGAGAAAACAAATTAGAATAGTGTAAAAGATGTCTTTCTTCTTTGAACGCCACAATAAAATAGTTTGAAGAAGTTATAGAATCATTATAATAATAACAATGATAGCTAATGGTCATTGTGCTTTTGTAGTGTTTTCGTTTTCTTAAAGATTTATTTATGTATTTATGTATTTATTTTTAGAGAGAGGGAGTGAGTGGGGGAGGGGCAGAGAGAGAGGCAGAAAAGCAGACTCCCTGCTGAGCAAGTGAATTTCATATGTTAAACTGATTTGAAATAAGACTCATTTGATTGTGATATAATATGCTTTTAATGTATTGAATTTAATAAAAATGTTTAAGCTTTTTGGAATCTGTGTTTATAAAAAATATAGGACTATAATTTTTATTTTCTAATAATCCTCTTGTGAGATTCTTTTATTAAGCTTACTCTGTTCTCATAGAACAAGTTGATAAGTTGGTAAGTGTTCCCTTTTTTCTAGACTTTGGAAGAGTTTGTAAATAATTACTATTTCTTTCTTGGGTTTTTGGAAGAATTGATCAATGAAAACATCCAGACCTGGAATTTTCTGGTTTTTGTTCTGAAGTGAAATCCTGTTCTCNNNAAAATTCGTCATTCCTTATCCATTTATATATCCCCTAATTCAAACCTTATTTTTCTATGTATAAACATAATTTGTTTTACTCATTGTTTTTTCTCCACTTTTATTTAATTCATTACTTTTCTTGAAATTGTATTCCCTGACAATTGAATGAGTCAGTTCTTCAAATTTAAATAAGAAATTATGATGTGGTTTTCATTCATTTATTCATTAAATAAGTATTGAGTACTTTGGAAGGCTAATAAATGACCCCACAAAATGTCCATATCTGAACTCCTGGAACCTTTGAATGTTATCTTATATGGTGAAAGAACTTCATATATATGGTTAAGAATCATGAAATCAGGAAATTATTATGGATTATACAGAAAGGGCACTAAATTTATTCTCCAGAGTTCTTATAAGAGAAAAACCACAAAGTCAGAGGATAAGGCAATCTGATGATGAAAACAAAGATTGGAAAGATTCACTTTGTAGAAAAGGTAAGGGGACACAAGCCAAAGAATTCAGGTAGTCACTAGATACTAAAACTATGCAAGAAAATTGGTTTTCTCTTCAGAGCCTTTAGAAGAAACCAACTTTGCTGACACCTTTATTTTAGCCTAGTAAAACTGATTTCAGACTTGGGACCTCCAGAACTGTAAGCAAATAACTATATATTCTTTTTTACACTGAGTTTGTGGTATTTTTCCACAACAATAATAAATAATTAATACAAAATTTGGTACCACTAGTGGGTGCTGCTGTAACAAATCCCTAACAATGTGGAAGTAACTTTACAACTGGAAGTGGACAAAGACTGGAGGGATTTAGAGAAGCATGATGAAAAAAAAAATCCTAGATGGCCTTGAGAAAACTGCTAGTAGAAATGAAAGTTAAAGACCCTTTTGATGGATGCTGGAGGAAGTGAGGAGCATGATAGAGAAAGCCTATATCATCTTAGAGGATACCTATATAGTCACAAAGAGAATTTTGGTTGAAATATGAACATCGGAATTATACAAGTGATGTAAGAAAGTGGTTCAGTTTCATTGCTTGGCATGTAGCTGCCCAATTTTCCTACCACACACAAAAATAAACTCAAACAAGATGAAAGACCTAAATGTGAGACAGGAATCCATCCAAATTCTAGGGGAGAACACAGACAGCAACTGCTTTGACCTTGCTTCGACAAGGTCTTGCTAGACACAACTCCAAAGGCAAGGGAAACAAAAGCAAAAATGAACTATGGGGATTTCATCAGAATAAAAAGCTTTTCACAGCAAAGGAAACAGTCAACAAAACTAAAAGACAACTTATTGAGTGGCAAAAAATATTTGCAAATGACTTATCAGATAAAGGGCTAGTATCCAAAATCTATACAGAACTTATCAAACTCAACACCCAAAAACCAAATAATCCAGTCAAGAAATGGGCAGAAGGCATGAGCAGACATTTCTCCAAAGAAGACATACAAATGGCTAACAAACTCATGAAAAACTGCTCAACATTACTCAGCATCAGGGAAATACCAATCAAAACCACAATGAGATACAACCTCATGCTGGTCAGAATGGCTAAAATTACAAGTCAGGAAACAACAGATCTTGCCAAGGATGAGGAGGAATAGGGACTCTCTTACACTGTTGGTGGGAATGCAAACTGGTACAGCAACTCTGGAAAACAGCATGGAGTTTCCTCAAAAAGTTAAAAATAGAACTACCCTATGACCCAGCAATTGCAATACTAGGTATTTATCTGACAGATACAAACACTGTGATTTGAAAGGGAACATGCACCCCAATGTTTATAGCAGCAATTTCCACAATATCCAAAATATGGAAAAAGCCCAGATGTCCATTGACAGATGAATGGATAAAGAACAGGTTATATATACATATATCTATAATGGAATATTATTCAGCCATCAAAAAGAATGAAGTCCTGTCATTTGCCATGACATGGATGGAACTATAGGGTATTATGCTAAACAAAACAAGTCAGTCAGAGAAAGAGAAATACCATAGTAATTTAAGAAACAAAACAGATGAACAAAGGTGAAGGTAATTACAAAAACAAAATAAGATAAAAAGAGAAGGAGGCAAACCATAAGAGACTCTTAACTATAGGAAACAAACTGAGGGGTGCTGGAGGGGAGGTGGGTGGGGGGATAGGGTAACTTTGTGATGGGCATTAAGGAGGACAATTGATGTAATGAGCACTGGGTGTTATATGCAACTGATGAATCACTAAATTCTACCCCTGAAACTCATAATACTATATATGTTAACTGAATTGAATTTAAATTAAAAAATATAAAGGGAAAAATATAGCAACTGAGTGTTCAGGAAGAAGTAGAAAAGCATGTTATTGAAGACTGGAGGAAAAAAGATACTTTATAGATTTCTAAAAACTTAGGTGAATTGTATTCTATGGTTATGTGGGAAGCAGAAGTTGCAATTGATAAACAGACATTAATCTGAGATTTTCATACAAAGCTCAAACGTGCTGCTTATGATAGAGTGTGAAAGGAAAGAAACAATAAAACCATTTTCCTGAAAATCAGGACTTGTTAATTTGGGAAAATCTCAGCTTATCCAGATTTCAATAGATGATAAAAGTAAGAGGTTTACCGGTAGGAAAGTGTGCTCTGGAGAGAAAATCAACAGTTGGCTATACAATGTTTTCCTAGTGAAGAAGATATTAGACACGTGACTAATGGATTCACGTAATCATCTCAGCAAATTTCAGGAATAGAGATGAGATTAAACAAGAAGGATATGTAGAGGAGCATCTTGTCTAATGCTGTAAATTCTCATACACAAGAAACCCATTCACTTTTTAAAGAATATTATATAAGCAGAACTATTTCCCAATTGGACCTAAATGGTCTGAGACAGAAAAAAATTAAAGAAGACCATTAAACTGCTAAAATCCTGTAGATAGGAATCAGGCTGAAAAAGCTACTTAGTTACAAACACGTGCTACCTTTAAAGGAACAGGAAAACGACTCTGAGAGCAAAGCTGAAGGCCCAGAATGTGGAGCATCAAGCCACAGTGAATTATTCCCAGGCATGAAAAATGAATGGAGTTTGCCCTGTTGGATTTAGAAATCGCTTAGGGTCAAATTCCTTTGTTCTTTCTATTTTCTCTCTTTTGGAAATGGAGCGTCTAAAACTGTTATCCTATATTGTCAAATCATTGTATTTTGGGAGGAGAAAATTTGTTTCCTAATTCTGCCAATAGACAGAAATTTTGCCCCAGGATGGATCATACATAGCATCTAACCTAGGTCTGATTTAGATCATTTAAATTGTGGGATCTCGGACTTTTTAAGCTGATTATATTTAGATGGGATTTTGGTCTTGACTTAAAGCTGGAATAATCTGATACTTTTGGGGATGTTGGGATGGAGAGAATGTATTTTGCATGTGGGGAGTGTATGGATCTTTGGGGCCCAGAGGACTGTAGTAAGCTGAATAATAAACCCAAATATATTCATTTCCTAATCCCTGGGATTTGTGAATGTTACCTTACACGGAAAAATGAAATTTGTAGGTGTGGTTAAGAATCTTGAGTTGAGGGGTACCTGACTGGCTCAATTGGTTAAGCATCTGCCTTCAGCTCAGGTCACAATTCCAGGAGCACCTGATCCGTGAGGAGCCTGCTTCTCCCTCTCCCTCTGATTCTTTCCCCACTGGTGCTCCCTGATTCATGCTCACTCTCCCTCTCTCTCCCAAATAAATAAATAAAATGTTTAAAAAAATAAGCTCGAGTTGAGGATATTATCTTGGATTATCCAGGTAGGTCTTAAATGTAATCATGAATTTTGGTTTGTTTGTTGCTGTTGTTGTTATTGTTTTAAGAGGGAAGCTAAGGGAGATTAGACTAAAGAAATAGGTAAGGCAATATGACAGCATAGTAGAGATTGGAATGATGCAATCACAAAATCAATATATGCTGGTAGCTGTCAGAAACTGCAGGAGGCACTGAATGGATTCCCCCCAAAGCCTCCAGAAGTAGTCATGACTGCCAAAATCTTGATTTTTACCTCAAAACAGCTCAGTTTGGATTTCTGTCCTTCAGAATTATAACAGAATAGATTTATGTCATTTTAACCCATTAAATGTATGATAATCTGCACAGAGGCAATTGGAAACTAATACACAAGGTAACAAATTAAGAGGATTTCACAATAATCTATGAAAGAGATTAAGATGATTTAGATTTGGTGGCAGAATTGCTGATAAATGAATGAATTCTAGATATATTTTGAAGGTAGTCTCTATAAGATTTGCAGATACACTGGATGTTAGCTGCTAGAGAAAGAGAGCCATTAAGGATGACACTAAAGATATATTGATATGTTGGTATATTTGTGTCTGTGTGTGTGTGTGTGTGAACGAGTGAACAGCAGTGTCAATTGTTTTTCCTTTTTTAAATTTTTTTTGTTTTTTTATTAATTTTTTATTTTCTTTATTTTTTTCATGTAAAGTTCGATGATTCATTAGTTGCATATGAGACCCAGTGCACCATGCAATACATGCCCTCCTTACTACCCATCACCAGCCTATCCCATTCCCCCACCCCCCTCCCCTCTGAAGCCCTCAGTTTGTTTCTCAGAGTCCATAGTCTCTCATGTCAATTTTTGACATGGAGAATACTTATGGATGAGTAAGTTTGGAGTGAAGCAATAATTCTGTTTTCATATTTGCTTTGATATATCAGCCATCCAAGTGGAGATGTTAATAAAGCTGTTGCACATATGAGTATGGAAATTAGAGTAGATGTCTGGGTGGAATAAAAATATAAATTTGGAGTTCATTGGCATATAGATGGCATATAAAACCATGGGGCTGGATAATATTGTATACTTAATGGTTATAGATAAGAGAGAGAAGTCTATGGACTGAGTTCTTGGGCTTTTCAACATTTATAGGTTAAAGAGATGAGGGAAGGATGACAGAGAAGGAGGATCCTAAGCTCACCTCAATCCACAGACACACCTAGATAACAGCCATATTAGTACAACCAACCCAGAAAATGATCTAAACACTCACAAATAGACATTCTAGTTAATAGTAGACAGGAGGCCACATCTTAAAAGGTAGGCAGAGTGGAGACGTGGTCATGAACCACACTCCCAGTGACACTAGCCACAAATGGAAGGACCACCACAAGCACAGAGAAGGGGGAGGAACAGACCTTACATTAGACACATGAGATATGAGGGACTTGCCCTGGGAAGATAAAACCCATAACATTTGATTTTGAAAACCAGTGGGATACAACTCTATGAGTTTGTACAGCCAGTAGGGTCTAACTCTGGGTAATTTAAAAATTAGCAGGCTTAGATCTGAGAAAGCCAGCGGGCAATAAGAAACTGACTCCCAGAAACTTTTTATCTTGATGAAATCCCAAAGGTCATTTTTTCTTTTGTTTCCCTTGCCTTTGGAGACGTGTCATGAAAGAAGTTGCTATGGCCGATGTCAAAGAGTTTACAGCCTATGTTCTCCTCTATGATTTTGATGGATTCCTGTCTCACATCGAGGTCTTTCATCCATTTGGAGTTTATCTTTGTGTATGGTGTGAGAGAGTGGTCAAGTTTCATTCTTTTGTATATAGCTCTCCAATTTTCCCATCACCGTTTATTGATGAGACTGTCTTTTTTCCACTAGATGTTTTTTCCTGCTTTGTCAAAGATTAGTAGAGCTGCCCTATGATCCAACAATTGCACTACTGGGTATTTACTCCAAAGATACAGACGTAGTGAAGAGAAGGGCCATATGCATCCTAATGTTCATAGCAGCATTGTCCACAATAGCTAAACTGTGGAAGGAGTCGAGATGCCCTTCTACAGATGAATGGATAAAGAAGAAGTGGTCCATATATACAATGGAATATTACTCAGCCATCAGAAAGAACGATTACCCAACATTTGCAGCAACATGGACGAGTCTGGAGGAAATTATGCTGAGTGAAATAAGTCAAGCAAAGAAAGACAATTACCATATGGCTTCAGTCATTTGTGGAACATAAGAAATAGGGAGATCTGTAGGAGAAAGAAGTGAAGAATGAAGGGGGGGTAAACAAAAGAGTGAATGACCCACGAGAGACTATGGACTCTGGGAAACAAAGTGAGGGTTTAAGAGGGGAGGAGGGTGGGGGATTGGGCTAGGCTGGTGATGGGTATTAAGGAAGGCACATATTGCATGGAGCACTGGGTGTTATATGCAAACAGTGAATCATGGAACACTACATCAAAAACTAATGATGCACTGTATGGTGAATAACATAAGATAACAGAAAATTTTTAAAAAAGAAAGAAACTGACTCCCATCCTTAAAGAGACAGCATAAGAAATGACCCCACTGAAATAAAGCATAGAAGCAGCAGTTTGAAAGGCATCTGGAGTATAAGGGAAGGAGATTTAATTAGTAATTTCAGAACCAGCCTTAGAGGGGCAGGAATCTTTAGGAGATTTTTTCCAAAAAGAAAAAAGAAAGAAAGAAAGAAAGAAAGAAAGAAAGAAAGAAAGAAAGAAATAAGAAAAGAAAAGAAAAAAGAAAAGAAAAAGTCAGCAGACACCATCTCTTTACCTTACTCCAGCCTAGATAGCTGGACACTTGTGGGAACCAGCATGAACACTCTCAACCTAATTTCTTAATACTACACACACTGCCCTCCATGCTCTCCTGAGGATCCACCCCATACAACCCACCCCACTCAGCAGGTGTCCCTCCAAAGCAGCTCTTGACACATATCATTTTTCATCCAGGCATTGCAGGAACCAGCACCACTACAAACTGTCTCCTGCCCTGGTGAGAAGGGAAGACAACAACACACACCAGTTCGACTGCAGCTGAGCAGCCAAGCCTTATAAATGGTAGTGCAGAGAAAGTGCCCTGTGGGTCAGTGCATCTGGAGCTTCAGCAGATGGACTGGGGTCAGCCATCTGATATGACTGCTGAACCTGCCCACCAACGAAATCCTCTCAGGGGGCACCACAGGAAGAACATCCTGCAGTTCAGCATCACTGTAATTTTGGCAGATGGACTGGAGGCAGGCAGCTGGTCCAACTGCCAGTCCCATCCAACAAGATTCTCAGGGGACAATGCAGACAACATCTTGCAGATGTGTTACAGCAGCCCAAAAACATGGACTGGAAGAACATATTTGGTTTCTCTGCAGGTCCCACTCACCAACAAAAACCTCTCAGGGGACAAAGCAGGGAGACTGTTCTACAGTTCTGTGTGACCATATCACTGACAAACAGACTGAGGACAAGCATATGGTCTGACTATTGACTCTGCCCAACTACAAGCCTACAGAAGCCACAAACTTGTCACATAACAGCATAGGGACCAAACCCAGACCACAACAGGAAAAGCAGGCCATTACAGCTGAGTGGACTAAAGGCAAATGAGGCTCACACACAACTGTAGGGTGCATAAAACCCACATAGGACACATTCCCAAAGGACCTGGTTGTGATGAGCAGGGGACATTGCAGCACAGAGCATGATAAGAATTCTTCATAAGGCCACTACTTCCAAAATCAGAAGACGTAACTGACTTTCCTAATATATAGAAATAAACACAGAGATTTTGACAAAATTAGCAAACAGAAGAATATATCCCAAATGAAAGACAGGACAAAACCATAGCAAGAGAGCTAAATAAAATGGAGATAAGCAATATGCTTGATAAAAGTTCAAAGTAGTGGACATAAAGATACTTACTGAATTTGATTTAAGAGTGGAAAATCTCAGTGAGGTCTTCAACAAAGAGATAAAAATATAGAAAAGAAACAGATGAACAATTCAATTACTGAAATTAAAAATACACTAAAGGGATGAATGCTAGATTAGAATAGGCAGAAGAATTGATTGGTAAGCTGGAAGACAAGGTAATGGAAAGCAACAAAGCTGAATAGCAAAAAGAAAAAAAATAATAATGAAAATCTGAGAATAGGTTAAAGGAATTCAGTGACATCATCAAGTGTAATAATATTTATAGTATAGCGATCCCAGAGGGAGAAGAGATCGGGGGGGGGGGGCAGAAAA
>NW_024423319.1:57855339-57901369 GCF_017311325.1 Ursus maritimus
AAAGAAAGAAAGAAAGAAAGAAAGAAAGAAAGAAAGAAAGAAAGAAATAAGAAAAGAAAAGAAAAAAGAAAAGAAAAAGTCAGCAGACACCATCTCTTTACCTTACTCCAGCCTAGATAGCTGGACACTTGTGGGAACCAGCATGAACACTCTCAACCTAATTTCTTAATACTACACACACTGCCCTCCATGCTCTCCTGAGGATCCACCCCATACAACCCACCCCACTCAGCAGGTGTCCCTCCAAAGCAGCTCTTGACACATATCATTTTTCATCCAGGCATTGCAGGAACCAGCACCACTACAAACTGTCTCCTGCCCTGGTGAGAAGGGAAGACAACAACACACACCAGTTCGACTGCAGCTGAGCAGCCAAGCCTTATAAATGGTAGTGCAGAGAAAGTGCCCTGTGGGTCAGTGCATCTGGAGCTTCAGCAGATGGACTGGGGTCAGCCATCTGATATGACTGCTGAACCTGCCCACCAACGAAATCCTCTCAGGGGGCACCACAGGAAGAACATCCTGCAGTTCAGCATCACTGTAATTTTGGCAGATGGACTGGAGGCAGGCAGCTGGTCCAACTGCCAGTCCCATCCAACAAGATTCTCAGGGGACAATGCAGACAACATCTTGCAGATGTGTTACAGCAGCCCAAAAACATGGACTGGAAGAACATATTTGGTTTCTCTGCAGGTCCCACTCACCAACAAAAACCTCTCAGGGGACAAAGCAGGGAGACTGTTCTACAGTTCTGTGTGACCATATCACTGACAAACAGACTGAGGACAAGCATATGGTCTGACTATTGACTCTGCCCAACTACAAGCCTACAGAAGCCACAAACTTGTCACATAACAGCATAGGGACCAAACCCAGACCACAACAGGAAAAGCAGGCCATTACAGCTGAGTGGACTAAAGGCAAATGAGGCTCACACACAACTGTAGGGTGCATAAAACCCACATAGGACACATTCCCAAAGGACCTGGTTGTGATGAGCAGGGGACATTGCAGCACAGAGCATGATAAGAATTCTTCATAAGGCCACTACTTCCAAAATCAGAAGACGTAACTGACTTTCCTAATATATAGAAATAAACACAGAGATTTTGACAAAATTAGCAAACAGAAGAATATATCCCAAATGAAAGACAGGACAAAACCATAGCAAGAGAGCTAAATAAAATGGAGATAAGCAATATGCTTGATAAAAGTTCAAAGTAGTGGACATAAAGATACTTACTGAATTTGATTTAAGAGTGGAAAATCTCAGTGAGGTCTTCAACAAAGAGATAAAAATATAGAAAAGAAACAGATGAACAATTCAATTACTGAAATTAAAAATACACTAAAGGGATGAATGCTAGATTAGAATAGGCAGAAGAATTGATTGGTAAGCTGGAAGACAAGGTAATGGAAAGCAACAAAGCTGAATAGCAAAAAGAAAAAAAATAATAATGAAAATCTGAGAATAGGTTAAAGGAATTCAGTGACATCATCAAGTGTAATAATATTTATAGTATAGCGATCCCAGAGGGAGAAGAGATCGGGGGGGGGGGCAGAAAATGTATTTGAAGAAATAACTGAAAATTTTCCTAATCTGGGTAAGGAAAGAAACATCCATGTCCGGAAGGCACAGAAAGTCCCTTAAGGAATCAACCCATGGATACCCACACAAAGACATATGATAATTAAAGTGGCAAAAAGTAGTGATAAAGAGAAAAATTTAAAAGCAGCAAGAAAAAAGGAAACAGTTACATACAAGGGAAACCCCATAAGGCAATCAGCTGATTTTTCAGCAGATAATTTGTAGACCAGGACAGAGGGCATGAAAAATTTAAAGTACTTAAAGAGAAAACACGAACAGAACAAAGCAGAGCAAAACAAAACAAAACAACAACAACAACAAAACCAAAACACAATGAAACAAAACAAAACAAAACAAAACAAAAAGCACTTGCTATCAAGAATATCTATCCAGCAAGGTTATTATTCAGAATAAAAGGACAGGTAAAAAGTTTCCCTGACAAACAAAAGTTAATGGAGTTCATCACTACTAATAAAGGTTAAAGGGAATTTTTTTTTAAGATTTTATTTTATTTTTGTTTATTTAATAAATTATAAAAGGGAAAATTTCACAGATAAATACAAACATAATAACAGTAGTAAAATAATCATTTATAAAACCAGTAAGGAGGTTAAAGCCCAAAACCAATAAAAACAATTATGTATATAAAAAACAGTCAAGGGATTGACAAAATAAAAGGATGTAAATTATGATATTATATGCATGAAGTATGGGTGGGGGAGGTAAAAATGCAGTGCTTTTAGAATAGGTTCGACTTAGGTGCCCAACAATTTAATAAAGGTGGCTACAGGCATGAGAAGTTATATATGAGCTAACAGTAACCACAAATTTAAAAAAATGTATAGATATATAAAAAATAGAAGATAACCTAAACATGTTGCTATAGAAAACCACCAAACAAGGGAAAAGAACAAGAGAAGAAAAGAACAGAGAAAAAAAATACAAAAACAAATATAAAACGACAAAATTAAAATAATTACATATTGGAAGAGTTAAGATAGCATAGGTGTAGGGAATATTAGGTTTATCTGGTCCTTTGAATACAGCTAGATAGTTATCAGATCATTCTGAACACCTGAGAAATCAATCTGAGATCTGATAAAATAGATGCTGCAATTCTAAAAGTAGAAAAGCAACCACATTCTGGAAGATAGGAGGTATGAAGACTTGAATCCGGGGTGATATATCTGAGGATAAGGCAGAGGGGAGGGAGCCTGATTGATTAAGTAGGATACCACAAAGTATTATAAGCAGTGGAGTGCAAAATCAGAACTTTTGGAAGTCTGCTACTGTGAGGTACATCCCTGGCTTGAAGGTGCTCAGCTGGCTAAGAGGGGCACAATCCCAGCTGTGAAATCATGGTCTCAGGATCCCTTGGGTAACAAGAAGAATAGGGGTGCCTAAGTGTGGCAGAGTTCCCAAGCATAGAAGCAGGGAAGCTAGCTGAGAACAGTGAGTCTAGGGGGTGGCTTTTTGCTCCAATTGCCACAAACTGTGAACTACTGTATGGTCATGTGACTGCTTTCTTGAGAGGGGTCCAGCAGAAGACAGAAGCATGGCAGGAACCCCCCTCTTTGCCCCAGGAGGAACAGCATGTGTCTATGCCACAGGAGTCACTAAATTTTGGAGTTTGGGGACTTCTCAAGATGGTGGAGGAGTAGGAGACCTTTGTTTTGTCTGGTCCCCGGAGTTCAACTAGATGGCTATCAAATCTTTCAAACACCTGCAAAATTAACTGGAGATCTAAGAAAAGAATTGCTGCAATTCTACAAATAGGAAAGTGACCACTTTCTACAAGGTAGGAGGTGCAAGAAAGTGAATCTGAGGCAATATATCAGAAGATAAATCACAGGGGTAGGGAACCTCCATAAGCTGGCTACTGGAAAGTGATAGAGCAGTGGAGCACAAAATCAGAACTTTTAGAAGTCTGCTCTGGTGAGGGACGTCCCTGCCTGAAAAGCACTCAGGTGGTGAAGCAGGAAGGACTCCTAGATGGGATAGTGTGGTCTCAAGATCCCCAAGGTCACAGAAAGAACGAAGGTGCCTGAGTGTGGCAGAGTTTCCAGGCATCAGAGCAGGGAAGCCAGCTACAATCAGTAAGCCCAGGAGTGGCATTTCAGCTCAGTTTCCATAAACCAAAAAGTGCAGCACAGTCAGGCAACCACTCTCTAAGCAGGGGGCTAGCAAGTGGCAAAACTGTGGTGAACCCTCCCTCCCTTCCCCAGGAATAGAGGCATGGGTGCACACCACAGGATTCTGCAGGGTTTGGAGACTTGAAGTGGGGTCATGTGCCTGAGATAGGGACACTTGGCACAGGCTGCATGAGCACAGTGTGGCTGGAGACCAGAGAGACAGGAGTGATTAACTGCTTTCCCCAGAGGGTGCACTGAAGAGTGAGGGGGTGCAAGCTTTTGGGTCTGGGGCTGAAGATTGGGAGGCCACCATTTTCATCCTCACCCTCTGAAGTGGTGGGGAAAGCCTTCAGGGAACAAAAGCCATATAGAGCAATCCAAAGACATTTACTTAGCCTGGCCACCTGTCAAGGGCCGTGCAGTTCCACCTGGGGCAAACACACCTGAGAATCAGCACAACAGGCCCTCCCACAGACGATCAGCAAGAAAATGTGGCTAAGACCAATTTTACCAATCACACAGAGTTGTAAAATTCCAGCACTAGGGGAAAACAGTATATAGAATAGAATTTTTTCTCATGATTAGTCTTTCAATTTTAATTCTTTTTTTCTTCCATTTCAACTAATTTCTTTTTTATCAACTTTTCTGTTGTCTTTTTAATTTTCATTTTTACAGTTACATTCTATCCTTTCATTGTATTTAATTGTATTTTGCACATATATAAGTTTTCATGCATTAGAATTTTGGAATTAAGTTTTCTAACAGACCAAAATACACATGGGATCCAATGTATTGCTCTGTTCTGTTCACCTGTCTGATTATATCCTCCCATTATTTATTTATTTTTTATTTTTTTCAGTTTCGGGTCTCTTCTGATTTCTTTAGTGGATATTTCTCTGGGACCATTGTTGCCATTTTGGTATTTTGTTGTCTCATTCATTTATTCTTCTCTGGACAGAAGGAAAAGTTGGAAAAACTCACCTTGAAATAGAGAAAAAGAAGCAGTACTGACTGCCAGGGACTTAATCACTATAGATATAAGTAAAATGTCAGAATCATAGTACAGAACAACGATTATAAACATACTAGCTGGGCTTGAAAAAAAGCATAGAAGCCACTAGAGAATCCCTTTCTGGAGATATAAAAGAACTAAAATATAATCAAGTTGAAATAAAAAAGGCTATTAATGACATACAAACCAAAATGGAGGCTCTGACTGCTAGGATAAATGAGTCAGAAGAGAGAATTAGTGATATAGAATACAAAATGATGGAGAATAAAGAAGCTGAGGAAAAGAGATAATCAACTACTGGTTCACAAGGGGAGGATTCAAGAGAAGTGATACTATAAAGCAAAACAATATTAGAATAATTGGGATCCTAGAAGAGGAAAGAGAGAGAGGAGCAGAAGGTATATTTGAGCAAAATATAGCTGAGAACTTTGCTAATGTGAGGAAGGAAACAGGCATTCAAGTTCAGGAGACTCAGAGAACCCCCCTAAATATCAATGAAAATAGGTCAATACAGCAACATAAAATAGGGAAGCTTGCAAATCTCAGAGACAAAGAGAAAATCCTGACAGCAGCTCAGGACATGTGATCCTTAACCTACAAGGGGAGAAATATTAGACTGGCAGCAGACCTATGACAAAGACCTGGCAGTCCAAAAAGGACTGGCATGATATAGTCAGGGAAATAAATAAGAAAAAATATGCAGCCAAGAATCCTTTATCCAGCAAGGCTGTTATTCAATATAGAAGAAGAGACATAAAGCTTCCAGGACAAACGGAAAATAAAAGAATTTATGATCACTAAACCAGCCCTGCAAGAGATATTAAAGGGGATCCTCTAAATGAAGAGAGAGCTCAAAAATAACAGACCAGAAAGAAACAGAGAAAATAGAGGGAGGAGTTAAGATGGTGGAGGAGTAGGGGTCCCCTTTTTCAGCTGGTCCCCTGAGTCGAGCTGGATAGGTACACGACCATCCTGAACACCCATGGAATCAAGCTGAGATGCAGGAAGATACATCTGGATCTCTGCAAATTAACATCTCCAGCACTGAATATTGAGGTATGAAGCAGGGAGCCGTGAAACTGCACACAGATATTGGAAGATAAACGGAAGGGGGAGGGAGCCGCCGCATTCGGGTGCCAGGAAGTGGTAGCCATCTACACTGGGGAGCGGGCAGACTTGTAGACCGGCACCCAAGAGAGCAGACTGAAACCATGAGCTGGGGAACACGAGTGACCAGACTGAAAACCAGAGTTTTGGGGTGCATGTGAACCAAACAGAAAAGGAGCTCCGGAGCACGTGGGGGCAGCTGGTGGCTGGTGGCTGGCGGTGTTAGAAACCCAAAGGACAGAGAAGTGCTGGCCCTAGAAGTGAGGGCTGGGACGCCGGTGGTGGGGTGCACATCCTGGGATCCTGTAGGGTTTAGCAGCACCAACAGAAACAGCGTTAAAAAGGACAGAAGAGCTCAGTGGAGAACAGATGCCTCTGTTCTGAGATAGAAGCTGGGATTTGGCCACTGCTGCTCTGACTCTCAGAAGAGCCACAGCAAACAGCCAAGGAAAGCCACCAGAGAACAAAAGCCTGGAAATACCAGCTCACAGTGTGATCATCTCCATCCCCCCTTGCAGGGGACAGGGAGACTCTACCCAAACAGGGTTGCCTGAGTATGAGCGCAGCAGGCCCCTCCCCCAGAAGGCAGCCTGAAAACTCAAGAAGCACACATCCCTAAGGTCTCTATAAAACAAGTGCACACTGCATGGGTCCTGGTCAATAATTTGGGCTCTGGATCACCCCACAACCTTTCCCCATCAGAACGACGAGAAGGAGAAATCCCCCCCAGCAAAGAAAAGACAATGAGTCTGTGGCCTCTGCCACAGAACTAATGGATATGGATATAACCAAATTATGAGAAATGGAATTCAGAGTAACAATGTTCAAGATGATGTGTACACTTGAAAAAATATTAATGAAAATATGAACAAGAATATAGAATCTCTAGGGGCGGAAATGAGACCAAACCTGGCAGAAATTAAAAATGCTATGAATCAAATGCAGTCTAAACTAGATGTTCTGATGGCCAGGGTAAATGAGGCAGAAGAACGAATTAGTGAATAGGAGGATGGGTTAGAAGAGGAAGCTAAAACAGAAACTTGGCTCAAAAAAATCCAATCTCAAGAATGTAGGTTATGGGAGATTACTGAATCAATGAAACGTTCCAATGTCAGAATCATCAGCATCCCCGAGGGGTTAGAGAAAAACAGAGGTCTAGAAGAGATATTTGAACACATTGTAGCTGAAAACTTGCCTAATCTAGCAAAGGAAACAAGCATTCGTGTCCAAGAGGCAGAGAGGACCCCTCCAAAGCTCAACCACGACAAACCTATGCCACGTCACGTCATAGTGCAATTTGCAAATATTAGACCCAAGGATACAGTATTGAAAGCGGCCAGGACAAAGACAGTTCTCACATACCAAGGCAAAGGTATCACAATTAGGTCAGACCTGTCTACATAGACCTGGAATGAGAGAAAGGGTTGGGGGGGCATTTTAAAGCTCTTTCAGAGAAAAACATGCAGGCAAGGATCCTTTATCCAGCAAGGCTGTCATTCAGAATTGATGGAGAGATAAAGACCGTCCAGAATTGCCAGTCACTGACCAATTTTGTAACCACGAAACCAGCCCTACAGGAGATATTAAGGGGGATTCTATGAACGTAAAAAGGTCCCAAGAGTGATACAGAACAGAAAGTGACAATCTATAGAAACAAAGACTTTACAGGCAACATGACATCATTAAAAACATATCTCTCAATAATCACTCTCAATGTGAATGCCCTAAATGCTCCCATAAAACATTACAGGGTTGAAGATTGGATAAAAAGACATGACCCATCCATTTGCTGTCTACAAGAGACTCATTTTGAACCTAAAGATATATCCAGACTGAAAGTAAAGGGATGGAATCCCATCTTTCATGCCAATGGACCTCAAAAAAAGCTGGGGTAGCAATTCTCGTATCAGACAGATTGGATTTTAAACTTAGGACTGTAGTTAGAGATACAGAAGGACACTATATTATTCTTAAAGGATGTATCGAACAGTTGGATATGACAATTATAAATATTTATGCCCCCAACAGGGGAGCAGCAAGATACACAAGCCAACTCTAAATCAGAGAAAGAGACATATAGATAAAAATACATTAATAGTAGGGGACCTCAACACTCTACTATCAGCAATAGATAGATCACCTAAGCAGAAAATCAACAAAGAAACAAGAGCTTTGAATGACATACTAGATGAGCTAGACCTCATACATACATAAAGACCACTACACCCCAGAACAAAAGAATACTCATTCTGTTCTAATGGACATGGAACATTCTCAAGAACAGATCATGCTCTGGGTTACATAACAGGTCTCAACTGATATCAAAAGCCTGAAATTATTCTTTGCATATTCTCAGACCAAAATACTTTGAAATTGGAATTCAATCACAAGGAAAAATTTGGAAGAAACTCAAAAACTTAGAGACTAAGAACCATTCTGCTCAAGAATGATTCGATAAAGCAGGAAATCAAAAATCAATTTAAACAATTTATGGAGACCAATGAGAATGAAAACATATCGGTCCAAAACTTATGGGACACTGCAAAGGCAGTCTTAAGGGGAAAATACATAGCCATCCAAGCCTCACTCAAAAGAATAGAAACATCTAAAATGCAGTTTTTATATTCTCATCTCAAGAAGCTGGAGCTGCAACAGAAGAAGAGGCCCAACCCACGCATGAGAAAGCAGTTGATCAAGATTAGAGCAGAGATCAATGAATTAGAAACCAGGAGCACAGTAGAGCAGAAAAACAGAACTAGAAGCTGGTTCTTTGAAAGAATAAATAAAATAGATAAACCACTGGCAAGACTTATCCAAAAGAATAGAGAAAGGACCCAAATTAATAAAATTGTGAATGAAGAGGGAGAGGTCACAACCAGCACCAATGAAATAGGAAGGAGCATTAGAAACTTTTATCAACAGCTTTATGCCAATAAATTAAGCAACCTGAGAGAGATGGAGGCCTTCCTGGAAACCTATAAACTACCAAGACAGAAACAGGAATAAATTGATTTTTAAACAGACCAATTAATTATGAAGAGATTGAAACAGTGATTAAAAACCTTCCAAAAAACAAAACTTCAGTGCCATATGGATTCACCGGGGAATTCTACCACACATTCAAAGAAGAAATAATACCTGTTCTCCTAAAGGTATTTCAAAAAACCGAAACAGAAGGAAAACTACCATACTGATTCTATGAGGCCAATATTACCTTGATCCCCAAACCAGGCAAAGACCCCACCAAAAAGGAGAATTACAGACCAATATCCCTGATGAATATGTACACCAAAATTCTCAACAAGATTCTTGCTAGTAAGATCCAAAAGTACATTAAAAGGATTATCCATCATGACCAAGTGGGTGGGATTCATCCCTGGAATGCAAGGGTGGCTCAACATTTGCAAATATGTCACTGTGATAGATTATATCAATGAGAAAAAAAGACACTAATCATATGATCCTCTCAAATGCAGAAAAAGCATTTGACAAAATATAGCATCCTTTCCTGATTAAAACACTTCAGAGTGTAGGGATAGAGGATACATTCCTCAATCTCATAAAAAAATCTATGAAAAGCCTACAGCAAATATCATTCTCAATGGAGGAAAGCTAGAAGCCTTTCCCTTAAGATCAGGAACATGACAAGGATGCCCACTCTCGCCATTATTATTCAACATAGTACTCGAAGTCCTTGCAACAGCATTCAGACAACAAAAAGGCATAAAAGGTATCCAAACTGGCAAAGAAGAAGTCAAACTGTCTCTCTTCGCAGATGACATGATACTCTATATGGAAAACCTAAAAGAATCCACCCCCAAACTACTAGAAGTCATAGAGTAATTCAGTAATGTGGCGGGATACAACATCAATGCTCAGAAATCAGTTGCATTTCTATACACGAACAATGAGACTGAAGAAAGAGAAATTAGGGAATTGATTCCATTTGCAATAGCACCAAAAATCATACGATATCTCGGAATTAACTTAACCCGAGAGGTAAAGGATATATTCTCTACAAACTAGAGAAAACTGATGAAAGACATTGAAGAAGATACAAAAAGATGGAAAACATTCCATGCTTTATTCACCACAACCAAGTGGGATTCATTCCTGGGCTGCAAGGCTGGTTCAACATCTGCAAATCAATGGATACACTACAGTAATAAAAGAAAGGACAAGAATCATATGATCCTCTCAATAGATGCAGAAAAGGCAACTGACAAAGTACAGCATCATTTCTTGAGTAAAACTCTTCACAGTGTGGGGATAGAGTGACTGTACCTCAGTATCTTTACAAAATCCAGATATAAAAGGCCCATAGTAAATATTACTCTCAATGGGGAAAACCTGAGAGCTTTTCCCCTAAGGTCAGGAAGATGACAGAGATGGCCAATATCACTAATGTTGTTCAACATATTCCTGAAAGTTCTAGCCTTAGCAATTAGACAACAAAAATAAGTAAAAGGTATCCGAATCAGCACAGAAGAAGTCAAACTCTCACTCTTCATAGATGACATGATACTCTATATGAAAGCCCAAAAGACTTCACCCCAACATTGCTAGAACTCATACAGGAATTCACAAAGTGGCAGGATGTTAAATCAATGCACAGAAATAAGTTGCATTTTTATACACTAACAATGAGACAGAAGGAAGAGAAATTTAGGAGTCAATCCCATTTACAATTACACCCAAAACCATGATATGTAGGAATAAACCTAACAATAGAGGCAAAGAATCTGTACTCAGAAAACTACAGAACACTCATTAATGAAATTGAGGAAGACACAAAGAAAAGGAAAAGTGTTCCATGATCATGGATTGGAAGAACAAATATTATTAAAATGTCTATGCTACCCAGAGCAATCTACACATTCAATGGAATCCCTATCAAATAGTATCAACTTTTTTTTTCACAGATCTGGAACAATTATAAGTTGTGTATGGAACCAGAAAAGAACCCTAATAGCCAAAGGAATGTTGAAAAAGAAAATCAAAGCTAGTGACATCACAATGCCAGATGTCAAACTATATTAAAAAGCTGTAATAATCAAAACAGTAGGGTACTGGCAAAAAACAGACACATAAATCAATGTAACAGAATAGAGAGCCCAGAAATGGACCCACAACCCTATGCTCAACTAATCTTTGACAAAGCAGGAAAGAATATCCAATGGAAAAAAGACAGTGTCTTGAATAAGTGGTGCTCGGAAAATTGGACAGTCACATGTAGAAGAACGAAGCTAGGTCATTTTCTTATTATATCATATACAAAAATAGACTCAAAATTGATGGAATAGCTAAATGTGAGACAGGAATCCATCAAAATCTTAGAGATGAACACAGGCAATAACCTGTTACCTAAGCCACACCAACTTCTTGTGAGACACGTCTCCAAAGGCAACAGAAACGAAGAAAAATGAACTATTGGTTCTTCATCAAGATAAAAATTTTTTGCACAGCTAAAGAAACAGTTGACAAAACCAAAAGACAACCGACAGAATGGGAAAAGATATTTGCAAATGTCTTATCAGAGAAAGGGCTTGTATTTAACATCTATACAGGACTTAACAAAATCAAGACCGATACTCAAAAAAACAAAACAAAACAATACAAAAAATCCAGTCAAGAAATGGGCAAAAGATACGAACAGACACTTCTCCAAAGACATACAAATGGCCAACAGACATGAAAAAATGCTCAGCATCACTTGGTATCAGGGAAATACAAGTCAACACCACAATGAGATACCACCTCACACTGGTCAGAATGGCTAAAATTAAGAAGTCAGGAATTGACCTATGTTAGTGAGGATGCAGAGAAAGGGAAATACTCTTACACTTTTGGTGGGAATGCAAGCTGGTGTAGCCACCCTAGAAAACAGTATGAAGGTTCCTCAAACAGTTGAGAATAGAACTACCCTAGGACCTAGCAATTGCATTCCTAGGTATTTACTAATGTAGTGATCCAAAGGCGCACCTGCACCCCAATGTTTATAGCAGCAATGTGCACAAGAACCAAACTGTGGAATGAGCTCAGATGTTGGATAGGTGAATGCATAAAGAAAATGTGATTTTAGATAGATAGATGATAGATAGATAGATAGATAGATAGATAGATAGATAGATAGGTAATAGATGATAGATGATAGAGGTATAGATGTAGATATAGATCTGCATACATAATACTACTCAGCCTTCAAACCCATACTTCTCAGCCTGTAGATATATATCTCTATATATGTAGATACATACATACATAATACTCAGCCTTCAAAAAATGAAATCTTGTCTTTTGCAATGACATGGATGGAATTTGAGGGTATTACACTAAGCAGAATAAATCAACCAGAGAAAGACAATTCTCATATGATCTCACACATATGCGGAATTTAAGAAAAAAAGCAGATGACCATAAGGGCAGGAAGGGGAAAATAAAAAAGACAAAATCAGAGAGGTATACAAACCATAAAATACTCTCAATCATAGGAAACAAACAGGGTTGTTGGAAGGCAGATGGGTGGGGGGATGGGGTAACTGAATGATGGACATTAAGGAGGGTATGTGATATAACGAGTACTGGGTATTAATTAAGTGAGGAATCACTGAACTCTAGCCCTGAAACTAATAATAACACTCTATGTTAATTAACTGAATTTAATTAAAAAATAAAATTGAAGTAAATTTTAAAAAAATAAATAAAAGTTGGAATTTGGAAAGTAAGTCCTGTGCCTGGGACATCACTGTCTGGCTGAACAGAGTTCTGATGGAAACCTGGGAGACAAGAGTGATTGACTGTTTTTCTGTGAAGGTTCACTGAAGAGTGTGGTTTGCAAACCTTTAGCTCTGGGGCCAGAAAGCTGTTCACCACAACATTCATCCCCCCCAACAGTGCAGAAAGTTTTCAGGGAGAAAAATGGTGCCACATAGTAGAATCTGGGGACACTTACATTGAGCTCTGCCTCTGCAAAAGGGAGGTGCATTTGTAATAGGGCAGGTGCAACAGGACCCTCTTCCTGAAGACCAGGAGCAACAACCTGCTTACACCAAGTTTGCTGATCGTGGAGGGCTGCAAAACTTCAGCTCTTGGAGAAAACTGTATATTGAATTCTTTGTTTTTTTTTTTTTTATTCCTTAGTCATTCAGTATTATTTTTTCAGTTATTTTCTCAATTTTTTTGTTTTGTTTTGTTTCTGTTTTTGTATTTTGTTTGTTTTTTCTGTTGTCTTTGCTATTTTCTGCTTTTCTTTCTTCTTTTCCTTTCTGGAAAAAATGAAAGGACAGAGAAATTCATCCCAAAAGAAAGAACAGAAGGTAGTAATCACTGCAGGGGATTTAATCAATATGGATATAAGTAAGATGTCCAAACTAGAATTTAAAACATAGACTATAAATATACTAGCTGGGCTTGAAGAAAGCATAGAAGACAATAGAGAATCACTTCCAGTAGAAATACAAGAACTAAAATTTAGTCAGGCTGAAATTATAAATACTATTAGTGAGATTCAATCCCAAGTGGAGGCTATAAACACAAGGATTATTGAGGCAGAAGAGTAAATCAGTGATATAGAATATAAAATGATGGAAGACAAGTAAGCTGAAAAGAAGAGAGAAAGAAAACTATTAAATCAAGAAGGGAGACATAGAGAACCCAGCAATTTCATAAAGTGGAATTATATCTGAATAAAACAGGTACCAGAAGATGAGGAGCTGAAGAAAGGGGTAGAAGGTTCATTTGAACAAATTTTAGGTAAGAACATCTCTAATCTGGGGAAGGAAACAAGCATTCAAGTCCAGAAGGCACAGAGAATTCCCCTCAAAGTCAATAAAAATAGGTCAACACCCAATACATAATCCTGAAACTTGCAAATTTCAAAGATATAAACAAAATCCTGAAAGCAGCTCGGGAAAGGGGGTCCTTAACTTACAAGTGTAGACACATAATGCTTGCAGCAGACCTGTCCACTGAGACCTGCCAGGCCAAAAGGGACTGGCATGAGATAGTCACTGAACTAAATGGGAAAAATATGCAGTCAAGAATACTTTATCTTGCAAGCCTGTCATTCAGAATAGAAGAAGAATGGATAGTTTCCAGGATAAAAAAACAATAAAGGAATATGTGAACACCAAACCACTCTCAGAAGAAATATTAAAGGGGATCTTTTGGGTGAGAGAGAGCCCAAAAGTAACAAAGACCAGAAAGGAACAGAGAAAATCTACAGGAACAGCAATTTCACAGGTAATAGAAATGCGCCAAATTCATGTCTTTCAATAACTATTCTGAATGTAAATGGACTAAATGCTCCAATCAAAAGACATAGGTATCAGAATGGATTAACACACACACACACACACACACACATACACACACACACACAAGACCCACTGATATGCTGCTTACGAAAGACTCAAGACCCACTGATATGCTGCTTACGAAAGACTCATTTTAGACTCAAAGACACCTCCAGATTGAAAGTGAGGGGATGGAGAAACATTTATCATGCTAACAGACATCAAAAGAAAGCTGGAGTAGCCATCCTCCTATAAGGCAACTAGATTTTATACCAACAGGACTGTAAGAAGAGATGAAGGAAACTATAGCATAATAAAGGGATCTATCTAACATGAAGACCTAACAATTCCAAATATTTATGCTTCTAACTGGGGAGCAGCCAAATATATAAACCAATTAATAACAAAATTACAGAAACTCATTAATAATAATACAATAATAATAGGGGCCTTTAACACCCCACTCACAGCAATGGACAGATCATCTAAGAAGAAGACCAACAAGGATATAATGGACATACTGGACCAGATGGACTTAACAGATATAGTCAGAGCATTTCATCCTAAAACAGATGAATACACATTCTTGTCTACAGCACATGGAAGATTCTCCAGAACAGATCACATACTGGCTAAAACATCAGTTGTCAACTACTACAAAAAGACTGAGATCATGCCATGCATAGTTTCAGACCACAATACTATGAAACCTAAAGTCAACCACAAGAAAAAATTGGAAGGACCACAAGTACATGGACGTTAAGAGCATATTATTATAAAGAATGAATGGGTCAACAAGAAAATTAAAGAAGGAATAAAAAGGGAAGCAAATGAAAATGAAAACACATCAAAAACATTTCAAAACATTGGGATGCAGGAAAGGCGGACTTAAGAGGGAAGTATATAGTAATACAGGACTTCCTCAAAAACAAGAAAAGTCTAAAATACACAGCCTAACCTTAGACCTTAAGAAGCTGGAAAAAGAACAGCAAATAAAACCTAAATCCAGCAGGGGAAGAGAAATAATAAAGATTAGAGCAGAAACCAATGATATAGAAAACAAACAAACAAACAAACAAACAAAAAGCCACTAGAACAGATCAACCAAACTAGGAGCTGGATCTCTGAAAGTACCAATAAGATTTATAAATCCCTGCCCAGATGTATCAAAAAGAAAAAATGGACCCAAATAAATAAAATCATGAAGGAAAAAGGAGGGATCATAACTAACACTGAAGAAATACAAACACTTGTAAGAGAATATTATGAGCACTTACATGCCAACAAATTAGGCATCTGGAAGAAATGGATGCATTCCTAGAAACATATAAACTATCAAAACTGAAACAAGAAGAAATTGAAAACCTGAACAGACCCATAGCCAGCAAATAAATTGAATCAGGAATCAAAAATCTCCCAACAAACAAGAGTCCCTGGCCAGATAGCTTCCCAAGGGAATTATGTCAAACATTTAAAGAATAATTAGGGGGTCCTGGGTGGTTCAGTTGGTTAAGCATCTGTCTTCAGCTCAGGTCATGATCTCAGGGTTCTGGGATCGAGCCTTAGGTCAGGCTCCCTGCTCAGGGGGGAGCCTGCTTCTCCCTCTTCTCCCCACTCGTGCTCTTTCTCTCTCTCAAATAAATAAATTAAATCTTTAAAAAAAAAAGAAAGCAAAGGGATGGAAAAAACTTACCATGCAAATGGAAGCAAAAAAGAAAGCTGCATAGAAATACTTATATAGGATAAAATGTATTTTTTAAAAACTGTAACAAGAGACAAAGAAGTACACTGCTTAGTGATACAGGGAAAAACCCAACAAGCAGATATAACAATTTTAAATATTTATGGACCAGAAATGGGTGCACCTTTATACATAAAGTAATTAGTAACACACATAAAGGAAGAAATTGACAAAACTGCAATACTAGTGGGGAACGCTAACACACCTTAACAGGAATAAGTATATCATCCAGGCAGAAAATCGACAAGGAAACTGTGGCTTTGAATGACAAATTGAACAAGATGGACCTAACAGATTCAGAACATTCTACCCAGTATGTGGAATGCACATTCCTTTCAAGGGCTCATGGAATCTTTCTCCCAATAAATCACATGTAATACCACAAAGAAGTCTGAGTCAATTCAAAAAGTTTGAAATCCTATCATGCATCTTTTCTGACTACAATGCTTTGTAAATAAAGCATTGTGATTGTTAGAAATCAATCACAAAAAAATATATATTGGAAGGAACACAAATATGCAGAGACTAAGTAACAGGCTACTAAACAATGAATGGGTCAAAGAGATCAAAGAAGAAATTTAAAAAAAATACATGAAGATGGAAATCCAACAGTGGGCTGCCTAGGGGGCTCAGTCTGTTAAGCATCTGACTTCAGCTCAGGTCATGCTCTTTTTTTTTAAATTAAATTTTTAAATTTTATTATGTTATCTTAGTCACCATACAGTACTTCATTAGTGTTTGATGTACTGTTCCATGATTCATTGTTTGCATATGACACCCAGTGATCCATGCAATATGTGTACTCTTTAATACCCATCACCAGGCTAACCCATTCCTTCACGCTCCTCCACTCTGAAACCTTCAGTTTGTTTCCCGGAGTCCATAGTCTCTCATGGTTCGTTCCCCCTTGGGTTTACCCCCCCTTCATTCTTCCCTTCCTTCTCCTACCAATCTTCCTATTTCTTATGTTCTATAAATGAGTGAAACCATATGATAAATGTCTTTCTCTGCTTGACGTATTTCACTTAGCACAATCCCCTCTAATTCCATCCAAGTCGATGCAAATGGTGGGTATTCATCCTTCCTGATGGCTGAGTAATATTCCATTGTATATATGGACCACATTTTCTTTACCCATTCGTCTGTGGAAGGGTATCTTGGCTCCTTCTACGGTTTGACAATTGTGGCTATTGCTGCTATAAACATTTGGGTGCATGTGGCCCTTCTCACTACATCCGTATCATTGGGGTAAATACCCAGTAGTGCAATTGCTGGGTCCTAGGGTAGCTCTATTTTTAGCTTTTTGAGGAACCTCCACACTGTTTTCCAAAGTAGCTGTACCAACATGCATCCCCACCAACAGTGTAAGAGAGTCCCCCATTATCCACATCCTCTCCAACATTTGTTGTTGCTTGCCTTGTCAATTTTTGCCATTCTGACTGGTGTAAGGTGTTATCTCAATGTAGTTTTGATTTGAATTTCCCTGATGGTTAATGATGTTGAACATCTTTTCATGTGGCTGTTAGCCATTCATATGTCTTCTTTGGAGAAGTGTCTGTTCATGTCTTCTGACCATTTTTTGACTTGATAATTTGTTTTTTGAGTGTTGAGTTTGAGAAGTTCTTTATAAATCTTGGATACCAGCCCATTATTTGTAGTGTCATTTGCAAATATCTTCTCCCACTCCCTGGGCTGCCTCTTTGTTTTGTGGACTGTTTCCTTTGCTCTGCAGAAGCTTTTTATCTTGACAAAGTCCCTGAAGTTAATTTTCTCTTTTCTTTTCCTTGCCTTTGGAAACGTGTCTTGAAATAAGTTACTGTGGCTGATGTCGAAGAGGATACTGCCTATGTTCTCCTCTAGGATTTTGATGGATTCCTGTCTCACATCGAGGTCTTTCATCCATTTAGAGTTTATCTTTGTATATGGTGTAAACGAATGGTCCTGTTTCATTCTTCTATATGTAGCTGTCCAATTTCCCCAGCACCATTTATTGAAGAGACTGTCTTTTTTCCACTGGATGTTTTTTCCTGCTTTGTCAAAGAAGAGTTGCCCCAAGAGCTGAGAGTCCATTTCTGGGGTCTCTATTCTGTTCCATTGGTCTATGTGTCTGTTTTTGTGCCAGTACCATGCTGTCTTTGTGATCACAGCTTTGTAGTATAGCATGAAATCCGGCAACGTGATGCCCCCAACTTTGTTTTTCCTTTTCAAAAATTCCTTGCTGTTTCTGGACCTTTTCTGGTTCCACACAAATTTAAGGGCTGTTTGTTACAGTTCTTAGAAAAATGTCATTGGTATTTTAATCAGGATGGCACTGAAAGTGTAGATTGCTCTAGGCAGCATAGACATTTTAACAATGTTTATTCTTCTGATCCATGAGCATGAAGTGTTTTTCCATCTTTTTGTGTCTTCTTCCATTTCTTTGATAAGTGTTTGGTAGTTCCTAGAGTATACTTTCCCTCTTTGTTTACGTTTATTCCAAGGTATCCTATGGTTTTTGGTGTTATTGTAAATGGAAATGATTCCATAATTTCTCCTTCTACAGTTATATTGTTAGTGTATAGGAAATCAGATAATTTCTGTGCATTGATTTTGTCTCCTGCCACATTACTGAACTGCTGTATGAGTTTTAGTAATTTAGGGGTGGAGTCTTTTGGGTTTTCCACATAAAGTATCATGTCGTCTATGAGAGAGAGTGTTTGACTTCTTCTTTGCTAATTTGAATAACTTCTATTTCTTTGTGTTGTCTGATTCTTGTTGCTAGAACTTCTAGTAGTATGTTGAACAATAGTGCCAAGAACGGGCATCCTCATCGTGTTCCTGATCTTAAGGGAAAGGCTCTCAGCTTTTCCCCATTGAGAATGATATTTCCTCTGGCATTCTCATAGATGGTTTTTATGAAATTGAGGAATGATCCCTCTATCCATACACTCTGAAAAATTTTAATCAGGAAATGATGCTGTATTTTGTTAAATGCTTTTCTGCATCAATTGAGAAGACCATATGTTTCTTGTCTATTCTCTTATTAATGTGTTCTATGACATTGATGGATTTGCAAATGTTGAACCAACTCTGCATCACAGGAATAAATCCCACATGGTGGTGATGGATAGTCCTTTTACTGTACTATTGGATCCTGTCAGCTAGTCTCTTGTTGAGAATTTTGGCATTGGTATTTATTAGGGATATCACTCTGTAATTCTCCATTTTCAATGGGTCTTTGCCTGGTTTTGGGATTAAGGTAATGCTGGCTTCATAGAATGAGTTTAGAAGTTTTCCTTCTTTTTCTGTTTTTTTTTTTTTTTTGAAAAAGCTTCAGGAAGTAAGTATTATTTCTTCTTTGAATATTGGTCGAATTCCCAGGGAATCCCTCAGGTCCTGGACTCTTGTCTTTGGGGAGTTTTTTGATCACTTCTTCAATTTGGTTACTGCTTATTGGTCTATTCAGATTGCCAATTTCTTCCTCTTACAGTCTTGGCATTTTATAGGTTTCCAGGAAGGCATCATTTCTTCCAGGTTGCTTAATTTATTGGCATATAGTCATTGATAATAATTTCTAATAATTGTTTCTATTTCCCTGGTATTAGTAGTGATCTCTCCCCCTTCATTCATAATTTTATTAATTTGGGTCATCTCTCTTTTCTTTTGGATAAGTCTTGCCAGTGTTTTATCAATCTTCTTAATTTTTTCAAAGAACCAGCTTCTAGTTTTGTGGTGTTGGTTTTTTTAAATAATATTTATTTTGTTATATTAGTCACCATAGAGAACATCCCCAGTTCTGGATGCAATGTTCCATGATTCATAACTTGTGTATAACACCCAGTGCACCATGCAATCTGTGCCCTCCTTAATACCTATCACTGGCCTATCCCAATCCCCCACTCCCCTCCCCTATGAAGCCCTCAGTTTGTTTCCCAGAATCCACAGTTTCTCATGATTCATTCCCCCTTCTGTTTACCCCCTCTTCTTTCTTCTGTTCCTTCTCCAACCGATCTTCCTATTTCTTATGTTCCATAAATGAGTGAAACCATACGATAATTGTCTTTCTCTGCTTGACTTATTTCAATTAGCATAATCTCCTCCAGTCCCGTCCATGTTGCTGAAAATGTTCTGAAATTGTTCTTTCTGATGGCTGAGTAATATTCCATGTATATATGGACCACATCTTCTTAATCCGGTCATCTGTTGAAGGGCATCTCAGCTCCTTCCATGATTTAGCTATTGCGGACAATGCTGCTATGAACATTAGGGTGCATATGGCCCTTCTCTTCACTACGTCTATACCTTTGGGGTAAATACCCAGTAGTGCAACAGCTGGATCATAGGGTAGCTCAATTGTTAACTTTTTAAGGGACCTCCACACTGTTTTCCAAAGTGGCTGTACCAACTTGCATTCCCACCAGCAGTGTAAGAGGGATCCCCTTTCTCCACATCCTCTCCAACAGTTGCTGTTTCCTGCCTTCTCCATTTTTGCCATTCTAACTGGTGTAAGGTGGTATCTCAAGGTGGTTTTGATTTGAATTTCCCTGATGGCTAATGATGTTGAACATTTTTTCATGTGTCTGTTAGCCATTTGTATGTCTTCATTGGAAAAGTGTCTGTTCATATCTTCTGCCCATTTATTGATTTGATTATTTGTTTCACATGTATTGAGTTTGAGGAGTTCTTTGTAGATCTTGGATACCAGTTTTTTTTCTGTAGTGCCATTTGCAAATATCTTCTCCCATTCTTGGGCTGCCTCTTAGTTTTTTGGATGGTTTCCTTGACTGTGCAGAAGCTTTTTCACTTGATGAAATCACACAAGTTCATTTTATCTTTTGTTTCTCTTGCCTTTGGAAATGCGTCATGAAAAAAGTTGCTGTGGCTGATGTCAAAGAGGTTGCAGCCTATGTTCTCCTCTAGGAGTTTGATGGATAACTGTCTCATATCGAGGTCCTTCAACCATTCAGAGTTTATCTTTGTGTATGGTGTGAGAGAGTGGTCAAGTTTCATTCTTTTGCATGTAGCTGTCCAATTTTCCCAGCACAATTTATTGAAGACTGTCTTTTTTCCACTGGATGTTTTCTCCTGTTTTGTCAAACATAAGTTGCCCAAAGAGCCAAGGGTCCATTTCTGGGTTCTTTATTCTGTTCCATTGGTCTATGTGTCTGTTTTTGTGCCAGTACAATGCTGTCTTTGTGATCACAGCTTTGTAGTATAGCTTGAAATCCGGCAACCTGATGCCCCAAGCTTTTTTTTTTCCTTTTCAACATTTCCTTGGGGATTCAGAGCCTTTTCTGGTTCCACATAAATTTAAGGGCTGTTTGTTCCAGTACTTTGAAAAATGTCATTGGTATTTTGATCGGGATGGCATTGAAAGTGTAGATTGCTCTGGGTAGCATAGACATTTTAACTATGTTTATTCTTCCGATCCATGAGCATGGAATATTTTTCCATCTTTTTGTGTCTTCTTCAATGTCTTTCAAGAGTGATTTGTAGTTTCTTCAATATAGATCCTTTATGTCTCTGGTTAAGTTATTTCCTAGATAACGTATGATTTTTTGTGCTATTGTTAATGGAGTGGATTCCCTAATTTCTCTTTCTTTAGTCTCGCTCGTGTATAGAAATGCAACTGATTTCTGAGCATTGATTTTGTATGCCACCACATTACTGAATTGCTCTATAACTTCTAGTAGTTTGGGGGTGGATTCTTTTAGGTTTTCCATATAGGGTATCATATCATTTGTGAAGAGACACATTTTGACTTCTTCTTAGCCAATTTGGATACCTTTTATCCCTTTTTGTTGTCTGTTTGCTGTCGCAAGGACTTCTAGTACTATGTTGAATAATAGTTGCGAGTGTGGGCATCCTTGTCGTGTTCCTGATCTTAAGGGAAAGGCTTTCAGCTTTTCCCCATTGAGAATGATATTCATTGTAGGCTTTTCATAGATGGTTTTTATGAAATTGTGGAATGTACCCTCTATCCCTACACTCTGAAGGGTTTTAACCAGGAAAGATGCTGTATTTTGTCAAATGCTTTTTCTGCATCTATTGAGAGGATCATATGGTTCTTGTGTCTTCTCTTACTAATGTGATCTATCACACTGATTGATTTGTGAATGTTGAACCATGCTTGCATCCCAGGGATGAATCCCACTTGGTCATGATGGATAATCCTTTTAATGTACTGTTGGATCCTATTAGCTAGGATCTTGTTGAGAATTCTGGCATCCATATTTATCAACGAAATTGGTCTGTAATTCTTTTTGATGGGGTCTTTGCCTGATTTGGGCATCAAGGTAATACTGGCCTCATAGAATGAGTTTGGTAGTTTTCCTTCTGTTTCTATTTTTTGAAACAGCTTCAGGAGAATAGGTATTATTTCTTCTTTGAATGTTTTTTAGAATTCCCCGGGGAATCCGTCAGGCCCTGGACTCTTGTTTTTGGGGAGGTTCTTGATCACTGCTTCAATCTTTTCATAATTAATCAGTCTGTTTAAATAATCAATTTCTTCTGATTTCAGTCTTGTTAGTTTATAGGATTCCAGGAAGGCTTCCATTTCTTCCAGTTTGTATTTTATGGGCATTAAGTTGTTGATAAGAGTTTCTTATGATCCTTCCTATTTCATTGGTGTTGGTTGTGATCTCTCCCCTTTCATTCACAATTTTATTAATTTGCATCCTTTCTCTATTCTTTTGAATAAGTCTGGCCAGTGGCTTATCAATCTTATTTATTCTTTCAAAGAACCAGCTTCTAGTTCTGTTGGTCTGCTCTACTATGCTCCTGGTTTCTAATTCATTGATCTCTGCTCTAATCTTGATCACCTGCATTCTCGTGCATGGGTTAAGCCTATTCTTCTGTTCCAGCTCCAGCTTCTTGAGGTGAGAATATAAAAACTGCATTTTAGATTTTCCTATTCTTTTGAGTGAAGCTGGGATGGCTATGTATTTTCCCCTCAGGATTGCCTTTGCAGTGTCCCACATGTTTTGGACGGATGTGTTTTCATTCTCATTGGTCTCCAGAAATTGTTTTAACTGATGTTTAATTTCCTGGTTTACCCAATCATTTTGAGCAGAATGGTTCTTAGTTTCCAAGTGTTTGAGTTTCTTCTAAATTTTTCCTTGTGATTGAGTTCCAGATCCAAAGCATTGTGGTGTGAGAGTATGCAGGGAATCAGACTTTTGGTATGAGTGGAGACCTGTTTTGTGACCCAGTATAGGGTCTATTCTGGAGAAAGTTCCATGTGCATTCAAAAAGAATGAGTATTCTGTTTTTCTAGGGGGTAGTGTTCTATATATACCTATGAGGTCCGTGTGGTCCAGTATGTCATTCAAAGCTCTTGTTTCTTTGTTGATTTTCTGCTTAGGTGATCTGTCTATTGCTGAGAGCGGAGTGTTGAGGTCCCCCACTATTAATGTATTTTTATCTATATTTCTCTTTATTCTGGTTAAGAGTTAGCATATGTTTCTAGCTGCTCCCCTGTTGGGGGAATAGATATTTATAACTGACATATCCACTTGTTGGATACATCTTTTAAGAATAATATAGTGTCCCTCTGTATCTCTCACTACAGTCTTTAGTTTAAAATCTAATCTGTCTGATATAAGAATTGCTACCCCAGCTTTCTTTTGAGGTTCACTGGCATGAAAGATGGTTTTCCATCCCTTTACTTTCATTCTGGATGTATCTTTAGGTTCAAAATGAGTCTCTTGCAGACAGCAAATGGATGGGTCATGTGTTTTTATCCAATCTGCAATCCTGTGGTGTTTTATGGGAGCATTTAGGCCATTCACATTGAGAGTGATTATTGAGAGATATGATTTTAATGATGTCATGTTGCCTGTAAAGTCTTTGCTTCTATAGATTGTAAATTTCTGTTCTGTATCACTCTTAGGGTCTGTTTACTTTTATAGAAACCCCCTTAATATCTCATGTAGGGCTGGTTTGTTGGTTATGAATTCCTTCAGTTTCTGCCGATCTTGGAAGTTCCTTATGTCTCCATCAA
Organism: Ursus maritimus; assembly: GCF_017311325.1. Classification (NCBI taxonomy): domain Eukaryota; kingdom Metazoa; phylum Chordata; class Mammalia; order Carnivora; family Ursidae; genus Ursus; species Ursus maritimus. The sequence continues at coordinate 57,879,195 of NW_024423319.1, forward strand.
TTCTGAATGACAGGCTTGCTGGATAAAGGATCCTTGCCTGCATGTTCTTCTCAGATAGAGCTTTGAAAATACCCTGCCAACCCTTCCTAGCCTGCCAGGTCTCTGTAGACAGTTCTGACGTTATTCTGATATTTTTCCCTCTGTACGTAAGGATTTTCTTCTCCCTGGCTGCTTTCAATACTGTATCCTTCTATCTAATATTTGCAAATTGCACTATGATGTGTCGTGGTGTAGGTCTGTTCTCATTGACCTTGGCAGGGGTCCTCTCTGCTTCCTGGAAATGAATAGTTGCTTCTTTTGCCACATTAGGGAAGTTCTCTTCTACAATTTGTTCAAATCTTTTCTAGACCTCTCTCTTTCTCCACCCCCTTGGGGATGCCGATGATTCTGACATTGGAACGTTTCACTGAGTCAGTAATCTCCCATAATCTACATTCTTGAGTTTGGACTTTTTTGAGCCAAGTTTCTGTTTTAACTTTCTCTCTACCATCCCATCTTCCAATTCACTAATTAATTCTTCTGCCTCATTTACCCTTGCCAATTTGGTTTTATTCATATCCATCAGTTCTGTGGCAGAGGCCACAGACTCATTATCTTTTCTTTGCGTGGGGGGGGGATTTCTCCTTCTCATCATTCTGATGAGGAAAGGTTGTGGGGATCCCCAGAGCCCAAGTTATTGACCAGGACAGAGGCAGTGTGCACTTTTTTTATAGAGACCTTAAGGATGTTGGCTTCCTGAATTTTCAGCCTGCCTTCTGGGTGAGGATCCTGCTGCACTGATATTCAGGAAACCCTGTTTGGGTAGAGTTGCCCCATCCCCTGCAAGGGGACATGGGTATGGGCACAATGTAGGCTGGTATTTCCGGCCTTTTGTTCTCTGGCGTCTTCCCCTGGCAGTTTTCTGTGCCTCTTCTGAGAGTCAGAGCAGCAGTGGCCGTATCCTAGCCTCTGTCTCAGAACAGAGATATTGCAGTCCGCTCTCCACTGAGCTATTTTGGCCACTTTAACTCTGTTTCTATCAGTGCTGCTAAAAACCCTGCAGTGACCCGGGATGTGCGCCCCATAGCCTGTTTCCCAGCCCTCACTTCCAGGGTCGGAGCATATCTGTCTTTTGTGCTTCTAACACTGCCAGCACCCCTGTTCCCACTTGTGCTCCTGAGCTCCCGAGCTCCCTGTTTCAGTATGGTTCACGTGGGCTCTGGAGCACCCATATTCAGTCTGGTCATGCGTGCACCCCCGAGCTCTCGGTTTCAGTCTAGTTAAAGTTTACGCTCTGGAGCTCCGGTTTTCAGTTTGGACACGCGCGTGCTCCTGAGCTCCTGGATTTAGTCCGGTTCCAGTGACCGCTCCGGAGCTCCAGTTTTCAGTCTGGTCACATGCATTCCTGGGCTTGCAGTCTCAGTCTGCTTTCTCACGGGTGCGGGTCCGTGAGTCCGGCCCATTCCCCAGCGCAAGTGGCTACTGCTTCCTAGCACCCGAGTGCGGAGGCTCCCTCCCCCTTCCGTTTATCTTCCTATATCTGAGCGCGGATTCACAGCTCCCCGTTTCGTACCTCAATAATCAGTGCTGGAGATGTTCGTTTGTAGAGATCAAGGTGTATCTTCCTGCGTCTCAGGCTGATTCCATGGGTTTTCAGGATGGTCTGGTAGATATCCAGCTCGACTCCGGACCAGTTGAGAAAGAGTCTCCTACTCCTCCGCCATCTTTTCTCCTCCTTGCAGAAAGTGGTCGCTTTTCTGTTCATAGCAATTCTGCTACTCTTTTCTTCATTCTCCAGTTGAGTTCATAGGTATTCAGAATGGTCTGGTAGCTCTCTTGCTGAATTCCTGGGACCAGACGAACTTTAGGTCTCCTGCTCCTCCGCCATCTTGGAACGCCAAGCTGGAGCTCAACTCCTGTTTTAAACTGGGTTCCTTGCAGAAAGTGGTTGCTTTTCTGTTCATAGAGTTGCTGTTATTCTTTTCTTCATTCTCCAGTTGAGTTTGTAGGTGTTAGGAATGGTCTGATAGCTATCTAGCTGGGAATTCCTCTGACCAGACAAAATTTAAGCTTCCTCCTCCTCCGCCATCTTGGACTCCTCTTTCTAGTTTTGTTGATCTGCTCTGATGTATTTCTGGTTTCTAGTTCATTGATATCTGCTCTAATCTTTATTATTTCTCTTCTCCTGCTTGGCTTAGGCTTTATTTGTTTTTCTTTCTCCAGTTCCTCAAGGTGTAAAGTTAGGTTGTGTATTCAGGAATTTTTTTTAAATTTTTATTTATTTATTTATTTTTGAGTGAGGCTTGGATGGCTATGTATTTCCTCCTTAGGACCACCTTTGCAGTATCCCACATGTTTTGGACTGTTGTGTTTTTGTTCTCATTGGTTTCCATGAATTGTTTAAGTTCTTTAATTTCCTGGTTGACCCAAACATTCTTTTTTACTATTATTATGATATGTTAGTCACCACACACTACATCATTAGTTTTGTAGTGTTGATGTAGTGTTTCATGATTCGTTGTTTGTGTATAACACCCAGTGTTCCATGCAATGCATGCTCTCCTTAATACCCAAAACTGGGCTAGCCCACCCCCCACCTTCCTCCCCTCTAAAACCCTTAGTTTGTTTCCCAGAGTCCATAGTCTCTCGTGGTTCATTTCCCCTTCTGTTTACCTCCCCTTCATTTTTCCCTCCCTTCTCCTACTGATCTCCCTGCTATTCCATATGTTCCACAAATGAATGAAACCGTATGATAATTGTCTTTCTCTGCTTAACTTATTTCACTTAGCATAATCTCCTCCAGTCCCATCCATGTTGACGCAAATGTTGGGTAATCGTTCTTTCTGATGGCTGAGTAATATTCAATTGTATATATGGACCACATCTTCTTTATTCATTCTTCTTTTGAAGGGCTTCTTGGCTCCTTCCACAGTTTGGCTACTGTGGACAATGCTGCTATGAACATTGGGGTGTATATGGCCCTTCTCTTCACTACATCTGTATCTTCAGGGTAAATACCCAGTACTGCAATTGCTGTTATGCAAACATTCTTAAGCAGGATGGTCTTTAGTTTCCATGTGTTTAAATATCTTCCAGTTTTTTTCTTGCAATTGAGTTCCAGTTTCAAAGCATTGTTGTCTAAGAATATGCAGGGAATAATCTCAGTCTTTTGGTATCAGTTGAGACCTGATTTGTGACTCAGTATGTGGTCTATTCTGGAGAAAGTTCCATGTGCATTTGAGAAGAATGAGTATTCTTTTGTTTTAGGGTGGAATGTTCTGTATATATCTATGAGGTCCATCTGGTCCAGTGTGTCATTCAAAGCTCTTGTTTCTTGTCGATGTTCTGCTTAGATGATCTGTGTATTGCTATTAATGTATTATTATCAATGTGTTTCTTTATTTTGTTTAACAGTTGGCTTATGTAGTTGGCTGCTCCCATGTTGGGGGCAGAAGTAATTACAGTTGTTATCCTCTTGTTGGATACAACCTTTAAGAATGATATAGTGTCCTTCTCTATCACTACAGTCTTAAACTTAAAATCTATTTTGTCTGATATAAGAATTGCTACCCCAGCTTTCACTTGAGGTCTGTTGGCATGAAAATTGTTCTCCATCCCCTCACTTTCAGTCTGGGGATATCTTTTGGTTCAAAATGAGTCTCCTGTAGACAGCATATGAATGGGTCTTGTCTTTTCATCCAATCTGCAACCTGTGCCATTTCATGGGAGCATTTAGACTGTTTACGTTGCAAGTAGTTATTGAGAGATATGATTTTACTGTTATCATGTTGCCCGTGAAGTCCTTGTTTCTATAGATTGTCTCTGTACATTTCTTTTCTATATCACTCTTGGGGTCTTTCTCCTTTTTTAGGAACACTGCCCCCCCTTTAATTTTTCTTGCAGGCCCAGTGTGGTGGTCACAGATTCTTTCAGTTTCTGCCGTCTTGGAAGCTCTTTGTCTCTGCATCCATTCTGAATGACAGCTTTGTTGGATAAAGAATCCTTGGCTCCATGTTCTTCTCATTTAGTGCCCTGAATATATCTTGACAGTCCTTTCTGGTTTGCCAGGTCTCTGTGTACAGTTCTGATGTTATCTGATGTTCCTCCCTCTTTACATATGAAATCTCTTCCCCCCTCGCCACTTTCAAGATTGTTTCTTTGGATCTAAGATTTATGAATTGTACTATTATATGTCATGGCATCAGTTTGTTCTCATTGATCTTGGGAGGGTCCTCTTGGACACAAATGCTTTTTTCCTTCCCCATATTTGGGAAGTTCTCAGCTATGATTTGCTCAAATACATCTTCTAGATCTCCCTCTCTCTCCATTCCCTCAAAGATCCCAGGAATTCTGATATTGGAAGTCAGTCATTAATCTCTCTCAGTTTGATCCCTTGTGTTTTAATATGTTTTTCCAATTCCACCTCAGTTTCCTTCTTTTCTATCACCTTATCCTCTAGGTCACTAATTCATTCTTCTGCCTCGTTTACCTTAGCTGTCAGAGTATCCAGTTTAGACTGCATTTCATTCATAGTATTTTTAAGTTCAGCCTGATTAGATCTCATTTCTGCCATTAGAGACTCTATATTCTTGTTAATATTTTACTCAAGCCTAGATATCACCTTCTTAATTGTTACTCTGATGCCTATTTCTGACATTTTGTTTACATTCATATCCATTAGTTCTGTGGCAGAGGCCACAGTGTCTGCTTCTCTTCTTTGTTGGGGGTTTCTCCTCTTTGTCATTTTGTTGAAGGGTGGTTGAGGGAATGTACAGAGTCCAAAGAATTAACCATGACCCAAGCAAGATGCACCCGTTTAATAGGGACTTAAGGGTTGTGGGCAACTTGTTCTTCCAGCCTGTCTTCTGGGGGAGGGGCCTGCTGCATTGATACTCAGGCAACCCTGTTTGGGCAGAGTTGTCCTGCCCCCTGTGTGTGGGAGTGATGGACTCAGTGAAGACTGGTTTTGGGGGGCTTTTGTTCTCTGGTGGCTTTCCACGTCTCTTCTGAGAGTCAGAGCAGAAGTGACCACATCCAAACCTGTATCTCAGAATAGAGATATTGAAGTCTGATCTTCACTGAACTCTCCAGGCCACACTGTCTCTGTTTCTGTCTGTGCTACTAAAAACCTCAGTCTCCTGGGTTGTGTGCCCCAGAGCACACACTCTCAGCCACTGTTCCCAGGTCTGGGCACGTCTCTGCCCTTTGTGCTTCTAAAACTGCAAGTCACCCCTGGTTTGCACAGAGGCATCTGTAGCTCCCAGTTTCAGTCTGGGGGGGGGGCTGCCCTAAAGTCCTTTCCCTGCTGCTACCTGTCTGTACATCTGCCTGTTCCCAGCATGGGAGGCTTTTGCCTTCCTGGTACAAGTTCATGGAAGCTCCCTCCCCTTTCTTTTTATCTTCTGATATCTTCTCACAAATCATGGCTTCCTGCTTCATACCTCAAGATCAACCATCAGAGATATTCTGTTTGTGGAGATCCAGATATATCTTCTTACATCTCAGGCTGATTTTGTAGGTGTTCAGAATGGTGTGGTAGATTTCCTGCTCAATTCAGGAGACCAGTTAAAATAGGGTCTGCTACTCCTCTGCCATCTCTTTTCCTCCCCTCTTCAGGTCATGATCTGAGGGTCCTGGGATTGGACCCCATGTCAGGCTTTATGCTCAGCACAGAGTCTTCTCCCTCCCCCTCTCCCATGGTCCTTTCCCTCACTTGTGCTTTCTTTCTCACAAATAGATAAATAAAATCTTTTTAAAAAAACAAAGCAAGCAAAAAAACAAGAGTAAAAAAATATTTGGGATGCAGCAAAAGCCATTTTAAGAAGGAAGTTTATAGCAATACAGGCCTACATCAACTAGCAAGAAAAATCTCAAATAAACAACCTAACTTTACACCTAAAGTAACTAGAAGAAGAACAAAGACTACAGCCAGTAGAAGAAAGGAAATAATGATGATTGGAGCAGAAATAAATGAAATAGGGACCAAAAAATCAGTAGAACAGGTCAATTAAATGGGAACTGTTTTTTTTAAATCAACAAAATGGATAAACTTTATGCTACACTTAACAAGAAAAAAGGAGGACTCAAATAAATATAATCAGAAATAAAGGAGAAATAACAACTGACACCAGAAAAAGGTGTAGGATTATAAGAGAAAATTATGAACCATTACATGGCATCAAATTTGGACAACCTAAAAGAAATGCAGAAATTCTTAGAAACATATAACTTTCTAGAACTGAATCAGGAAGAAATAGGATATGTAAATAGAGTGATTACTAGTGGTGAAATTTAATTATTAATAAAAAACCTCATAACCAGCAAGTCATAACTGATAGATTCACAGTGAATACCAAATATATAATCAAGAGTTAATATTCTTATGCAACTATTTGAAAAAAATAGAATAGAAAGGAAAGCATAAAAATTATTCTGGAAGAGCAACATTACCCTGCTAAAAAAAAAAACAGATAAAGACATTATTTAAAAAAAGGGAGGGACTGCAAGCCTATATCTCTGATGAGCATAGATGAAAAAATCCTTAACAAAATATTAGCAAAGAAAATCCAACAATACATTAAAAAAATCCATTCCCCACAATTAAGTGGGATTTGTTCCTGGATTGCAAGGCTGGTTCAATACTCGTAAATCAATCAAAGGGATATGTCACCCTAACAAAAGTATAAACGGCATGATCATTTCAATAGACTCAGAAAAAGCATTTGATAAAGTACATTATCTATTCATGATAAAAAGTCAAGAAACCTGGTTTAGAGACAACATACTTCAAAATAAGAAAGACCATATGTAAAAATCCCATGGCTAACATAATCTTCTGTGGTATGGTAACCACAAGGCAAAATAATACAGTAGATACACAAATGATAAAGATAAGGGAATCCAAGCATATTATTAAGGAAAATAATAAATTCACAAAAGAAGGAAGCAGGAGAAAAACTAACAAGGAAACTATAAAATAGGCAGAAAACAATTAATAATAAGGTATTTGTAAATTCTTACCTATTAATAATTACTCTAAATAAAAATTAAATTCTCCAAACAAAGGCATAAAGTGGTGGCATGGATTAAAAAGCAAGACATAACCTTTTGATGCTTATAAAAAACTCACTTCAGCTTTAAGGACATATATAGTCACAAAGTGAAGTGATTGAAAAACATATTCCATGCAAGTGGAAACTAAAAGGGAGCAGGGGGAATAATAATTTTATCAGATTAATAAACTTTAAACCAAAAACAATAAGAAAAAAAAGGTCAGTACATAATGATAAAGGTGTCAGTTTATCAAAAGAATATAATGATGGTTAAATACATAAGCAACAAACATTAGGGTACCTAAATATATTAAGTAGATAGTAAAAGATTTGAAGAGAGAAATAGACAACAATGCTACAATTGTAGGGGACTTCAGTACCCACTTTTAACAATGGATAGATCCTCCAGGTATAAAATCAGCAAGGAATCATTTAATTTGAATTATACTTTAGACCAAAAGGGCCTAAAAGATATATAAAAAATATCCCATCCAATAGCAGCAAGATACACATTCCTCTTAAGAACACATGGAACAAACTCCAGGATAGATCATAGGAAAAGTCACAAAACAAGTCTTAACAAATTTAAGAAAACTGAAATCATATCAAATATCTTTTCCAGCCACAATGATATTAAACTACAAATCAATAACCAAGAGGTAAACTGGAAAATCTACACATATAAGGAAACTCCTGAACACCAAATGTATCAATGAAGAAATGAAAACGTAAATAAAAATAACTTTGACACAAATAGAAATGGAAACATATAAAAACTTATAGGATGCTGCAAAAGCAGTTCTAAGAATTAAATTTAACACAATAAATAACTACATTAAGAAAAAAAACAAAAAGAATGATCTCAAACAATCTAACTTGACATTTCAAGGAACTAGAAAAAGAACAAGCTAAGTTCAAAGTTACATTAAAGGAAATATAAAGACTAGAGCAGAAATAAATTAAAGACTAGGAAAACAATGGAAAATATCAGTAAAACTGAGAGTTTAGGTTTTGAAAAGATAAAATTGACAAAACTTTAGTCAGACTAACTGGAAATACAGGGAAGATTCAAATGGATTATATTATTAATGAAATATGAAACATTACAACTGATACCACAGAAATATAAAGGGTCATAAAGGACTACTATGAACAATTATATGCCAACAAATTAAAAAATCTAGAAGTGATTGAATACATAGAATTCATCAAGGGTGAATCTTAAAAAAAAAAAAAGAATCTAAATTGACACTTAGTAAGAGTAAAGACTGGAATAACAAAAAGTCTCCTAAGAAAGAAATGCCCAGTAACGAATGATTCCCCTGATGAATTGTGTCAAACATTTATTTTTTTTTAAAGATTTCATTTATTTATCTGAGAGAGAGCAAGAATGAGAGAGCAGAAAGCAGGGGGAGCTTGGCAAGGGGTGCAGCAGAGGGAGAGGAAGAAGCAGGCTCCCAGGTGAGCAAGGAGCCCAACAATGGACCTGGGATCATGACCTGAGGCAGATGCTTAATCGACTGAGCCACGTAGGTGCCCCTCTACCAAACATTTAAATAATTAATCCAACCCTTCTGAAATACTTTCCAAAATCCAGAGGTGACAACATTACTGATGAGGGTGCAGAAGGCTAACTGAGGACAGAGCACAAGCTGACACCCTGCAACCTTCCCCCACTCCTACCCCAGTGGGATATGTGTGACATTCTTCTAGGAAGCTAGCAACTGTCTTAATGTTAATGCCTTGCTGGAGGGTAAAACAACCTTAATTTGACAATGGCAAGGCCTCCAGTATCTCATAGGTCCTCTTTAGTACATGAAAGTTCTTTTGAAAACCTCCCTTTTCCCTTACCTCCCCCAACCCAATAGTATATAATCAATTGCTCCTCACAACCCCAGTGAAGCTCTTTCTGCTCAGGGGTCCTGTCCCCATGCTTTAATAAAAGCATCATTTTGCACAAAATATGTCTCAGGAATTCTTTTTTGGTAATCAGCTCCAGACCTCACCCCACCAAACCTCACCTACATTCCAAAACTACATCAATTACCACTTTGTGAGGCAAACATTACCCTGATATCAAAGGCATATAAAGAAGGTAAAAATAAAGAAATTACAAGCCAATGTCTCTGATGAATGCGCATGCAAAAATCCTCAAGAAAATATTAGCAAACTGAATTTAACAGCATATTAAAATGATTATACAGCATGAAGATTTGGGTTTCATCTCTGGGATGTAAAGACATTAAATAAATCCAAATTAGTAAATATGATACACCAAATAAATAGAATGAAAGAAAAATCACATAATCATCTCAGTAGATGCAGAAAAAAACATTTGACAAAATACAGTATCTTTAATATAAAAAATCTCAAGAAATTGGCTATTAAGGAAATGTAGCTCAATGTAATAAAAAACATATATGAAAAACCTGTATCTTAAGTCATACATAATGTTGAAATGTTGCAAGCTTCTTCTATAATTAGAAACAAAACCAGTGTGCCCAATCTAGCTACTCCTATTCAATATAGTACTGGAAGTCCTAACCATAGCAATTAGTCAAAAATTAAATAAAAGGCATCCAAATCAAGAAATAAAATTATTTATTTGCAGATATATGTTTTTATAGAGAGCAAATTCCTAGAGACTCCACAAAACACTGTAGGAGCTGATCAACAAATTTAGTATAGAAGCAGGATACAAAATCAACTACAGACGTCTGTTGTATTTCTATACACTAAAAACAAAATGTCTGAAAAATAATGAAAAGAATCTAGGAGGAGAGGGGAGATAGCAGCATAGTAGGAGGACCCAAGGGTCATCTCTTCCCAAGAACACAACTAGATGACTATCAGATCTTCCAAAATACCCCAGAAATCAACCTGAAGACTGACAGAATAAACTCCATAACTATAGGGAGAGAAGAAGCCACGTCTAAGAAGGGAGGAAGTGCAGAGATGTGGTTTAGGAAAGAAAGGGCTCATGGGTGCCACAGAGGGGAGGGAGATGTGGTCACAAAGAAGGATGAGAGAGAGAGGAGCACATAAGGGGATGCACAACAAGAGATCCCCAAAGCAATGATTGGCTTGAAAAATGAGAGGACTGAATTTTCTGAGTTAAAGACTAAAGGGGGGCTTAAAGCCTTGAGTTTTAAAGATTAGCAAACTTGACTAGGATAGAATCCTGAGGGTACTGCCCTGCTCCTTCAGAGAAGGTAGGCAAACAACTCAGGGGCAAATGGCAGGGAAATAGTGATTTGAAGAAAGCATGGGACACACAGAGGGGAGATTATTCACTCTTCTTAGATCCCATCCCGGAGAGGCAGCTACCACAGAGATGCCTCTCCTGGAACAAAAGAGCTGAATAGTGCCATTTACCCACTCTGCCCTTCAGCATGAACATAGAGCCACCTGAGGGAAGCAGAACAGCAGGGACAATGACTGCCTAACCTACTTACACCAAGCCAGACACCCCAGCACTCTGGTGGGACTGCCCCTTTCAATCAAGCTTGCCTCAATCCCAGTGCACCAGGCCCCTACCCCAGAAAACCAGTACAAGCCCCTACCCACAATCAGTCTCTAAACCTAGGGGTTTGAAAGGTCAGCAGGACTGGGTGGGATAGAGCCCAGAGAGCACTGTGTTATTCCCGGATAGAAGGCAGGCAAAAAGCCCTGAGGCAGACAGCACAGAAACAAGGATCTGTAAAACACCTGGTTCATGCAGGAGGGCATCGTTCATTTTTCTCAGAGCCCTTCCCTGAGAGGCAGCATTCACAGTGAAGGCTCTTTGGGAAGAAAGGAGCCGGATGGCACCATTTCCCTCCCCTGCCCCTCAGCATAAACACAGAACTACCTGTGGGAATCAGTTCAGTATCAACACTGGCTGCTAACTTGCTTACACCAAGCCCCACACCCCTGCAATTTGTTGGGACTGCCCATCTCAGTCAAGCTAGCCTCAGTCCCAGTACAATGGGCCCCTCCCCAAGAAGACCAGGACAAAACCCCTGCACACACTGTGTCTCCCAAATGGAGAGTTTTGCAGGGCTTCAGTTCTAGTAGTATCAGGTAGTATCAGGTAGTATCAGGTCTCATTTCGTAAGACCACAACACTCAGTTAAAACTTGCCACATTCAGGCCAATGGCCAAACACTGTCCACAAGAGACAAGGAGAACCTCTGCAGAAAACTGGCCTGAAGGAGAGAAGAGCCAAAACACAACAGCAGAGTGCACACAGCACACACAGAGACACTCTCTCAAGTGCCAGGCCCTGGACATTACATGACTTCTTCATCATAAAGCCATTACTTTCAGAAGCAGGAAACATAATTGGCTTTCCTAAGAGAGAGAAGGCAGAGACTTAGAAAAAATGCAAAAATGGAAGAATTTATCCCAAATGAGAGAAAATGATAAGGCTACAGCCAGTGATCTAAATGAAACAGATATAAGTAACATGCCTGAAAGATAATTTAAACCAAGAATCATAAGGATACTAGCTATGATTTAGAAAAGAATAAACTATGTCAGGGAGATTGTTACTACATAAAATAAAAAGGTTAAAATAAATCATAGATGAAGAATGAAATAAGCGAGATTGGAAACAGGCTTGATGCAATGAACAGCAGGCTGGCAAAAACAAAGGAAAGAATAAGTGACCTAGAAGACAAAATAATGGAAGACACTGAAGTTGAACAAAATAGAGAAAGAAGAATTATGCAACATAAGAATAGACTTAGGGAACACAGTGACTCAGTCAAGTGTAATAACATTCATATTATAGGAAGCCCAGAAGAAGCACAGAGAGAAAAGAAGGCAGAAAACTTATTTGAACAAATCATAACTGAAAACTTCCCTAATCTTGGGAAGGAAATAGTCATCCAGACACAGGAGGCACAGAGAACTCCAATCAGAATCAACAAAAGGAGGCCAACACCAAGATATATTGAAATTAAATTTGCAAAATATAGTGATAAAGAAAATCATGAAACAGCAAGACAAAAAAAAAGTCCTTATCTTACAAGAGAAGAGACATCAAGCTAGCTCCAGATTTCTCAACAGATATTTGGCAAGTCATAAGGGAATGGCATGATATATTCAAAGTGCTGAATGGGGAAAATCCGCAACCAAGCATAAACAGCAAGTCTATCGTTTAGAATAGAAAGAATGATTATTTCCCAGACAAACAAGAACTAAAGGAGTTTGTGATCACTAAACCAGCCTTACAAGAAATATTAAAAGGGACTCTTGAATAAAAGGAAAGACCCAAAGTGCCAAAGACAAGAATGAATCAGAGAAAATATCTAGAATCTATGGCAAAACAAGTAATTAAATGGCACTAAATGTGTATCTATCAGTAATGGCTTTGAATGTAAATGGATTAAACACTCCCATCAAAGGACATAGGGTGTGCCTATCTATAGTATGCCTACAACAGACTCATATTAGACTTAAAGAAACCTACATATTGAAAGGGAGGGGATGGTGAAACATTTATCATGCAAATGGATGTCAAAAGAAAGCCAGAGAAGCAATACTTATATCAGCAAAACTGACATTAAAACAAAGACTATAGCAAGAGATAAAGAAGGTCAGTATATCATAATAAAGAGGGCAATCCAACAAGAAGATTTAACAATTGTAGGGGCACCTGGGTGGCACAGCGGTTAAGCGTCTGCCTTTGGCTCAGGGCATGATCCCGGCGTTATGGGATCGAGCCCCACATCAGGCTCCTCTGCTATGAGCCTGCTTCTTCCTCTCCCACTCCCCCTGCTTGTGTTCCTTCTCTAGCTGGCTGTCTCTATCTCTGTCGAATAAATAAATAAAATCTTTAAAAAAAATAAGATTTAACAATTGTAAATATTTAGGCACCCAACATGGGAGCACCCAAATCTATAAAACAACTAATACCTAACAAAAGGAAACTAATTAATAATAATGCAATAATAGTATAGGATTTAACACCCCATTTACATCAATAGACAGATCATGTAAACAGTAAAACAACAAGAACAAAAAAATGGCTTTGAATGACACAATGGACCAGATGAATTTCACAGATATAATCAGAACACTTCAAATATATGGAGGATGAACAATATGCTACTAAATAATGAATGGGTCAACCAGGAAGCCATAGAAGAAATTAAAAACAAACACATAAACACAGAAACAAATGAAAATGAAAACACGACATTCCAAAACTTTTGGAAAACAGCAAAAGTGGTCCTAAGTGGGAAGTATATGACCTACCTCAAGAATCAAGAAATTTCTCAAATAAAAAACCTAACCTTAAACCTAAGGGTGGTAGAAAAGAACAAAAAACAAAGGCTAATGCCAGCAGAAGGAAGTAAGTGATGAAGATTAGAGAAGAAATAAATGTTATAGAAACTAAAAAAAACAAAACCAAAACCAAACCAAAAAAAAAAAAAACCCAATATAACAGATCAATGAAACCAGAAGCTGCTTCTTTGAAAAAATTAATAAAATTCTTATACTTCTAGACAGACGTTTCAAAAAAACAGAAAGAAACCAAATAAATAAAATCACAGAGAGAAGAGAAACAACAACCAACACCACAGAAATAAAAAAATATATATATAATCAATATTATGAAAAACTATGCAAACAAATTGGAAAACCTCGAAGAAATGGATAAATTCCTAGAAACATATAAACTACCAAAACTGAAACAGGGAGAAAAAGAAAACTTGGAAAGACCAATAAGCAGCCAAAATTTAATTTAGTAATCAAAAACTCCGAACCTGCAAAAAGTTCAGAACCACATGGCTTCTATAGACATATTTTACCAAACATTTAAAGAAGAGTTAATACTTATTCTTCTCAAACTATTGCAAAAAGTAGAAAAGGAAGGAAAACTTCCAAATTCATTCTATGAAGCCAGCATTACCCTGCTACCAAAACCTGAAAAAGACTCCACTAAAAAAGAGAACTACATGCCAATATCTCTGATGGACACAGATGCAAAAATTTTCAATAAAATACTAGGAAAACAAATCCAACATTACCTTTTTTTTAAAAAATCATTCACCATGATCAAGAGGGATTTATTTGTGGGTTGTCAGTTTGTTTCAATATTCTCAAATCAATCAACATTATAAACCACCTTATGGGGTGTCTGGGTGGCTCAGTAGGTTAAGCATCTGACTCTTGATTTCAGCTCAGGTCGTGATTTCAGGGTTGTTAGATTGAGCCCAGTGTTGGACCTGATGCTCAGTGCAGAGTATGCTTGAGNCTTTCCCTCCCCCTTTGCCCCTCTACTCTTCCCCTTGTCTCCCTCTCAAAAAAACAAAAAACAAAAAAACAAAAAGCAAACACATTAATAAAAGAATGCACAAAAAACCATACTACCTTTTCAATAGATGCTGAAAAAGCATTCCACAAAGTATAACATCAATTCATAATAAAAGTCTTCAACGAAGTAGATTTACAGGGAACATACCTTTCATAATAAAGGCCATCCATCAAAAACCCACAGCTAATATCACCCTCAATGGGGAAAAACTGAGAGCTTTTCCTCTATGGTCAAGAACAAGACAGGGATGTCCACTGTCACAACTGTTATTTAACATAGTAATGGAAGTCCTAACTACAGCAATTAGACAACAAAAAGAAATACAAGACATCTGAATCAGCAAGGAAGACGTAAAACCTTCATTATTTGCAAATGACATGATACTTTATACAGAAAACCCGAAAGATTCCACCCAAAACCTTGCTAGAAATGATACACAAAGTCAGTACAATCAGAGAATATAAATCATCATACAGAAATCTGCTGCATTTTTATATACCAATAATGAGGCAGCAGAAATTTAAGGAATCAATCCCACTTGCAAATGCATAAAAAATGATAAGATACCTAGCAATAAACCTAACCAAAGAGGTGAAAGACCTGTACTCTGAAAACTATAAAACACTGGTGAAAGAAATTGAAGATAACACAAAGGAATTGAAAGACATTCCTTACTCATGGATGGGAAGAACCAATATCCTTAAAATGTCTCTACTACTAAAGCAATCTACACCTTAATGCAATCACTATCAAAATACCAACAGCATTTCTCACAGAACTACAACAAACAATCATAAATGTATATAGAACCACAAATGACCCTGAATAGCCAAACAATATTGAAAATGAAAAGCAAAGCTGGAGGCATCACAATTCCAGATTTCAAATTATATTACAAAGCTGTAATGATCAATGCAGTATCATACTGCCACAAAAATATATACATAGATCAATGGCACAGAATAGAAAACCCCAAAATAAACCCACAACCATATGGACAATCTTTGACAAAGCAAGAAAGAATATTCAATGGGGAAAAGACATTCTCTTCAAAAACAGTGCTGGGTAAACTAGACAGCAACATGCAAAAGAATAAAACTGTACCACTTTTTTATACCATACACAAAAATAAATATAAAATGGATAAAAGATCTAAATGTGAGACTAGAAACCATCAAAATCCTGGAGGAGAACACAATCAGTAACCTCTTTGACAACAGCCATAGCAACTTCTTACTAGATTTGTCTCCTGAGGGAAGGGAAACAAAAACAAAAATAAAGTGTTGGGACTTCAAACTGAAAAGCTTCTGCACAGCAAAATAACTAATAAAACTAAAAGGCAACTATGGGATGGAAGAAGATAGTTGCAAATTACATATCATTTTTTATTAAAATTAAACATACCTAACATATACTCTATTATTAGTTGCAGAGGTAGAATTTAGTGATTCATCAGTTGCATATAACACCCAGTGTTCATTACATCAAGTGCTCTCTTTAATGCCCATCACCCAGTAACCCCGTCCTTCAACCCACCTCCCCTTCAGCAACCCTCAGTTTGTTTCCTATAATTAAAAGTCTCTTATGGTTATCTGATAAATGATTAGTATCCACAATATATAAAGAACTTATAAAACTTAACACCCCCAAAATGAATAATCTAATTCAAAAATGGGCAGAGGACTTGAATAGACATTTTACCAAGGAAGACATACACGTGGCCAAAAGGCACATAAAAAGATGTCAACATCACTCATCATCAGGGAAATACAAATCAAAACTCTAATCACCTCACACCTATCAGAATGGTTTAAATCAACAACACAAGAAACAAATTTTGACAAGGACGTGGAGAAAGGAGAACGCTCTTACATTGTTGGTGGGAACGCAAACTCGTGCAGCACCTCTGAAAAACACCATGGAGGTTCCCCAAAAGTTAAAAATAAAACTACCCTACAATCCAGCAGTTGCACTGCTAGGTATTTACCCAAAGAATAGAAAAATACTAATTCAAATGGATTGATGTGCCCCTATGTTTATAGCAGCAATATGTACAATAGCCAAATTATGAAAGCAGCATATGTG
This sequence comes from Ursus maritimus, assembly GCF_017311325.1. Lineage (NCBI taxonomy): Eukaryota > Metazoa > Chordata > Mammalia > Carnivora > Ursidae > Ursus > Ursus maritimus. The sequence continues at coordinate 57,895,617 of NW_024423319.1, forward strand.
CCCATTGATGAATGAATGAGCAAAGAAGTTTCATATATATAATGGAATCTTATTCAGCCGTAAAAAATAATGAAATCTTGTCATTACAATGATGTGGATGGAGTTAGAGAGTATTATGCTAAGCAAAATAAGTCAGTCAGAGAAAAACAAATACTATATGATTTCACCTATATATGAAATTAAAGAAATAAAACAAATGAACAAAGGAAAAAAGAGAGAGAGAGGCAAACCAAGAAACGTACTCGTAATTACAGACAACAAACCAATGGTTACCAGAGCAGAGGTGGGCAAAGAGAATAATTAAATAGGTGATAGGGATTAAGGAGGGCAGTTCTTGGGATGAGCACCAGGTGTTAAATTTAAGTGTTGAATCAGTAAATTTTATACCTGAAATTAATACTACACTGTATGTTAACTAACCAGAATTTAAATACAAATTAAGAAAAGAAAACAATCTAATTCAGAATACTTAAAAACCATAAAATTCTTACAAATATATTTAACCAAAGAAATTAAATATTTGTACACTGGAAAGTTTCAGACACTGATGAAAGGAAATGAAGACACAAATAACTGGAAAGATATCCCAAGTTCATGGATCAGTAGAATAATATTGTTAAAATGCCAATACTAGCAAATCCATCTATTGCTTAAATGCAATCCTCATCAAAATTCCAATAGAATTTTTCCATAGAAATAGAACTAACAATCTTAAAATTTGTATGGAAGCGCAAAGTACTATGAATAGCCAAAACAGTCCTGAGAAAGAGGGATAATGCTGGAGATATTACCATCTGATTGCAAACTAGAGTACAAAGGTGTAGTAATTAAAACATTATGGTATTGGAATAAAAACAGAAACATAGGGGCGCCTGGGTGGCACAGCGGTTAAGCCTCTGCCTTCAGCTCAGGGCGTGATCCCGGCGTTATGGGATCGAGCCCCACATCAGGCTCCTCTGCTATGAGCCTGCTTCTTCCTCTTCCACTCACCCTGCTTGTGTTCCCTCTCTCGCTGGCTGTCTCTATCTCTGTCAAATAAATAAATTAAATCTTTAAAAAAAAAAACAGAAACATAGACCAATGGAATGTAATAAACAACAGGGAAATAAAACCATGCATATGTAATCAACTAATCCTGTATGAGAGCACCAATAGATCATCTCTTCAATAAATAGTTCTGGGAAAAGTGGATACCCACGTGCAAAGAAATAAAAGTGGAACCCTATCTCACACAAATCACAAAAAATTAACTTGGAATGGGTTAAAACTTAAACATAAGAACTGAAACTTTTCAACTCAGAAGAAAACATAGGAAGAAAGATCTTTGATATGCCCTTGACATTGATTTTTTTGGATATGCCACCAAAAGTTCAGGCAACAAAAGCAAATGTAAATATGTAGGACTATATAAAACAGCTTCTGCACAGCAAATGAACAATTGATAATATTGAAAAGCCGCATGTTGAAAGGGAGAAAATATGTGCAAACCAATTATCTGAGAAGGGGTTAATATCCATAATATTTAGGTAACTTACACAACTTAATATTAAAGTAGTAAATTGATTAAAAATGGACAAATTACCTGAATAGACATTTTTCAAAGAAGGCATACAAATGGTCAACAAGTATCTAGAAAGATGCACCAAATGTATAAGCACAAAACAAAAATAAAATGAAACTACATCACACTGAAAGTTTCTGCACATTAAAAGGAAAAATCATTGAAATGAAAAGGCAGCATATGGAATGGAACAAAATATTTGGAAACCGTCTATCTGATATAAGGTTAACATCCAATATATATGAGGAACTCATACAACGCAATAGAAAAAAATAATTTAAAAAATACGAGTTTTAAAATGTGCAGAGAAAGAAAAAAAATAGAGTGGCAAACCATAAAACAGAATCTTAACTGTAGGGAACAGACTGAGGGTTGTTGAAGGGGAGGTGGGCAGGATCAGTTAAATGGGTGATGTGTATTGAGGAGGACGCTTGTGATGAGCACTGGGTGTTGTTGTAAGTGACAAATCATTAAATTCTACACCTGAAACTAATATTACACAGTTTGTTAACTAACTGGCATGTAAATAAAACCTGAAACTAAACTAAACTAAAATAAACTGTGCAGAGAAACTAAATAGACATTTTCCCAAAAGAGACATACAAATGGCCAGCAAGTACATGAGGAGATGCTCAGCAAACTTATCATCAGGGTAGTCCGTTTCAAAACTAGAATGAGATATCACTTTACACCTGTGTAAGTGGCTCTTAAAAAAAAAAAGAGCCACGTGTTGGTGAGGCTGTGAAGAAAAGGGAAATTTTGTGCACTCTAGACACAAATGTAAATTGGTACAGTCACTATGGACAACAGAATGAGGTTCTTCAATAATTAAAAATAGAACTACCATATGATACAGCAACCCCACTTCTGGGTATATATCCAAAGGAAACCAAATCACTCTATCAAAGGTGTTAGATGATGATGATAAATAGATAGATAGATAGATAGATAGATAGATAGATAGATAGTAGATATAGATACACAGTTCAGCCATGAGAAAGAAGGAGGGTATTATTTTAAGTAAAATAAATTAGAAAGACAGTACTGTATGATCTTATTTATATGCTAATTGTAAAGAGGCTGAACTCATAGAAACTGTACAGTGGTGATTGCCTGGGGCTGGGGGGTAGGGGAAATGCAGAGATGTTGTTCAAAGGGTACAAACTTCCAGTTATAAGATGAATATATAGTGGGGATCTAATGCACAGTGCAGTGACTATAGTTAACAATGCTGTATTATATACTTGAAATTTGGTAAGAGAGTAGACTTCAAACGTTTTCACCACAAAAACAGAAATGGTAATTATATTATGTGATGGAGGTGTTAACTAAACCTACCATGGTCATTATTTTGCAATGCATATGAGCATCAGATCATCACATTGTACACCACAAACATACACAATTATGTGTCAATTATGCTTCAGTAAAGCTAAAGAAGAAAGATTTAAAAATGAGGATGCATGTACTGTATGGTGACTAATATAACAAAATAAAAATTATAAAAAATGAGGATACAGAAGATAAGTTAATTATAGGAGCCATATCCTTAAGTAATGAAGAAAATCCAGTGCCCAGTGGTGTAAGTTGATATATTCAAGTCCTATCATTTGGTACCTGTGAAACTGACCTTATTTGGAAATAGGGTCTTTGCAGATGTAGTATAGTTTAGATGAGGTCATACTGGATTAGGGTGGGCTCTCATACAATGACTGGTGTTCTTATGAGAAGAAGGAAATTTGGACACAGACACACACAGACAGGGAGAGTGTGCCATGTGATGATGGAAGCAGAGATTGGGGTGATGTATCCACAATACAAAGAATGTCAATGATCGCCAGAAACTGCCAGAAGCTAGGAGAGTCATGGGACAGATTCTCCCTCAGAGCCTCGAGAAGGAGCTCATACTGCTGACATCTTGATTTTGAACTTTTAGCTTCCAGAAACATGAGATAATAAGCTTCTAATGTTTTAAGCTGGCTAGTTTGTGGTAATTTGTTTCAGCAGCCCTAGGAAACTAATACACCTTAAGTTGTATTTAGATATGAGCAAGAAGAGGGTATCTGTTCCAATAAGAGGAAGGAAGAAAAAAAGGGTTGTAAAGATACACATAGACTAGGTTATTTAGTTGTGGCTATGGTGAAATTTTCCCCTATTTGTCTCTATTAGCCAAAGTGGGGTGGAAAAATCTATTGTAAATTTAAGAGGAAAAAAAAGTAAGAAATAGTCATCTTAAAGGAGAGATTTAAACATACGAGAGAAGCTTAATACCATTGCTGAATATCATTAACTGCCCACTTGCAGTTTGACATTATAAATTAAATTGAATCCAATTGTCATGGTTACATGGTTTTCCTCAACCATATTCAGCTTGCAAATGTACTACTGAGTAGTAATGGGGGAGTTAGATTTATCTAAAATTAGGGATTGTCGAAGAAATGTCAAAAGGTGATTGGGTAAAGGAGATTGAAGATGTATGCAGGAAATTATTTGTATTGTTTCACCACGAGCCTATAAGAACCTAAGATAGGTAAGGATCTATAGAGGGCAAGAACATAAGTAAAGCCATGGGGAAAGGACTAATGAGCAATAGCCTGAAGGTGGTAAAATCAATAGTAGGTGTTACAGGGTAGAAGAATTGTTGGAGTGTGAGTATTAGAGGTACACGAAGCAGTGGTTGAAAAATTAAATGTTTGAAATTAAGATTTTGGAGGGATATGAATAGGAGTGAGCCACTGAAATAAGATGGAAGGCAAGATAATTTGTGAAAATAAAGTCAAATAATTGAGATGTTAGGATATGAGAATGGTTATCTACATTTTAAAATCACCAGGGATTAAGGCAAGAGGGAATGGCAGTGGGCCAGACAGAAAATCATGGCAAAATAAAGGGAATGACCTGGGAGTAACTAGATGAATATAACAAAGAAAGGCAGCAGATGATATAATCTGATGACCTAAAATTCAAAGCTGGCTATTTTTAGGGAGTAAGGCTGTAGAATGAGTTGGAAATGCCATTGAGGACCCAAGCATACATCTACTGCAATTCTGGGTCCAGTGGTAGGAAGGGATGTGGAAAGGAAAATATCTCCTACTCAAGAGGAACTCAGGAAAAGCAGTGTATTTGAGAAACAGCCAAGCCAGAGAGCAAGAAGGTGGAGATATTCAGACAGGAGACAGAGGAGGATAGAGAGGATTTTGCTGATGACAGTGTGTTTCAGAGATAATGCCCAATGGTGATGTAATCCTGAAGCCTTTATGATGTAAGATGAAAGATGAGATGTAGGAAACATCAAACTAGAAATACCTTTCTAAAAACACTAGGAGCTCAATTTTAACTTCTAGATCAAATCATTCTTTTTTTTCTTTCACAGTGTATTGAAATTTCTGATTTTAAAAGTAATGCATACTCACTGAAAAAACATCCAAACATCACAAAAATGTATCATTTAAAAAGGAAATATCCCTTAATTTTTTTTTTTAGAATTTGAATTTCTGAGTCAAAGATTTTCTAAAATTTCTTTTCATAAATGAGGTTGTACACCTTTTCATATGTTTAGTGGTCATTTACATTTCTTTTTCTATAAAATACCTGTTTATAACTTTCAACTGTTTTATGTCACCTTAAGAATATATTTCTTATTGATTTATATCTGCTTTTTATATTAGATTGTACTATAAGAGATTTCCATTTTTGTAGGTAAAAAAATGGTTGAATACTGATAATCTCTTATGTTTCAACCTAATACACATGGCTATTAGCTGGTGGCTCCAAATCAATGTGGTCTATATTATCCTAATTTTTGTATTATTTCAGCAATATTCTTTTACAGAAGATCAACTTTTGAAGACCAACATTGAAAGATGTGGCCATTAAAGCTTGCAGAAATACTATTGTTTAATTCCTTATTAATAATATTCATCATCCACTTAATGACTCCTTTTGAAAGTCAATTCACTATACTTTCTTTTACTGGAAGCAATACTAAGTCTTCCTTTTTATCAGAGCAAAGGAATGGTCTAATTTTCCTTTTACATAAAATTAAGTATATCAAAGTTGTATAATAAAGTCTTACTACATTGTATCCTGCTTTACATTTTAAGTGCCTTCAGACACATTAATTTCTTCCTTCTCCTTAAAATAAGATATAGTTACAAGCACACACACACACACACACACACACACACACACA
>NW_024423319.1:57901379-57908040 GCF_017311325.1 Ursus maritimus
CACACACACACACACACACACACACACACACACAATGATTAAGACCATGCCACTATTTCATGCAAAAGCCTGAAGTAGCTAAATCTCAGAGCAAAACATCCAATATATTGTTGAAAATTTCATACCTCTGTTTAAAATTTTAATCTATAAATATAATGACCATGAGAGAGACATTATTTACGTTTAAAAATATGAATACGTTGCTAAATTGAGCATGTTAATCATTAAAAATACTAAAAAAAAATAAAGAAAGTACTTACAATCTTGGAAGAGACATTTCCCCTGTGTATATGTTGCCAGGACTTTAGCATTGTAAATTCAGTGGTAATGTTGAGTGATGACATCATAAAGACACTGTGAATAACAGGAAGCTGAAGGGAAAAGACAGAGTAATTATATTTTACAGTGTATAGATGCTTCTGAAATCCATTCTAAAATTGTAGCTGTGTTTACACACAATATTTTACAGCTTGAACTGAGAGAATCAGTCCTTTTTTCATTGATTGACTATATTGGTTGTTTAATAAATACCTAATTATTTGATATCAGACTATTTTAACACTAGTTTTGAGTATGCGTGTGTGGTATGTGCGCAGGAAAGGGCTATATCGACTGAAAGGAAAATAAAAGAATATAAACATTCCTCTATAAAGAGCAACTTTAGGGTGTCTGTGTGGTTCAGTTGTTTAAGCGACTGTCTTTGGCTCAGGTCATGATCCTGTAGTCCCAAGACTGAGTCCCACATGGGCTCCCTGCTCAGCAGGGAGTCTGCCTCTCCCTCTGACCCTCCCCCCTCTCATGGTTTTTCTCTCTCTCATTCTCTCTCTCTCAAATAAATAAACAATATCTTTTTAAAAAGAGCAACTTTAATCCTGTACATTTCCCTCACATCCAGACTGCTACCCCTAAAACTATATATATGCTCACAGTAATATTTTTTCAAAATAACTTGAATATAGTTTCTTCTTAGATCTGTAAATTACACAAAGGTACAATGCCTCTTAAAATGGTACCAAAATGTCTTTAAGATGTTTTCTTTCCTCCAAAATCTAAAAACAGCAATTGTTTTGTGTAGAGTTATGTTAAATCCAGTGATCAAATGCTACTTGGTTGAAAATTTGCAAATATGAGCTTTTCATTATATAAAATGGAAACTCAAATCCCTAGGTAAGGATGTGTACAGGAAGAAACAAAAACTGTCTTTTATGTGTTCAGATAACAAAAAGTGAGCATCTTCTTGGCCTTAAGATGAGAAGTAATTTATTGGTTATTCTCATTTTCACTACTTTTTTGTCATTAGTATTTTTATTTATTTTTGAAAGTTTATATTTCTTAAGTAATACCCTATTTCATTTTTAGAAAATAAAAGGAAACTGTGATCCATGACACCAAGTTAGTTTTCACTTGAGCAGTGCTATGCAGTTTCAGAATCCTTTCATTAGCCAAACTGAGCTTAAAAGCCCATCATCAAACATATTACCTTCTGAAGCAAAGTAATACAAAGCCATTCAGTTTGTAAGCCAAGAATGAACCACAATCAGTAAAGCAATAAAAATAACACTAACTATGTGTAAAGAGCCTTGACAAATGTTCCTACCCTTGGGCCCAGTAATTCTACTCCTAAGAATGCACCCTAAGTAACTTATTATTTCAGCACAAAGATGTTTATTATAGTTTTACATAAAATTTTAAAATTTAGAAACACTCTTTATGTCTAAGATTAGGGAATGGTTTTAATAAATCACTATATTACAACCCCACGAGGGCAAGAATCATGTTTATTTTGTTCATCAATGTATCCCTAGCATTTGCATGAAAAAAATGGGAACATGGAACTGTACATACAGTTCGGTTTCTACTATATAAAACAAATGTATTTATTGTGAAAAGAAAGACAGTTAAACATACCAAAATGCTTAAAATGAGATTATGGATATTTTTTTCTGCATATCATGTTTTATACTTAAGGTTTCCTACAAAATACATATATATTGATGAACAAAAAATGCCATAATAAAAATATATGTAAAGCATTGCAAGTACAAATAGAAATAATACATGGGACATTTATATTCTTGGATTCTTGGGGCTAAGAAAATAAACATTACTTTTGAAAGACTGTTGAGGAGGGTGCCTGGGTGGCTCAGTCTGTAGGGCTCCCAACTCTTGGTTTTGGCTGTGTTGATGATCTCATGGGTCATGAGATTGAGCCCCCATCAGGCTCTGTGCTCAGTGGCGAGTCTGCTTGAAGAGTCTCTCCCTTTGCCCTCCCCTTACTCTTGTGCTCTCTCTTTAATTCTCTCTCTAAATAAATAAATCTTAAAAAAAAGACAGTTGAGGAGATAAAGCCAATTAAGGAAATAATCTTGATTAATAACTGCTTTGTTTTTTAACTTACCTGTTAAACTAATTAAAATAGTCAAATTGATATATAAATACAGCTTCAATTGATTAAAAACTACTGTCAAAATTTCCAAGACTCACTTAAGGAAAATTGACTAGTATCTATGAAGGTATAAAGCTATAAAGTATAAATGACTTATTTTAAAAGTGTGCTGAGAGTTTTGATTTTTATTTGTACATATTATTATTGATTTGAAGTTTTAATCATAAGGAAGAAAATTAGTGGGAAGAAGAACCAGAGAAGGGTCTTGTCGTAGGCACTCAGAAAGATCTAGGGCTCAAGTACAGTACATGACCTGTACAATCCCCAAGCAAGGCAATATTGAGGCAGGGCTGAGGCTGGTCCTCTCCTCTCTCTTTTGTCACATTGGTTTTCTTTTTGCACCACCTCAGAGCTTTCCCAGATTTTTTAAAATAAGATATACAGCAGGGAAGAATGAAAGCATATGCACATCTACAATGAGATTTGGGTTGGGTCCTGGGCTTCTTTCCCAGAATGACATTGAGCTTTGAAGAAGAAAAAAATACGGGGTGCCTGGTGGCTAAGTGGTTAGGCATCTGCCTTTGGCTTATGGCCTGATCCCAGTGTTCTGGGATCAAGCCCTGCATCGGGCTCCCTGCTCCGCTGGGAGCCTGCTTCTTCCTCTCCCACTCCCACTGCTTGTGTTCCCTCTCTTGCTGGCTGTCTCTCTCTCTCTGTCAAATAAATAAATAAGTAAAATCTTTTTTAAAAAAAGAAAAAAATAACATTTTCTTTTTTTTTCAGTCACCAATTTCAGTCTTTTGTTTTAAAGTATCTAGGAATTTTAATTTTTTTTAATTTTTTAATTTTTTCAAAATTATTATGTTACGTTAGTCACCATACAGTACATCACTAGTTTACCAATTTCAGTCTTTAGCAACATTCACACATAGACTGGCAGGAGATCACTCCTTCAGTTGAATCTGAAGCCCCCATACCACTTTCTCCCCTATCCTGACCCTCCTTGCCACTCTATCTCCTTTATTTTTTTCCATAGCACTTATTACATTCCATATAACTTTTTTGTTTATTGTTTATCACCCACCACTAGAATATAAAGCCCATGGGGGCAGGAATTTTCATTTGTTTTATTTACCGATGTATCTCCAGTGCCTTAAATAGTGCCTGGCAAATAGATGATACTAAGACATTTTCACTGAATGAACAAATCAAAACTATAATTTTTTTTATCATGTACGAAAATGTTGGCTATCTCAGGTGTTTCCTTTCACTGAGGAAGTATCATTAATGTCTGTAGCCACTGAAAAGCTAAGATTGAAATGATCAAAAAACTGCCACCTGATAGTAATAGGACTCAATTGGCTATTTTGAGGCAAATTTTATGACTATGCTGCATTTTAATTTTGCACTTGGCTGCTTCTGGTCCTGGTGGTAAGGGTGGAAGTGTTTTGAAGGGATATGCTTGGGAGTAAAGACATATTAAATTGGAATTCAGGAAACCAGTGTTCAGATGTTGACTTTGTCACTAATCATATGGCCTTGGATAAGCCAACTAAATTTTCCTTCGTGTCTCAATTTTTAATAGGGATAGACCAGATAATTAGTTGACCTGGGATGACACAGACTATTAAGGAACTAGGAGGGTACTAATCAAGTGATCCAGAGCTATATTCCACATTTCAAAAACTGAGATAGGTTGCATTCTGTGTTAATATATTTTATGTAAAGCAGTATGAATGCTTTTGCATGTAATATATTGACCCAGTAAGATAATAACACTATTTCATACTGATCAGACATTCTGACTGGCAATCATATGTAATGAGAATAATTGTTAATAATACAACGTTATGGAATTCAGCATTTAAGGTAAAAAATAAAATCTAAAATGGCCCTTCTGCCCCTATTCCCATTACCTAGGAAGTTCCAGTATGTTAAAGGGAATCTGGTATCTCCATCTAGTTAGAATAGTGGTTCTAAACGTTTAAACTTCAATCCTTTGAAGGACACGCTCAAAGTTTGATTAACAGATAATATAAATGCTTGTTACAAGTGAGGATGCACACTTCAAGTATTGTTAAAAGGGACCTTGAAGTGAGTGAATCATCTGATATTGAGTGGAATGAACTTTGCAGCAAATTAATAGGAGCAAATCGAGATATCAAATTTGAACCAACAATTTGTATTTCCTGGAACATGCAACACAAGCCCTACATGAAGGTGAGTCTATTTCTGTTTTTTGCTGTGGTTGTTAATAATTTAATCTCCATGTTTAGCAGAGTGCTGCTTCAAGTAGGTACTCAACAAATACTTGTTTAATGTATAAATATATGAGATTGTATGATCAGGAAAGAGTTGTAGTCAGGTAGAGATAAAGAGCTGACATGCAAGAATTTAAATAGTACAAAAGTGGACATTTTTACAGATTGTGAGTGACATTCAGTATTAGAGTAGTTATTTGCAATTATCATGGTTTTATATAGCTTTAGTTAGAATCTTTTATTTGAAACATGTGCTTAGAAATTCTCATTTTCAAATGTGAGGGTGATCTGGCTGTGATATCTGTTACCCCACTGATCATGAGGTTTGATTCAGCTGATATGTCTGGTCAGACAGGAGCTCCCTTCTTCCCCCACCACTCCATGTGGATCCCTCCAGAAGCTGCACACTGGGTCAAAAAGGATGACCTTCCCCAATAGAGGACCATTGTTTAGTCCAGGGTATGGGAGTAGCTGTGCTCCCCTGCTAGAACCTCCAAACATGCTCTCAAGGTCCATTTGTAGAACGTAGGGTAGTTAAGTTTCCAAAACTCCAGACACATCCAAATGAGGTGTTGCATGTGGCAGTCTGTCTTTCCTTAAAACAAAAAATCCCATTTTCAAACATGTGCTATAAACACGTGTACACACACAATTGTGAATCACAGAATCAGAATAACTTGTCATTCAAAAAACGAAATTTTCTAAAACTTGAGAGAACACTACTAAATGTTCTATTTGTATGTAAGACCAATAACAACTAAATGGTGGCTGTATTTTGAGAAGATAACTGAAGATCAGTGACAGTTTGTTAGATATTTATTTTGATTGTTCAAATGAAAAAAATTAAAAAGGCAAATGAATCGGAGGATTAGAGAGGCAACACCAATGCACTGCCTTTTTTTTTTTTTCTTCATAAAGATAAATACTACACATGGAACTCCTATGCTTCAGGAAATGAACATGTGGATCCAATCTATTTTCTAATTTCTTTCTGCCATTTCCCTCATATTCCTGATACCCATATCTGCTGAAAGATGTTGTGATAGACCCTATTGACTAGTTACCCAACATTTTTCCCTTCCTCTGTCTTTCTTAGCTGTCATCACCATAGAATCTACAAATTCCATGTACATACTTTCCAAGACTTCCTTGTAGGTAGTAGTCCCCTGACTTACACTGGGCCAGTGATAAATAAAAATACTTATAGGAGGTGTCTGGGATTTTCTATTGTGATAAAAGCCCTATTTCATTCATGCTTTATATATTTTTATATAATGACGTGATGCTTGAAAGTGCAGCAGCCATCTTACAAATATGAGAGGACATATTAACAACACAAAAGATAACTCATCAGGAAGACCATAGGAGCCTGGGTTTCAATAACATTTTTAAGCCACTAATTTAACTGAAAACATTTTCAAAAATTGTGTTAAGAAAAGAATAATGTCTTTATGGTTTATGCTGCTATTAATAGGGTTTTCTGTTACTTTTGTCAGAAAGTAGTAATAACTGATCCAACCTTCTACGCCAGTTTATAACTTTGTGTCTTTTTCCAGAGTCTTTTCCCTCATCTAAAATAGTCTTCTCCCTATCTGTTTCCATACCATTTTTCATAAAGAACCAGATTGAATATTATTTGCTCTGTGAAAACTTTCTCTATCATTCAGAGTTAATTGCTTGCTAGGCAGAGTTGATCATTAATTCAAAAAGTAATTACTGACATATGGTTTCACTCATATGTAGAACTTAAGGAATAGCGTGGAGGACTACAGGGGAAGGGATGGAAAACTGAATGGGAAGAAATCTGAGGAGAAAAACCATGAGAGACTCTGGACTCTGAGGGTTACAGAGGGGAGGGGTGGGAGGATGGGGAAACCAGGTGATGGGTATTAAGGAGGGCACATGTTGTGATGAGCACTGGATGTTATATGCAACTAATGAATCATTGAACACTACATCAAAAACTAATGATGTGCTATATGCCAGCTAACTGAACATTAAAAAAAAAAAAAAA
>NW_024423319.1:57908050-57909707 GCF_017311325.1 Ursus maritimus
AAAAAAAAAAAAAAACGTGTGCTGAGGGGTGCCTGAGTGGCTCAGTCAGTTAAGCATCCAACTCTTGATTTTAGCTCAAGTCATGATCTCAGTGTTGTGAGATCGAGCCTCACATCAGGCTCTGAGCTGGGAGTGGAGCCTGCTTAGGATTCTCCCTCTCCCTCTGCCTCAGCCGCTGGCTCATATGCTCGTGTTCTTTCTTTCTGAAAAAGAAAAAGAAAAAAAAAGTGTGCTGAAATTTCATGTGCTTTGGCATGAATATTATAAAATCTGTCGTGCTGGACCTGATAGACTCTTTCAATATGGAAATTCATTTAAATTTTCAGAAGTTTTGCAACATTAAAAATATTATTTCCTTTCTTCTGTCTCTCCCTGTCTCTTTCTTATATCCCTATTATTTGAATATTGAACATCTTGGATGGATACTCTGATTGTTTTATCTTTTTTATTTCAAATCCCTTTGTCCTTTTGTTCTACTTCTTGAAAAACTTATAAACCATATTCCAACCATTTGATTAAATTTTGAATTTTTATCACATTTTAAATTTCTAAACTGTTTTGTTCTCTTAATATCCCTTACTATAGCCTCTTGTTCTTGTTTAATGATTAAAATATGTCTTCATCTCTCTGAAGACTTCAGTTATAATTAAGTTTTCATCCAGTACCTGCATTACTTGGTTGTTCCAAGTTGCATTTTTCTGTATCTTGTCTATCTCTTCCTATTAAAGTATAAAAATTCTGAAAAATATAATTATTGAGAACTACTTTATGGCAGATACTGTGCTAGAAACAAATGATTTAATTGTTTAAAAAGTGACTCTCTGGAGCTTACAGTCTATTGCTCATATAATTATATACCAATATCTATTTCCCCATTTTTCCTTACATGCAAAACCCCAATTTTATTTTATTGTCCATAGTTCCCCCATATAACTTAAAAGAGGCAAACCTTATCTAGAGTTCTAAGTACAAATTGTTGTTGTCCTAAGACATCATTTAATTCCTTTTGCTAGTGATTTATTTAGAGGTAAGCATATCATCCAGTTCTAGCCAATGAAATCTGAAAGAAGGCTTCTAGAAAATATTTCTTCACTCTTACATAAGAGTCACTAGAAAAGACAGTCTACTTTCCTAGAAATACTCATATCTGATTGCAATGTTTGAAACCAATGCAACAAACATCTTGTAACTCTGAAGAGAGACACAAAAGGCAAAGCCAAACATCTAAGGTATCACAATTTAGAGATAGAAATTAGGATTTTGATAACATTTGTGATGTGCTGAATGAGCCAACCCTGAAACTTGCTCTAGTTCTAAATATTCTGCTATGTAACATAATGAATGCCTTGGTTGCATAAGCCTATTTGAGTTAGAGTTTTCTGATACTTGCCACTGAAAGCATCACAACTAACACAGTCTAACAGAAAATACAAGAACAATGGGGGAGCTGGATGGCTCAGTTGGTTGAGCATCTGACTTTTGACTTCAGCGCAGGTTATGATCTCAGGGCCCTGGGATGGAGCCCTACTTCAAGCCCCATGTCAAGCCCTGAGTCATGCTCTCTGTTCAGCAGGGAGTCTGCTTGTCCTTCTGCCACTCCCCCCACTTGTGCTCTCTCTCTTTCTCAAATAAATAAATAAATAAATAAATAAATAAA
>NW_024423319.1:57909717-57911374 GCF_017311325.1 Ursus maritimus
AAAAAAAAAAAAAAACGTGTGCTGAGGGGTGCCTGAGTGGCTCAGTCAGTTAAGCATCCAACTCTTGATTTTAGCTCAAGTCATGATCTCAGTGTTGTGAGATCGAGCCTCACATCAGGCTCTGAGCTGGGAGTGGAGCCTGCTTAGGATTCTCCCTCTCCCTCTGCCTCAGCCGCTGGCTCATATGCTCGTGTTCTTTCTTTCTGAAAAAGAAAAAGAAAAAAAAAGTGTGCTGAAATTTCATGTGCTTTGGCATGAATATTATAAAATCTGTCGTGCTGGACCTGATAGACTCTTTCAATATGGAAATTCATTTAAATTTTCAGAAGTTTTGCAACATTAAAAATATTATTTCCTTTCTTCTGTCTCTCCCTGTCTCTTTCTTATATCCCTATTATTTGAATATTGAACATCTTGGATGGATACTCTGATTGTTTTATCTTTTTTATTTCAAATCCCTTTGTCCTTTTGTTCTACTTCTTGAAAAACTTATAAACCATATTCCAACCATTTGATTAAATTTTGAATTTTTATCACATTTTAAATTTCTAAACTGTTTTGTTCTCTTAATATCCCTTACTATAGCCTCTTGTTCTTGTTTAATGATTAAAATATGTCTTCATCTCTCTGAAGACTTCAGTTATAATTAAGTTTTCATCCAGTACCTGCATTACTTGGTTGTTCCAAGTTGCATTTTTCTGTATCTTGTCTATCTCTTCCTATTAAAGTATAAAAATTCTGAAAAATATAATTATTGAGAACTACTTTATGGCAGATACTGTGCTAGAAACAAATGATTTAATTGTTTAAAAAGTGACTCTCTGGAGCTTACAGTCTATTGCTCATATAATTATATACCAATATCTATTTCCCCATTTTTCCTTACATGCAAAACCCCAATTTTATTTTATTGTCCATAGTTCCCCCATATAACTTAAAAGAGGCAAACCTTATCTAGAGTTCTAAGTACAAATTGTTGTTGTCCTAAGACATCATTTAATTCCTTTTGCTAGTGATTTATTTAGAGGTAAGCATATCATCCAGTTCTAGCCAATGAAATCTGAAAGAAGGCTTCTAGAAAATATTTCTTCACTCTTACATAAGAGTCACTAGAAAAGACAGTCTACTTTCCTAGAAATACTCATATCTGATTGCAATGTTTGAAACCAATGCAACAAACATCTTGTAACTCTGAAGAGAGACACAAAAGGCAAAGCCAAACATCTAAGGTATCACAATTTAGAGATAGAAATTAGGATTTTGATAACATTTGTGATGTGCTGAATGAGCCAACCCTGAAACTTGCTCTAGTTCTAAATATTCTGCTATGTAACATAATGAATGCCTTGGTTGCATAAGCCTATTTGAGTTAGAGTTTTCTGATACTTGCCACTGAAAGCATCACAACTAACACAGTCTAACAGAAAATACAAGAACAATGGGGGAGCTGGATGGCTCAGTTGGTTGAGCATCTGACTTTTGACTTCAGCGCAGGTTATGATCTCAGGGCCCTGGGATGGAGCCCTACTTCAAGCCCCATGTCAAGCCCTGAGTCATGCTCTCTGTTCAGCAGGGAGTCTGCTTGTCCTTCTGCCACTCCCCCCACTTGTGCTCTCTCTCTTTCTCAAATAAATAAATAAATAAATAAATAAATAAA
>NW_024423319.1:57911384-57921215 GCF_017311325.1 Ursus maritimus
AAATAAATAAATAAATAAATAAATAAATAAAATCTTCAAAAATTAAACAAAATACAATTGTTGTATTTGATGTTGTAAATCATGAAGAAACTGTAAAAAAAAAGGCCTTTGGATTTGTTAATTTAAAACTGTTGATTTCAGAATAACTAGATTGCCCATTCAAGAGCATACAAATAGACCACAAAAATTATCCTTACTGATTATTTGTAGATCAAAGATCTTACTACTGATCAATTGTCTTCATGGAATGTACCTTTTGCAGTAGCAATGGCAAGTTTGATTCCATAAAATCATCCACGTTCCTTTGTGATTGAAAGATAGCTGTCCAATGTTAGGGATACTTTCCATTATCATGACATATAAGATGACTAATTATGTGGAAAAAGAGTCATAGACCTTAGTTTCACTTGCATTGAACTTTGAGCTAACTTTCCACAGATGTTGTTTTCCATTTAATATTTTGGAAATGGTGGATATATGTTTAAAGACTCATATCACGTTTTTGTGTTTATGGCTTTTGCATCTGCATTTCTCTCTGTGCCTTTTAAGCTCTACTAACCCTCTTGCAACTGGAATTAGCTTTACACAAAAGTCTGTCATTTTCAAGCATCCGGTTAATACCAATGTGACATTTTTATATTAAAAAAATGGGCTGTGTAGGGTCACCTGGATGTCTCAGACAGTTAAGCATCCAACTCTTGATTTCAGCTCAGGTCATGATCTCAAGGTTGTGAGGCTGAGCCCTGTGTTTGGCTCTGTGCTCAATGCGAAGTCTGCTTGAGAGTCTCTCTCTTCCCCTCCCTCTGCCCCTTCCCCCTGCTCTCTCTCTCACATAATAAATAAATAAGTCTTTAATAATTGGGCTACAGAGCTAAACCACCACAGTTTTAATTGAGAAGTTTACATTAACGAATACGTTTTCACAATATACCAAATTTTTATGACAGATGAGAATTTTTTATGTTCAGCATTTTCATTTTTTTATGTTAATTCAAAAGTCAAGGCCACTGCCTACAAATTGACTTAATTTACTTAGTAATGCATACTGTCTGAGATTTCTAGTTATTTTAGTATTTTTAGGGCAAATATTTAAAGGGCACCTGAATATTTCCAAATTCATAAATCTTACACTTATATTTAAGAACTTCATTGGATAAAAGGAAACACTTGAAAGAAAGAAAAATATCCAACATACTAAACCAGAGTAGGTCAAGGCAGTGATTAACAAATAGGCTTTCTATGGAAAATAAAACATAAGGAACAAGCCCTTTGACATTGGTCTTGGCAATATTTGTTTCTGGATATGACACCAAAAACAGAAGCAACAAAATGAGAAATAAACAAGTGAGAGTACATCCAACTTAAAAGATTCTGTAGAACAGAAGAAACAATCAACAAAAGAAGCAATGTATGGAATGGGAGAAAATATCGGTAAATCATATATCAGAAAATGGGTTAATGTCAAAAGTATACAAGGAATTCATACAACTCAATAGTAACATAATAGTAATAATAATAGTAATAGTAATAATAGCTCAATTAATAAAATGAGCAGAGGACTTGAGTAGACATTTTTCCAAAGGAGAAAGACAAATGACCAACAGACATATGAAAAGATGCTCAACATCTCTAATCATTAGGGAAATGCAAATCACAGTAGATATCACCTCATACCTGTTAGAATGGCTATTATCAAAAAGATAAGAGATAAGAAGTGTTGGTGAGGATGTGGCGGAAAGGGAACCCTGCACAATATTGATGAGAATGTAAATTGGTATAGTCACTATTGAAAATGTATGCAGGGTTTTCAAAAATTAAAGACAGAACTACCATATGATACAGCAGTCTCACTTCTGGTATTTATCTGGAAGAAATGAAATCACTATCTCAAAGAGATATCTGCCCCTCCATGTTCATTGCAGGATTATTCACAATAGACAAGATATGAAAACAGCCCAAGTGTCCATTGATGGATGAAAGAATAAGGAAGAAGGGGGAAAAAGATGGCGGAGGAGTAGGGGACCCCTTTTTCAGCTGGTCCCCTGAATCGAGGTGGATATCTACCAGACCATCCTGAACACCCATGAAAACAGCCTGAGATGAAGGAAGATACATCTGGATCTCTGCAAATGAACACTTTCAGCACTGAGTATTGAGGTATGACGCGGGGAGCCATGAATCCACACATAGATATCAGAAGACAAATGGAAGGGGAAGGGAGCCACCACACTCAGGCACTGGGAAGCAGTAGCCACCTGCACTGGGGAGCTGGCCAGACTCCTGGACCGGCACCCATGAGAAAGCAGACTGAGACTGTGAGCCTGGGAATGAGCACACACCCAGACTGAAAACCAGAGCTCCAGAGTGCTCTCTGGAACCAGACTGAAACCAGGAGCTCAGGAGCATGCACATCCAAACTGAAAACCGGACCTCCGGAGCGCACACTCAAACTAGACTGAAACCAGGAGCTCGGGAGCGAGCGTGCAACCAGACGGAAAACCAGCGCTCTGAAGCACCCATGAATCACACTGAAACAGGGAGCTCAGGAGCACACAGGGGAACCGGGTAGGCTGGCGATGTTAGAAGCATAAAGGACAGAGACGTGCCAGCCATGTAAGCGAGAGCTGGGAGAGTGGCTGTGGAGCACACATCCTGGGATGCTGCGGGGTTCTCAGCAGTACCAATGGAAACAGAGTTAGAGTGGCCAGGAGAGCTCAGTGGAGAGTGGAATGCCATCTCTCTGTTTTGAGACAGAGGCTAGGATAAGGCCAATGCTGCTCTGACTCTCAGAAGAGTCAAAGAAAACCACCAGGGAAAACCTCCAGAGAACAAAAGCCCAGAAATACTGGTTCACATTGTGCCTATCCCCAGCCCCCCTCGCAGGGGACAGGGCAACTCTACCTAAACAGGGTTGCCTGAATATCAGCCCGGCAGACACCTCACCCAGAAGGCAGGCTGAAAAATCAAGAAGCTCACATCCCTAAGGTCCCTAAAAAACAAGTGTGCACTGCCTGGGTCCTGGTCAATAATTTGGGCTCTGTGCATCCCTGCAACCTCTCCTCATCAGAATGACGAGGAGGAGAAACCCTCAGCAAAGAAAGGAGACAGAGACTGTAGCCTCTGCCATAGAATTGATGGATATGGATATAACCAAATTGTCAGAAATGGAGTTCAGAGTAACAATGGTCAAGATGATGTGTAGGCTTGAAAAAATATTACTGAAAATATTAATGAGCATAAACAATCTCTAAGGGGGGGAATGAGAGTGAATCTGGCAGAAATTAAACATGCTATGAACCAAATGTAGTCTAAACTAGATGCTCTGATGGCCAGGGTAAATGAGGTAGAAGAATGAATTAGTGAACTGGAAGAAGGGATGGTAGAAGAGAAAGTAAAAACGGAAACATGGCTCAAAAAAATCCAATCTCAAAAATGTAGATTACAGGAGATTACTGACTCAATGAAATGTTCCAATGTCAGAATCATCAGCATCCCCGAGGGGGTGGAGAAAAAGAAAGGTCTAGAAGAGATATTTGAACAAACTGTAGCTGAGAACTTCCCTAATCTGGTAAAGGAATCAAGCATTCCTGTCCAAGAGGCAGAGAGGACCCCTCCCAAGATCAATCAGAACAGGCCTACACAACATCACGTCATGGTGCAATTCGCAAATATTAGATCCAAAGATACAGTATTGAAAGTGGCCAGGGGAAGAAAATCCTTATGTACAGAGGGAAAAATATTACAATAATGTCAGACCTGTCTACAGAGACCTGGAAGGCCAGGAAGGGCTGGAAGGATATTTTCAAAGCTCTATCTGAGAAGAACATGCAGCCAAGGATCCTTTATCCAGCAAGGCTGTCATTCAGAATTGATGGAGACATAAGGAGCTTCCAAGATCAGCAGAAACTGAAGGAATTCATAACCACCAAACCAGCCCTACATGAGATATTAAGGGGGGTTCTATAAAAGTAAACAGACCCCAAGAGTGATACAGAACAGAAATTTACAATCTATAGAAACAAGGATTTCACTGGCAACATGACATCATTAAAATCATGTCCCTCAATAATCACTCTCAATGTGAATGGCCTAAATACTCCCATAAAACACCACAGGGTTGCAGGTTGGGTAAAAAGACATGACCCATCCATTTCCTGTCTACAAGAGACTCATTTTGAACCTAAAGATACATCCAGACTGAAAACAATTTTTCATGCCAAAGGACCTCAAAAGAAAGCTGTGGTAGCAATTCTCATATCAGACAGATTAGATTTTAAACTCCTTTTTAAGGAGTGCAGTTAGAGATATAGTAGGACACTATATTATTCTTAAAGGATGTATCCAACAAGTGGTAAAGACAATTATACATATCTATGCCACCAACAGGGGAGCGGCTAGATGCACAAGCCAACTCGTAACCAGAATAAAGAGACATATAGATGATAATACGTTAATAGTAGGGGACCTCAACACTCCACTGTCAGCAGTAGTCAGATCACCTAAGCAGAAAATCAACAAAGAAACAAGAGCTTTGAATGACATACTGGACCAGAAGGACCTCATAGATATATACAGAACTCACCCTAGAACAACTGAAACGGATTATTTTTGAATGCACATGGAACTTTCTCCAGAATAGACCATTACTGGATCACAATACAGGTCTTGGCAGATACCAAAAGACTGAGATTATTCCCTGCATATACTCAGACCGCAGGGCTTTCAAACTGGAATTCATTCATAAGGAAAAATTTGGAAAAAAATTTAAAAACATGGAAACTAAGAACCATCCTGCTCAAGAAAGATTGGATAAACCAGGTAATTAAGAAGGAGATCAAACAATTTTTGGAGACCAATGAAAATGAAAACACAACGGTCCAAAACCTATGGGACACTGCAAAGGCAGTCCTAAGGGGAAAACACATAGCCAACCAAACCTCACTCAAAAGAATAGAAAAATCAAAAATGCAGTTTTTATATTCTCACCTCAAGAAGATGGAGCTGGAACAGAAGAACAGACCTAAACCCATGCACGATAAAGCAGTTGATCAAGATTAGAGCAGAGATCAATGAATTAGGAACCAGGAGCACAGTAGAGCAGATCAACAGAGCTAGAGGCTGGTTCTTTGAAAGGATAAAAAAGATCCAGAAGTGACTGGCCAGACTTATTTGAAAGAATAGAGAAAGGACCCAAATTAATA
This sequence comes from Ursus maritimus, assembly GCF_017311325.1. Taxonomy (NCBI): domain Eukaryota; kingdom Metazoa; phylum Chordata; class Mammalia; order Carnivora; family Ursidae; genus Ursus; species Ursus maritimus. Next base: position 57,916,586 of record NW_024423319.1, read on the forward strand.
AAATTATGAAAGAAAGGGGAGAGATCACAACCAACACCAATGAAATAGGAAGGATCATTAAAAACTTTTATCAACAGCTTTATGTCCCTGGAAGAAATGGATGCCTTCCTGGAAACCTATAAACTACCAAGACTGAAATAGGAAGAAATTGATGATTTAAACAGACCGATTAATTATGAAGAGATTGAAGCAGTGATCAGAAACCTCCCCCAAAACAAGATTCCAGGGCCTGACAGATTCCCCAGGGAATTCTACCAAACATTCAAAGAAGAAATAATATCTATTCTCCTGAATCTTTTTCAAAAAATGGAAACAAAAGGAAAACTACCAAATTCATTCCATGAGGCCAGTATTACCTTGATCCCCAAACCAGGCAAAGACCCCATCCAAAAGGAGAATTACAGACCCTGATGAATATGGATGCCAAAATTCTCAACAAGATCCTAGACAATAGGATCCAACAGTACATTAAAGGGATTATCCAACACGACCAAGTGGGATTCATCCCTGGGATGCAAGGGTGGTTCAGCATTCACAAATCAGTAAGTGTGATAGATCATATCAACAAGAAAAGAGTCAAGAACCATATAACCCTCTCAACTGATGCAGAAAAAGCATTTGACAAAATACAGCATCCTTTCCTGATTAAAACCCTTCAGAGTGTAGGGATAGAGGGTACATTCCTCAGTTTCATAAAAACCATCTATGAAAAGCCGACAGCGAATACCGTTCTCAATGGGGAAAAGCTGAAAGCCTTTCCCTTAAGATCAATAACAGGACAAAGAAGTCCACTCTTGCCATTATTATTCAACATAGTACTAGAAATCCTTGGAACAGCAATCAGACAACAAAAAGGGATAAAAGGTATCCAAATCAGCAAGGAAGAAGTCAAACTGTCTCTCTTCTCAGATGACATGACACTCTATATGGAAAACCCAAAAGAACCCACCCCTAAACTACTAGAAGTTATAGAGCAATTCATAATGTGGTATGATACAAAATCAATGCTCAGAAATCATTTGCATTTCTATACACGAACAATGAGACTGAAGAAAGAGAAATTAGGGAATTGATTCCATTTACAATAGCACCAAATATCGTATGTTATCTCAGAATTAACTTAAAAAGAGATGTAAAGGATCTATATTCTAGAAACTACAAATCACTCTTGAAAGACATTGAAGAAGACACAAAGAGATTGACAAATATTCCAAGCTCATGGATCGGAAGAATAAACATAGTTAAAATGTCTATGCTACCCAGAGCAATCTACACTTCCAATGCCATCCCGATCAAAATACCAATGACATTTTTCAAAGAGCTGGAACAAACAGCCCTTAAATTTGTGTGGAACCAGGAAAGGCCCCGTATCGCCAAGGAAGTGTTGAAAAGGAAAAGCAAAGCTGGGAGCATCATGTTGCCAGATTTCAAGCTGTACTACAAAGCTGTGATCACAAAGACAGCATGGTACTGGCAAAAAAAAACCAGACACATAGACCAAGGGAACAGAATAGAGAACCAAGAAATGGACCCTTGGCTCTTTGAGCAACTTATCTTTGACAAAGCAGGAAAAAACATCCAGTGGAAAAAAGACAGTCTCTTCAATAAATGGTGTTGGGAAAATTCCACAGCTACATGCAAAAGAATGAAACATGACCATTCTCTCACACCATACACAAAGATAAACTCCAAACGGATGAAGGACTGTGATGTGAGACCGGAATCCATCGAAATCATAGAGGAAAACATAGACTGCAACCTCTTTGATATTGGCCACAGCAACTTTTTTCATGAGATATCTTCAAAGACTAGAGAAACAAAAGGAAAAATGAACTTGTGGGACTTCTTCAAGATAAAAAACTTCTGCACAGCCAAGGAAACAGTCAAAAATACTGAGGTAGCCCACAGAATGGGAGAAGATATTTGCAAATGGCACTACAGATAAAAGAATGGTATCCAAAATCTACAAAGAACTTATCAAACTCAATACACAAGAAACAAGTAATCAATTCAAAAAATGGGCAGAAGATATGAACAGACACTTTTCCAACGAAGACATACAAATGACTAACAGACCCATTAACAAATGTTCAAAATCATTAGCCATCAGGGAAATTCAAATCAAAACCACACTGAGATACCACCTTACACCAGGTAGAATGGCAAAAATTTAGAAGGCAAGAAACAACAAATGTTGGAGAGGATGTGGAGAAAGGGGATCCCTCCTACATTGTTGGTGGGAATGCAGGTTGGTACAGCCACTCTGGAAAACAGTGTGGAGGTCCCTTAAAAAGTTAAAAATTGAGCTGCCCTATGATCCAGCCATTGTGCTACTGGGTATTTACCCCAAAGATACAGACATAGTGAAGAAAAGGGCCATATGTACCCCAACGTTCAAAGCAGCATTGTCCACAATAGCTAATTTTTTTTAAGATTTTATTTATTTATTCGATAGAGATAAAGACAGCCAGCAAGAGAGGGAACACAAGGAGAGGGAGTGGGAGAGGAAGAAGCAGGCTCATAGCGGAGGAGCCTGATGTGGGGCTCAATCCCACAACGCCGGGATCACGCCCTGAGCCGAAGGCAGACGCTTAACCGCTGTGCCACCCAGGCGCCCCACAATAGCTAATTTTTTGAAGAAGCCAAGATGTCCTTCAACAGATGACTGGATTAAGAAGATGTGGTCCATATATACAATGGAATATTACTCAGCCATCAGAAGGAATGGTTACCCAACATTTGCAGTAACATGGATGGGACTGGAGGAGATTATGTTAAGTGAAATAAGTCAAGCAGAGAAAGACACTTATCATATGGTTTCACTCATTTATGAAACGTAAGAAAGAGGAAGATTGGTAGAAGAAGAAAGGGAAGAATGAAGGGGGGTAAACAGAAGGGGGAATGAACCATGAGAGATTATGGACTCTGGGACAAACTGAGGGTTTCAGAGGGGAGGGGGGTGGGGGCCTGGGACAAGACTGTGATGGGTATTAAGGAGGGCACATATTGTGTGTTGTACTGGTGTTATATGCAAATAAGAATAATGGAACATTTCATCAAACACTATGGATATGCTGTATGGTGACTAACATAACATAATAAAAAATTAGTATAAATTTTTTTACATGACAATAGCACAAATCACATTCTTCTTAAGTATACATGAACATTTTGAATAAACCACAGGTAGATCGTAAACAAGTTACAATAAATGGAAAGGTTTGCAAACACAAAATATGTTCTCCATGTACAATGGAATAAAATTAGAAGTCAATACCAGAAGGGAAACTAGAATACTCAGAAATATGAAAAAACTAAAACACATCCTTAATAATGAATGCACCTAAAAAGAACTCAAAAGGGGTGCCTGGGTAGCTCAGTCAGTAAAGTGTCTGCCTTCAGCTCAGTCATGATCTCAGGGTCTGGAGATTGAGCCCCTCATCAGACTCCCTTCTCAGCAAAGACTCTGCTTCTCCCTCTCCCTTTGCACCTCTCCCCTGCTCATACTCTCTCTCACTCAAATAAATAAATAAATAAATAAATAAATAAATAAATAAATGTCTTAAGGAAAATACTCCAAAAAATTCAGAAAATACTTTGAGATGAATGAAAATGAAAACAATATGTCAAAACGTACAGGAGTTGATGAAACCAGGAAAAATTTATGTTTTTAATTTCTTACATTAAAAAAGGATATCAAATCAAAAACCTAACTTCACATTCTAAGAAAATAGGAAAATAATAACAAGCTCTTGCCTAAATCTAGCAGAAGAAAAGAAATAATCTTAGTGTGGGAATAAATTAAACAGATAAAAGAAAAGGGATACATGAAATCAATGAAACCAAAAATTGGGTTTTTCACAACATCAATAAATTAACAGACGTTTAGCTCAACTGACCAATGAAAAAAAATTCAGAAGAATGAAGTTTCTAAAATCACAAATGAAAGAGGAGACATCACCCCCAAACGTAAAGAAAAAAAAAAAAGGAAATAACAATTGAATGTTAGCAAGTTAAATAAACAATATGAAATGGAAAAATTTCCAGGAAGTCATATCTACTGAAACTGACTCAAAAATAAATCAAAATTATATCTCTAATAAATGGAAATCAAGCAATTAATAAAAAAACTCAGTTTCAGAAAAAAATCTCAGGAGCATATGACTCACTGGTGAATTCTATCAAACATTTAAAGACTTAACAACAATCCTTTACAAACTTCCCAAAACTACAAAATGTGGGACTAATTCCCAACTCATTCTCTAAGAACAATATTACCCTGACATCAAAACCAAAGACATCATAAGAAAAAATCTACAGACCAAGATCTTTTATAAATATAGATTTTTTTAAAAAGCTTCATCAGAATACTAACAGATAAAATCCAGCAACATATAAAAGAGAACATATGCCATAACCAAATGGGGTGCATCCCAGGGGATGCACGTTTGAATAAATATATGAAAATCAATCAGTGTAATACACAACATTCACAGAGTAAAAAATTAAAACCACATGATCATTTCAGTAGACACACAAAATACACTTGACAAAATCCAACACCCTTTAAGATAAACATTCACCAAACTAGAAATAGAAGGAAACTTCTTAAATTTGCTAAAGGGCATCT
>NW_024423319.1:57921220-57951571 GCF_017311325.1 Ursus maritimus
AATGCCACAGCTAACATAATACTTAATGTGAAAGAGAAATTTTTCCACTGTAAGATCAGGAAAGGGCATGTATGTCTTGTCAGTTTTATCTAATATTATACTGGAGATACTAGTCAGGGAAAGTAAGCAAACAAACACAAAGAGGCATCCAGAATGTACATTAAAAAGTACAACTATCTTTATTTGCAGATGACATGATCTTGTATGTAGAAAATCCTAAGGAATCCACACACACAAAAAAACTATTAGAGCTAAAGTATTCCAATAAGATTCAAAATGCAAGATCAATATAAAAAAGCAACTGTATTTCTATACAATTGTAACTATAAAAATAAAATTAAAAAATCATTTCCATTTATAATAGCAAGAAAAACAATGAAATATTTAGTAAAACTATTAAACTCTTAGAAGAAATCATTGACATAATTATTTGTGACATTGGATTATGCAAATAGCTCTTAGCTATGACAACAAAAGTTCAAGCCAAACAGGAAGAAATAGATAAATAGGACTACATAAATTTAAATATGTATTTGCTTAAAAGGATATTTTGTTAAAGTGAAACCAACATACACTATGAGAAAAAATGTTTGTAAATCATAAATCTGATAATAGTTTAGTATACAGAATGTATAACAAACTCTTACAACTGAATGATAAAGACAACATAACTTAAACATGAAAGGTCTCAACAGACATTTTTATAAATAAGATCTACAAATGGCCAAGAAGCACATAAAAAGATCATGTCATTAGGGAAACACAAATCAATACCTCAAAAAGATATTACTTCACACCCACTAGGATGCCTATAATAAAAAACAAACAGAAAAGGTAAAACAGAAAATGAGTGTTGGCAAGGATGCAGAAGAATAGGAACACTTGCACATTGGTGGTGGAAAGGTAAAGTGATATGACCATTGTAGAAAAGAGTTTAGTGGTTTCTTAAAGAGTTAAGCAGAGTTACCGCATAACCCAGTAATTCCACCCCTAGGGATATACAGAAGAGGATTAGACATGTCCACACAAAAACATATTTATGAATGTACATAGCATTATTATTTATAATATCCATCATGTGAAATAACCCAAATGTCTATCAATGGATGAATAGATAAATAAATATGGTATATCCACACAATGGAATAATACTCAACCATAAAGATGAATATTGATGCATGCTACAGCATAGATGAAACTTGGAAACATTATGCTTAGTAAAAACAACAATAAAACAGCAACAATAACAAAACAAAACAAAAAAAACAGGTGCAGAAGTCTACATTGTCTAATTCCATTTATATGAAATGTCCAAAATAGTCAAATTTATTGAGATAGAAAGTAGATTAATACTTGCTGTGAGAAAGGGGAATGAAGGATGGAGAGCTACTGGGGTACAGAATTTCTTTTTGGAGTGATAAAAAGGTCTGGAATTATATAGTAGTGATTGTTATGCAATTTTGTGAATTGTATACTTTAAAAGGGTAAATTTTATGGTACATGAATTATACTCAATTAAAAAAATGTGTATTGGAAACAGAAAATACCAGTGTAAGTTAGGAGCCACTACTAGTCCATACTCAAAGCAAAAATGCATTGAATTCTTCTTCTCTAAGTATATGTATATCTACCATTTATACCCTTATCTACTTTCATATTCCATAGAAGTTTTGAAATGGTTTACAATAATGACACAAAATATAATGAACATTTAAAATAAAAAGACAGGAAAACATAAAGAAGATGAAGATTTAGTTCTGAGATTTGTAGCAATCAAGAAAAAAATGACATATCGGAGCACCTGGGTGGCTCAATTGTTAAGCATCTGCCTTCAGCTCGGGGCGTGATCCCAGGGTCCTGGGATCGAGCCCCACATCAGGCTCCTCCACTGGGAGTCTGCTTCCTCCTCTCCTACTCCCCCTGCCTGTGTTCCCTCTCTCGCTGGCTGTCTCTCTCTCTGTCAAATAAATAATTAAAAAAAATCTTAAGAAAAAAAGAACGTATAAAAGCTGTTATAATTATATATAATACAAGGAAGCATACCACTCATTAGAAACAATTTTTTCCTGAGTCCTCCTAAGAGGAGTGATGGATCCTTTTATTAAGGTCACATGTTACAATAGACAACTTGTATTGATTTTCATTCAAGTTGCAGATTTTTCAAGTAACTATTTCTTGCATTGATCCTTGATAAAGGCAATTTTAATAGATGAGATCAGACAAGTATATGAGTGGGTATTAAGCAGAAAAGCAGTTAAATTGGGAAATATTGTTTGTACAGAAAGTGTTAGGTTAGATAAGTATGTGTGTATAGCTGAGGTGTATATTGCTAGGAATGCAGGTCAGTTTGTTCCTCCAGACCCACTAGAACATTGGGGCATTAGCCTACTATTCATCTGTCGCATGAAGACCATGCCAAGGAAAATAAGGCTTTCAACAAAGCAGGCCTTCCTGCCTTTGGATGGTGTCAGTTACAAGCTGCAAGTTTGTCACAGAAAAGACACAGGAACCACTTCTCTTCCATTAACCTTCTTAGTTTTCATAATCAAAGAAGAAAGGGAGCTACAAAGTCCTGAATAAACAGGAGTCCTTTAAAATTATGTCCTGGAAGGAGGAGAGATAGTTGAATCCAGGTTTATATGATTTTTTTTCTAAAGTTAAACTGACTTATCACTGAAGTAGCTTTTCCACTGGCTTTCTGAGGTAGCCTTTCATTGACTTCCTTCTCCTGTGACCAATTGGATTATCTGTTCCCCAGGTAACATCTAGATGTTGCATAAAATAGAAAATAATGCATAGGTATTTCCTTCTGAAGAATTGCTTCCCCTAAAAATCAAGGTAACCACATTGTTCCAGAAGTTCTCTGTGGAGTGGTCACTGAGGAAGACTTAGTAGTCTATTGAGAAGTAGATTTGGCCACCATTCTCCTTAATTACCCAGGTTGATGGGTTCTTGTGGAAAGCTGATGACCTTTCTCATGGGCTGATATTAATATGAAAGATTTCTTTTGAGAGTGCCTGGTTGCCTCAGTCAGAAGAGCATGTAACTTTTGATCATGGGGTCATGAGTTCAAGCCCCATGTTGGGTGTAGAGATTACTAAAAGAAAAAAAAAAGATTTCTCCTGAGGCTGGGGTGGGAGCTTTGTTAGGGGCCGACATCCAAGAGGGTCTTTGCAAAACTGATAAGGGAAGAGGCCTTTAAAGCTTCTAATTTTTTAATGACTAATATTTCCTAACTTATGCTAAAACTCTTTGTACCCCATTTGAGAAACCTTGGAGGAAACCATTTGTCAATGAAGTCTCCTGAAATACACAATACTAGAATAAAAATAGATAAACTGTTAAATATTAAACAGTAAGCATTAAAAAGTATGGTCCTAAAGTTCTCTCATCTATGGAACATAAGAACTAGGAAGATCGGTAGGAGAAGAAAGGGATAAAGAAAGGGGGTTAATCAGAAGGGGGAATGAAGCATGAGAGACTATGGACTCTGAGAAACAAACTGAGGGCTTCAGAGGGGAGTGGGGTGGGGGAATGGGATGGACTGGTGATGGGTAGTGAGGAGGGCACGTGTTGCATGGTGCACTGGGTGTTATATGCAAGTAATGAATCATGGAACTTTACATCAAAAACTAGGGATGTACTGTATGGTGACTAACATAATATAATTTAAAAAATATTATAATTAAAAAAAGAACACCAGAAAGCCTCAAAAATAAATAAATAAATAAATAAATAAATAAATAATAAATTCAAATCCAATTACTTGTAGTATATTAGAAATGAAATAGCACAGATTTGGAATCAAAATAGTTGGGTTTGAGTCCAAATTACATATAATTTTACAGTTAAAACCATGGTGTCTTTGACAGATGATGGTGAAGATACGGAGAAAGGGGAACACTTTTACACAGTTAGTGAGAATGGAAACTTGTGTGGCCACTCTGGAATACAGTATAGAGGTTCCTCAAAAAGTTAAATACAGAACCACCCTATGACCCAGCAATTTCAGTACTAGGTATTTATCCAAAGGATACAAAAATAGTAATTCAAAGGGGCATGTGCACCCCAGTGTTTATAGCAGCAATGTCCCTAATGAGCAAAATATGGAAAGAGCTCAGATGTCTATCCATGGATGAATGGATAAAGAAGATGGGAGGTTATATAGATGATATAGATATAGATGATATAGATATAGATATAGATATAGATATAGATATAGATAGATATATGTATATATGAATGTTAATATTACTCAGGCATCAAAAATAATGAAATCTTGCCATTTGCAAATGACATGGATGGAACTAGAGGATATTATGCTAAGTGAAATAACTCAGTCAGAGAAAGACAAATACCATATGATTTCACTCATATGTGGAATTTAAGAAACAAAACTGCTGAACATAGGGGAAAAGAAGGAAAAAATAAAACAGGATAAAAACAGAGAAGGAGACAAACCATAAGAGGTCCTTAACTATACTCCAAATAGATGAAAGACCTCAATGTGAGACAGGAATCCATCAAAATCCTAGAGGACAACATAGGCAGCAACCTCTACAACATCGGCCAAAGCAACCTTTTTCATGACACATCTCCAAAGGCAAAAGACACAAAAGATAAAATGAACTTGTGGGACCTCATCAAGATAAAAAGCTTCTGCACAGCCAAGGAAACAGTCAAAAAAACTAAGAGGCAGCACATGGAATAGGAGAAGATATTTGCAAATGACACTACAGATAAAAGACTGGTATCCAAGATCTACAAAGAACTTCTCAAACTCAATACACGAGAAACAAATAAACAAATCATAAAATGGGCAGGAGATATAAACAGACACTTTTCCAATGATGACATAAAAATGGCTAACAGGCACATGAAAAAACGTTCAAAATTATTAGCCATCAGGGAAATTCAAATCAAAACCGCACTAAGATACCACCTTATGCCAGTTAGAATGGCAAAAATTGACAAGGCAAGAAACAACAATTGCTGGAGAGGATGTGCAGAAAGGGGATCCCTCCTACATTGTTGGTGGGAATGCAAGTTGGTACAGCCACTCTGGAAAACAGTTTGGAGGTCCCTTAAAATGTTAACAATTTAGCTACCCTATGACCCAGCCATTGCACTACTGGGTATTTACCCCAAACATACAGATGTAGTGAAGAGAAGGGCCATATGCACCCCAATGCTCATAGCAGCATTGTCCACAATAGCCAAATTGTGGAAAGAACCGAGATGCCCTTCAACAGATGACTGGTTTAAGAAGTTGTGGTCGATATATACAATGGAATATTACTCAGCTATCAGAAAGAATGAGTTCTCAACATTTGCTGCAACATGGACGGCACTGGAGGAGATAATGCTGTGTGAAATAAGTCAAGCAGAGAAAGACAATTATCTCATGATATCTCTCATCTATGGAACATAAGAACTAGGAAGATCAGTAGGGGAAGAAAGGGATAAAGAAAGGGGTGGTAATCAGAAGGGGGAATGAAGCATGAGAGACTATGGACTCTGAGAAACAAACTGAGGGCTTCAGAGAGGAGTGGGGTGGGGGAATGGGATGGACTGGTGATGGGTAGTGAGGAGGGCATGTGTTGCATGGTGCACTGGGTGTTACACGCAACTAATGAACCATCGAGCTTTACATCGGAAACCGGGGATGTACTGTATGGTGACTAACATAATATTATAAAAAAAACATTAAAAAAAAGAATATGAAATGTTATGAATGTATACCTGTATTGCTACTTTAGAAATATACCTGATATTTGATAGAAAATAATTTATTTTTTGTAAAAGAAGATAATGATTTTTATTTAACTTTTTAAAAAATTATTTATTTAAATTCAATTTAATTAACATATACTGTATTATTAGTTTCAGAGGTAGAAATCAGTGATCGATCTGTTGCATATAGCACCTAGTACTCATTACATTATGTGTGCTCCTTTTTTTTTTTCAAAGCTCTTGTTTCTTTGCTGATTTCTTGCTTAGGTGATCTGTCTACTGCTGATAGTGGAGTGTTGAGGTCTCCTACTATTAGTGTATTTTTATCTATATGTATCTTTATTGTGGTTAGGAGTTGCCTTATGTATCTTGCAGCTCCCCTGTTGGGGGCATATATATTTATAATTGTCATATGCACTTGTTGTATACATCCTTTAAGAATAATATAGTGCCCTTCTGTGTCTCTAACTATAGTCTTTAGTTTAAAATCCAATCTGTCTGTTATGAGAATTGCTACCCCAGCTTTCTTTTGAGGTCTATTGGCGTGACAGATGGTATTCCACCCCTTTACTTTCAGTCTGAATGTATCTTTAGGTTCAAAATGAGTCTCTTGTAGACAGCAAATGGATGGATCATGTCTTTTTATCCAATCTGCAACCTGTGGTTTTATATGGGAGCATTTAGGCCATTTCCATTGAGACTGATTATTGAGAGATATGATTTTAATGATGCCATGTTGCCTGTAAAGTCTTTGTTTCTATAGATTGTGACTTTCTGTTCTGTATCACTCTTCAGGCCTTTTTACTTTTATAGAACCCCCCTTAATATCTCCTGTAGGGCTGGTTTTGTGGTTACGAAATTGGTCAATGACTGGCGATTCTGGAAGGTCTTTATTTCTCCATCAATTCTAAATGACAGCCTTGCTGGATAGAGGATCCTTGGCTGCATGTTTTTCTCTGAAAGAGCTTTAAAAATACCTCCCCAACCCTTTCTCTCATTCCAGGTCTGTGTAGACAGGTCTGATGTAATTCTGATACCTTTGCCTTGGTATGTGAGATTTCTTTGCCCTGGCCTCTTTCAATACTGTATCCTTGCATCTAATATTTGCGAATTGCACCATGACGTGATGTGGTGTGGGTTTGTCGTGGTTGAGCTTGGGAGGAGTCCTCTCTGCCTCTTGGACACGAATGTTTGTTTCATTGCTAGATTAGGGAAGGTTTCAGCTACAATTTGTTCAAATATCTCTTCTAGACCCTGTTTTCTCCACCTCGGGGATGCCGATGATTCTGACATTGGAAGCGTTTCATTGAGTCAGTAATCTCCCGTCACCTATATTCCTGAGCGTGATTTTTTGAGTCCAGATTCTATTTTAGCTTTCTCTCTACTAACCCATCCTCCATTTCGCTGATATGTTCTTCTGCCTCATTCACCCTGCCATCAGAGCCTCTAATTTTGACTGCATTTGGCTCATAGAATTTTTAATTTCTGCCAAATTTGCTCATTTCTGCCCTTAGAGATTCTATATTCTCATTAACATTTTTATTAATACTTTATTGAAGTCTACACATCATCTTGACCATTGTTACTCTGAATTCCATTTCTGTTAATTTGGTTATATCCATATCCATTAGTTCTGGGGCAGAGGCCACAATGGCAGAGGCCATTATCTTCTCTTTGCTGGGGGATTTCTCCTTCTCGTCATTCTGATGAGGAGAGGTTATGGATTGTCCAGAGCCCAAATTATTGACCGGACCCAGGCTGTGCGCCTTATTTTATAGGGATCTTAGGGATGTGGGCTTTTGATTTTTCAGCCTGCCTTCTGGGGAAGGGGCCTGCCACGCCGATATTCAGGCAACCCTGTTTGGACAGAGTCTCCATGTCCCCTGGGAGGGGATATGGGGATGGCCCACTGTGAGCCGGTATTTCCAGGCTTTTGTTCTCTGGCAGCTTTCCCTGGCAGTTTGCTGTGTCTCTTCTGAGAGTCAGAGCAGCAGTAGCCGAATCTCAGCCTCTGTCTCAGAACAGAGGGATTGCAGACTGTTCTCCACTGATGTTCTGGCCTTTTAACTCTATTACTGTTGGTGCTACTCAACCCTGCAGCATCCTGGGATGTGCGCCCCACACGGCGTCTCAGCCCTCAGTTCCAGTGCTGTAGTGTTTCTGTCCTTTGTGTTTCTAACACCAGCAGCTGCCAGCCACCCCGCGCGCTCCGAGCTCTGGCCCTCAGTCTGGTCGGCTCACGGCTCACGGTCTCAGTCTGTTCTCCTAGTGCGTGCCGGTCCGCAGATCCGCCCGCCTCCTGTGCAGGTGGCTACTGCTTCCTGGTGCCTGAACACGGCAGCTCCTTCCCCTTCCATTTATCTTCCGATATCTGTGCTCGGTTTTACGGCTCCCCACTTCATACCTCAATACTCAGCGCTGAGATGTTCATTTGTAGAGATCCAGATGTATCTTCCTGCATCTCAGGCTGATTCCGTGGATGTTCATGCTGGTCTGGTACCTATCCAGCTTGACTCAGGGGACCGGCTGAAAAAGTCCCCTACTCCTCCTCCATCTTAACTCTCTCTGATAGAAAATAATTTCTAATTTGTTTTTTTTAAAGATTTTATTTATTTATTCGACAGAGATAGAGACAGCCAGTGAGAGAGGGAACACAAGCAGGGGGAGTGGGAGAGGAAGAAGCAGGCTCATAGCGGAGGAGCCTGATGTGGGGCTCGATCCCACAATGCCAGGATCACGCCTGAGCCTAAGGCAGACGCTTAACCGCTGTGCCACCCAGGCACCCCAATAATTTCTAATCTGAGTGCTACCTGAAGAATATCCCATGAATAACTCAGAAGTTATTTAATCTCTAGTGTCTTCAATGTTTTGCTGTCAAATGTATCCTCCTCCTCTCCTAAGGAACAGCTGGGGTTCAAATTACACACTTGCTTGCTCACTGGAATTTTGCTGTTAAAATGTCATGCTCCCTGTGCATGGATTTCACATGGGCAGAGAACATCGCCATGGGAATGTCCTTCCCAAAGCAACCCACACTTGGGATCTAAGTAGCATTTGTCTATTTTAATTTGTCTTTTATAATGTTCTGCTTTTTGTCATTCACTTCTTTAACAACAGTCCAGGGTTAATACAAACCATTTCTGGAATTTGCTTCAATATAATTGTTTTTATCTCCATATAGAATTAGAACAATAGTTATTTCTTGTAAAAATAAAATGGCCGTGTTAAATTTTGAAACATGCAAGTAAGATTGCCTTAAATTTCCCAAAGTGTGTGTGTGTGTGTGTGTGTGTGTGTGTACATATACACATATTGGCATTTACTTTTATGTAGGTTGAAAACTTGAGACTTCCACATAATTTTGAACTTTTAATTTGACTATATTAGTTTTCCAGGACTTTTGTAACAATGTACCATACACTGGTTGACTTAAATAACAGAAATTTATTGTCTCACATGTACACAAGTCTGTCTCCAAATATCCCCTTGGATTAGGGCCAACTGTAATGGTCTCGTTAGCTGGGTAAAGACCTTATCTCTAAACAAATTATATTCTGAGGTTCTGGGGGTTAGACCTTCAACAAATAAAATTTAAAGGTACACAATTAATCCCATAACATTGACTGAGATCTTCTTTTTAAAGAAAATACCATCCTTTAATGATATGTTTTTATTGCAATGTCTTTAAGTAACATTGAATAAACAATCAGATTGTTTATTCAACTTAACTATGAGTTCTGTTTTTCTCTTAGGAGGTAGAAATTATGAACTCATTCTGCTAACCAATGTTTTTCAAACAGTAAGTATTCAATAAGTATTTGGTGAAGGAACAAAAGCATCATATTCCAAAGGAAGTAAATAGTGACATCATGAGCCCCTTGATTTGCTTTATTTCTTTAGATGCTGACAGTATGGTTATTGATATGGGTGTTTAAGAAAGAAATCATATTCAGTTACTGGAAGCCCTATTTGGAATATTTTTTTTCACAGACTTTCCTAATGTAAAGCTTAAAGCAATGAGCTGAACAGTTTCCCTGTGGTGTGCTCTTATCCTAAATCTAGACATGTGGGTAAATGGGGTTTTGAAATGCTTTATTTTAGCTCCTTTCTTGGTTTTGTCTTTCACTAAAAGTTGAGTAGACAATGTAAGAGGGCCTTGAATTGGCCTTATGGAGAAAAAGTTGAGTAATTTGACTGAAAAAAATGAGGCAGCTCATTGTTGATTCCTGATCTTGAAGAAGGTAGACAGAGCCCGCTCTAATATTTATGAGACAATGTGAAGATAAGAGCTCACTTTCAACCAACCAATGTTTCATTTTGACTGAGAATATACACCTCCTGACCTCCTCACGACCTCTGTGATCTAGTCTGTGTTTATGGCTTTTAAACCCAAAAAATCTCCTTTAAAAGTTAAGGCCAGTCTTTTTAAGACAATTTTTTCAACCAGAGATGAAAACAGAAACATCCATTCCTAGGGAGATGCCAACCCACAGAGCATGCTCAGCCTGGTCCAAGCCTGAACAAGGAGGCCAAATAGTCATTCACATCTCCCTGTGAAATACTTTAAAATTACTTAATTAATCCATTCAAAGAGAAGGGAAGTGCAGTGATCTCTCCTACTATAGCTCTCTCCTTGCCTGCTTGCTAGAAAATAGAATATACTTTGGCAAGACTGAGGCTTGTGTGTTTGTCTGCAGACCTGACTGCCTGATTTTTAAGACAATCATTAGATCTTTATCTTTTAAACAGAAACACCCTTTTTAAGGTCTGTCTCATTTGAAGTAAGATTATTATATCACTAAAATTATTAACATATATACATATATATAGTCATTTAAATATTTTGATATCCATGTGTTTTTCAAAGCTTTCCAAGCCTCCCTCTGTATTCTCATGGTCTGTCATTCAAGATAATTGTCAGGCAGACTGGTAGATTTAAGCAAATTACAAAGTGGTAGTATTAGTGATAGTGCTGGTAGTGGTATATGTATGTTGGAACTATATGCTTATTTGACATTAAATTTGTAAATATTTTCTCAACTTCAAAATGAGATTTTAAACCAAAAGACCAAAAAATATTAAGTCTAACTAGAATATAACACTATGTTAAAATCACTAAAAACCCTTAAGAAAGTTTGTGGTAAAAGGCCAAAGGAAAAATTCCTTATGCAATATTTGCTGTTTACAGGTAGAATAAAAGCCTGGTGAATGGCCTAATGGCATCATATTTACATATAATACTTGGATATCAATGCTGCTCTCATCTCACTAATTTAGTAGACAACAAAGTGACAAAATGGGATTGCAGTTGGCCTATTTAGAGGTGGAGAGGGAGCCCTACAAGTGTTAAAAGTTGTGTGACAGTCTGAGTTTTGATGTACCCACTTTTCTTTGTGGAAACACAGTGACAGGGAAAGAGATGAAATCCCATTTATTTCTCCATTAAAATCGCACTTTACGAGCATATGACAACAATAACGATGGCTATCTTGTGTATTGCACTCGGTATGTGTCAGCAGAACCACCACATTGTCCAATCTAGAAGGCACCATTCACACTGCTATCTACGTAAATGGTATCCTCAGGAGTTTGGCAATATGCATTGGTACTGTTAAGCTCTGTTCTAAGCACCATACATATATTACATCAACATAATCCTCATAACAACCCTAGGAGGTAAGTATTATTATTACGCTCCACTCAACAAATGCAGAAACTGAGGTACAGAGTATGTAAATACTTTGTCATTGCCATAGTAAGGGACTGAAAGTAGCCAATACAGACGATCTAAGTGTAGAGGCTATAATTGTAACCTACATATATGTAAAGCTTGGAAAGGGTTTTTGTGGCTTTGGAAATGAGGAGATAACATTGATTGGATGAAGAATACCTGAATGGGCTTTAGCATTCAAAATGCCTGCTTGAAAAAATTCTTCACATTTACTAAACATGAGTTACAAAATTGATGCTGAACTTTTAAGCTTTCAACGTAAGGAAGAAAACCTCATCAGTTGTAAGATTCACATTGTCTTAAACAACAAATATAGACCAGTTAGTAAAAAGGAGAGCTATTGTTACTAAAATCGAGAACTAGTCTCTCATGAGCACTCTTGAAAAAGGTGTTGTGACCAATATTATCAACAGGACATCTACAGTAACACAGCAACATGTTTCTTTTTTTTTTTTTACTTTTCAGAAGTTTTATTCAATTATTAAACTTATATGTAATATCAAATGTCTTCTGTTACATTATGTTTCCTTTAGTATTCTTTTTTTTTATTAATAATGATTTTTTATTATATTATGTTAGTCACCATACAGTACATCCCCGGTTTTCGATGTAAGGCTCGATGATTCATTAGTTGTGTATAACACCCAGTGCACCATGCAATATGTGCCCTCCTTACTACCCATCACCGGTCTATCCCATTCCCCACCCCTTCCCTCTAGCCCCCAGTATTTCTCATAGTCCATAGTCTCTCATGTTTCATTCCCCCTTCTGATTACCCCCTTTCTTTATCCCTTTCTTCCCCTACTGATCATTCTAGTTCTTATGTTTCATAGATGAGAGAAATCATATGATAGTTGTCTTTCTCTGCTTGACTTATTTCAC
Organism: Ursus maritimus; assembly: GCF_017311325.1. Taxonomy (NCBI): domain Eukaryota; kingdom Metazoa; phylum Chordata; class Mammalia; order Carnivora; family Ursidae; genus Ursus; species Ursus maritimus. The sequence continues at coordinate 57,933,567 of NW_024423319.1, forward strand.
TAAGCATTATCTCCTCAGTGCTGTCCATGTTGTAGCAAATGTTGAGAACTCATTCTTTCTGATTGCTCTGAGTAATATTCCATTGTATATATGGACCACAACTGTAATCCAGTCATCTGTTGCAGGGCATCTCAGCTCTTCCCACTGATTTAGCTATTGTGGACATTGCTGCTATGAACATTGGGTGCATATGGCCCTTCTCTTCCTCGTCTGTATCTTTGGGGTAAACACCCAGTAGTGCAATGGCTGGATCATAGGGCAGCTCAATTTTTAACTTTTTAAGGGACCTCCACGGTTCCAGAGTGGCTGTACCAACTTGCATTCCCACCAACAATGTAGGGAGAGGATCCCCTTTCTCCACATCCTCTCCAACAATTGTTGTTTCTTGCCCTTATCTATTTTTGCCATTCTAACTGGCGTAGGTGGTATCTCAGTGTGGTTTTGATTTGAATTTCCTTGATGGCTAATGATTTTGAACATTTTTCATGTGTCTGTTAGCCATTTGTATGTCTTCATTGGAAAAGTGTCTGTTCATATCTTCTGCCCATTTTTTGATTTGTTTATTTTGTTTCTCGTGTATTGAGTTTGAGAAGTTCTTTGTAAAGATCTTGGATACCAGTCCTTTATCTGTAGTGTCATTTACAGAAATATATTCTCCCATTCCGTGGGCTGCCTCTTAGTTTTCTGACTGTTTCCTTGGATATTGCAGAAACTTTTAATCTTGATGAAGTCCCTTAAATTCATTTTATCTTTTGTTTCTCTTGCCTTTGGGGATGTGTCATGAAAAAGGTTGCTTTGGCCGATGTCGTAGAGGTTGCTGCCTATGTTCTCCTCTAGAATTTTGATGGATTCCTGTCTCACATCGAGGTCTTTCATCCATTTGGAGTTTATTTTTGTGTATGGTGTGAGATAGTGGTCAAGTTTCATTCTTTCAGCAACATGTTTCTTAAGCCTGTTCTAACAATGTGCTAATTTTAATTGATGACCTAATGCCAAATTAATCTTCTAAAGAAGTAATTATTGAGCTATACTATGTCAAAACAAAGTAACCCAGTAGTTAATATTCACATTTCTTTGGTGTCCTTGCTTAAGCCAGCAATGGATTATAAAGCATCCAAGAAAGAAAATGCCCTTCAGGAACTTTTCTATAAATATAAGCTCTTTCAGTTAGAATTTGTGGGTTTTTAAATAATAATATTTTATTATATTATGTTAGTCACCATACAGTACATCCTTAGTTTTGATGTAAAGTTCCATGATTCATTACTTGCATATAACACCCAGTGCATCATGCAATACGTGCCCTCCCTTACTACCCATCACCAGCCTATCCCATTCCCCACCCCCTCCCTCTGAAGCCCTCAGTTTGTTTCCCAGAGTCCATAGTCTCATGGTTCATAACCCCTTCTGTTGACCCCCCTTTCTTCTTCCCTTTCTTCTCTACCGATCTTCCTGCTCTTTCTTATATTTCCATAAATGAGTGAAACCATATGATAAGGGTCTTTCTCTGCTTGACTTATTTTGCTTAAGCATTATCTCCTCAGTCAGTCCATGTGCAGCAAATGTTGTCGTTCTTTTGATGGCTGAGTAATATTCCATTGTATATATGGACCACATCATCTTAATCAGTTATCTGTTGAAGGGCATCTCGGCTCCATCACGATTGCTTCTTGTGGACAATGCTGCTATGAACATTGGGGTGCATATGGCCCTTCTCTTCACTATGTCTGTATCTTTGGGGTAAATAGCCAGTAGTGCAATATATGGCTGGATCATAGGGTAGCTCAATTGTTAACTTTTTAAGGGACCTCCACACTGTTTTCCAAAGTGGCTGTACCAACTTGCATTCCCACCAAGAATGTAGGAGGGATCCTGTTTCTCCACATTCTCTCAACATTTGTTGTTTCCTGCCTTGTCCATTTTGCCATTCTTTTTTCATAATAATAATTTTTATTATATTATATTATTCTGCCCACAGTAAATCCTGGTTTTTCGATGTAAAGTTCCATGATTCGTGGTTGCATACACCACCCAGTGCACCATGCATACATGCCCTCCTTAATACCCATCACCAGCCAATCCCATTCCCCAACCCCTCCCCTCTGAAGCCCTCAGTTTGTTTCAGAGTCTATAGTCTCTCATGCTTCATTCCCCCTTCCTGATTATGGCCCCTTTCATTTTTGCCATTCTAACTGGTGTAGGTGGTATCTCAATGTGGTTTTGATTTGAATTTCCCTGATGGCTAACGATTTTGGACATTTTTTCATGTGTCTGTTAGCCATTTGTATGTCTTCATTGGAAAAGTGTCTGTTCATATCTTCTGCCCATTATTTTATTTGCTTATCTGTTTCTTGAGTATTGAGTTTGAGAAGTTCTTTGTAGATCTTAGATATTAATCTTTTATCTGTGTAGTGTCATTTATATATCTTCTCCCATTCTGTGGGCTGCCTCTTGATTTGTTTGACTGTTTCCTTGGCTGTGAAGAAGATCTTTATCTTGATGAGAAGTCCACAAAGTTCATTTTTTCTTTTGTTTCTCTTGCCTTTGGAGATGTGTCATGAAAATGGTTGCCCATGTGGCTGATATCAAAGAGGTTGCAGTCTATGATCTCTCCTCTAGGATTTTGATGGATTCTGTCTCAAATCATGGTCTTTCATGCATTTGGAGTTTATCTTTGTGTATGGTGTGAAGAGTCGTCAGTTTCATTCTTTTGCATGTAGCTGTCCAATTTTCCCAACACCATTTATTGAACAGACTGTCTTTCCACTTTATGTTTTTTCCTGCTTTGTCAAAATGGATTGCCCAAGAACTTCCAGGAGTCCATTTCTGGAGTTCTCTATTCTGTCCCCATCGGTCTATGTGTCTGTTTTTTTTTTTTCCAGTACCATGCTGTCTTTGTGATCACAGCTTTGTAGTACAGCTTGAAATCCGGCAACGTGATGCCCCTAGCTTTGTTTTTCCTTTTCAACAATTCTTTGGAGATTCAGGGCCTTTTCTGGTTCATACAAAAATAAGGACTATTTGTTCCAGCTCTTTGAAAAATGTCATTGGTATTTTTGATTGGGATGGCATTGAAAGTGTAGATTGCTCTGGATAGCATAGACATTTTAACTATGTCAATTCTTCTGATCCATGAGCATGGAATATTTTCCACCTGTTTGTGTCTTCTTCAATGTCTTTCATTGATTTGTAGTTTCTAGAATATAGACACCTTATGTCTCTGGTTAAGTTAATTCCAAGATAGCATTATGATTTTGGTGCTATTGTAAATGGAATGGATTCCCTAATTTCTCTTTCTTCTGTCTCATTGTTCGTGTATAGTAATGCAACTGATTTTTGAGCATTGATTTTGTATCCCGCCACATTACTGAATTGCTCTATAACTTCCAGTAGTTTGGGGGTGGATTCTTTAAGGTTTTCCATATAAGAGTATCATGTCATCTGTGAGAGAGAAACAGTTTGATTTCTTCTTTGCCAATTTGGATATATTTTATCCCTTTTTGTTGTCTGATTGCTGTTGCAAGGACTTCTAGTACTATGTTCAATAATAATGGTGAGTGGGCATCCTTGTTGTGTTACGAATCTTAAAGGAAAGGCTTTCAGCTTTTCCCCATTGAAAATGATATTTGCTGTAGGCCTTTCATAGATGCTTTTATGAAATTGAGAATGTACCCTCTATCCCTACACTCTGAAGTGTTTAAATAGGAAATGATGCTGTATTTTGTCAAATGCTGTTTCTGTATCTATTGAGAGGATCATATGGTTCTTGACCCTTTTCTTGTTGATATGATCTATCACACACTGATCGATTTGTGTGAATGTTGAACACGCTTGCATCCCAGGGATGAATCCCACTTGGTCATGTTGGGTAATCCTTTTAATGTACTGTTGGATCTATTAGCTAGGATCTTGTTGAGAATTTAGGCGTCCATGTTCATCAGGGATATCGGTCTGTAATTCTCCTTTTGATGGGGTCTTTGTCTGGTTGGGGATCAAGGTAATACTGGCCTCATAGAATGAGCCCCAGTAGTTTCCTTCTGTTTCTTTTCTTTAGGAAGCTTCAGGAGAATAGGTATTAATTCTTCTCTGAATGTTTGTTAGAATTCCGAGAATCCACCAGGCCCTGGAGTCTTGTTTTTAGGGAAGTTTTGATCCACTGCTTCAATCTCTTCATAATTAATTGCTCTGTTTAAATCATCAATTTCTTCCTGTTTCTGTCTTGGTAGTTTATAGGTTTCCAGGAAGGCATCCATTTCTTCAGTTTGTTTAATTTATTGTCATAAAGCTGTTGATAAAAGTTTCTAATGATCATCTTATTTCATTGGTGTTAGTTGTGACCTTTCCCTTTTCATTCATAATTTTGTGCTTGGGTCCTTTCTCTATTCTTTTGAATAGGTCTGGCCAGTGGCTTCTCGATCTTATTTATTCTTTCAAGGAACCAGCTTCTAGTTCTGTTGATCTGCTCTACTGTGCTCCTGGTTCTAATTCATTGATCTCTGCTCTAATCTTGATCAACTGCCTTCCTTAGAGTGGAGTTAGGCCTGTTCTTCTGTTCCAACTCCAGCTTCTTAATGTGAGAATACAAAAACTGCATTTTAGATTGTTCAATTCTTTTGAGTGAGGCTTGGATGGCTGTGTATTTTCCCCTTATGACCGCCTTTGCAGTGTCTCATAGGTTTTGGACAGTGTATTTTCATTCTCATTCATTTCCATAAAATTGCTTAAGTTCTTCTTTAATTCCTATTTTACCCAATCATTCTTAAACAGGATGGTTCTTGGTTTCCAAGTGTTTGAGTTTCTTCCAAATGTTCCCCTGTGATTGAGTTTCCAGGTTCAAAGCATTTGTGGTCTGAGAATATTCAGGGAATAATCTCAGTCTTTTGGTATCAGTTGAGACCTCTTTTGTGACCCAGTATATGATCTATTCTGGAGAAAGTTCCATGTGCATTTGAAAAGGCAGTATTCTGTTGTTCTACTGTGTAGGGTTCTGTATATATCTATGAGATCCATTTGGTCAGTATGTCATTCAAAGCTCTTGTTTCTTTGTTGATTTCTGCTTAGTTGATCTGTCTATTGTTGACAGCAGAGTGTTGCAGTCCCTACTAATGCTGTATTATTATCTATATGTCTCTTTATTCTGGTTAAGAGTTGGCTTTTGTAGGGAAGAAAGGGATAAAGGGGTTAATCAGAAGGAGGGGAATGAAACATGAGAGACTATGGACTATGAGAAACAAACTGAGGGCTACAGAGGAGGGGGTGGGAGGGAATGGAATGAGCGGTGATGGGTAGTAAGGAGGCACGTATTGCATGGTGCACTGGGTGTTTATACGCAACTAATGAATCATCGAAGCCTACATCGAATCTGGAGATGTATTATGGTGACTAGCATAATATAATAAAAAATCATTATAAAAAACAAAGAGTTGGCTTTTGTATCTATCTGCTCCCTGTTGGGGGCATAGATATTATAATTGTTAGATCCTTGTTGGATAAACCCTTTCAGAATAATATCGTGTCCTTCTGTATCTCTAACTACCATCTTTAGTTTAAATCTAATCTGTCTGATATAAGAATTGTTACCCCAGCTTTCTTTTGAGGTCCGATTGGTATGGAAAATTGTTCTCCATCCCTTCACTTTCATTCTGGATGTATCTTTAGGTTCACAATGAGTCTCTTCTAGACAGCATATGGATAGGTCATGTCTTTTAATCCAATCTACCCAGCCCTGTGGCCTTTATCGAGAATTTAGGCCATTCACATTGAGAGTGGTTATTGAGAGATATGATTTTAATGATGTCATGCTGCCTGTGATGTCTTGTTTCTATAGATTGTAATTTCTGTTTCTGTATCACTTTTGGGTCTTTTTACTTTTATAGAACCCCCTTAATATTTCTTATAGGGCTGGCTTGGTGGTCACGTAGTCTTTCAGTTTCCGCCAGTCTTGGGGAAGGTCCTTGTCTCATTCATTCTGAATGACAGCTTTGCTGGATAAAGGATCCCTTGGTTGCATGTTCTTCTCACTCAGAGCTCTGAATATGTCTTGCCAGTTTTCTGGCTTGCCAGGTCTCTGTAAACGGTCTTACGTTATTCTGATGTTCTGTCTCTGTAAGTGAGGATTCTCTTCCCCCCTGGCCGCTTTCAAAGATTTTATCCTTGGATCTAAGATTTACAAACTGTACTATTATGTGACGTGGTGCTGGTCTGTTCTCATTGATCTTGGGAAGGTCTTCTCTGCCCTCTTGGACATGAATGCTTGTTTCCTTTGCCAGATTAGGAAGTTCTCAGCTACCAATTTGTTGAAATATCTCTTCTAGACCTCTCTCTTTCTCCCACCTCCAGCATGCGATGATTCTGACATTGGAACATTTTATTTAGTCAGTAATCTCCCATACTCTACATTCTTGAAGTTGGGAGTTTTTAGTAAGTTCCCACTTTTTCCTTCTTTCATCTCATCTTCCAACTCACTAATTCGTTCTTCTGCCTCATTTACCCTGGCCATCAAGAGCATCCAGTTTAGACTGTATTTGATTCATAGCATTCTTAATTGCTGCCAAGATTCACTCTCATTTCAGCCCTTAGAGATTCTATATTTTTGTTAATATTTTTGAAACCTACACATCATCTTGACAACTGTTACTCTGTAAAAATACATTTCTGACTAATTTTATTATATTCATATCTATTAGTTCTGCGGCAGAGACCACAGTCTCTGTTTCTTTCCTTTGTTGGGGTTCCTCCTCCTTTGTCATTCCTGATGAGGAGTGTTTTATGGGGATGTACAGAGTCCCAATGTTTGACCAGGACCAAAGCAAGGTGCACTTGTTTTCAGGGACCTTAGGGATGTGTGCTTCTTGGTTCCTAGCCTGTCTTCTGAGACAGGCCTGCCACCACTGATATTCAGGCGACCCTGTTTGAGGTAGAGTTGCCCTGTCCCCTTGGAGAGCGGCAGATGGGCATGGTGCAAACCAGTTTTCCATGCTTTTGTTCTCTGGTGGCTTTCTGTGATTCTTCTGAGTAAGGGCAGCAGTGGCCATGTCCAAACTCTGTCTCAGAACAGAGGGTCCGCAGTCTATAACTTCACTATGCTCCCTGACCACTCTAACTCTGCTTCTGTTGGTGCTGGTCAAAAATCCCATAAGGATCCCATGTTGTATGCCCCACTGCCACTCTCAGCCCTCACTCCCAGGGCCAACAAATCTCTGCTGTTTGTGCTTACTGCTCCGCCAGACACCCCAGTTCCGCACACCCTACTGAGTTCCCTGTTTCAGTGTGGTTCATGTGTAATTTGGAGCTCTGGTTTTCAGTCTGGTTTGTGCTCACGCTCCTGAGCTGCCATGTCATTCTGGTTCATGTGTGTGCTCTGGAGCTCCAGTCTCAATCTGGTTTTAGCTGCTATTGGTCCATGGGTCTGGCCCACCTCCCAGTGCAGGAGGCTATTGCTTCCTGGGCCCAAGCTGGCGGTTCCCTCCCCCTTCCGTTTATCTTCTGATATCTGTGTGCAGATTCACGGGTCCCCTGCTCTGTATCTCAATACTCGGCACTGGAGATGTTCATTTGTAGAGATCTGGATGTATCTTCCTCGTCTCAGGCTGATTTTGTCGGTGTTCAGGATGGTCTGGTAGATATCCAGCTCCCGATTCAGTGGACTAGCTGAAAAAGGGTCCCCTACTCCTCTGCCATCTTTGTATCCATGACTCTATTTTAAATATTTAAAAGATGTTTTAATTTTTATTTTTATTTCCCTAAATAGAGCGGCAGTATTCTATTTAAAAATGCAGTGTTTTTTTTTCAAAGAAAGGGTTAAGAAATATATGCATTTAGAAAGGTTCTGCAAGCACACTAGCTAGGATTAAATTAGAAGGACTATTAATCCTTATGGTATAGGATTGTACAGTGATCATCAGCTGATATGGAAATACATTTTCTTCCTTGATGTACTGTTTTACAGTTAGAGTCATTGGGGTGGAGCAAGGTATGATTTTAGTGAGGCATCAGATTTTAACCTCCATTGGACACAAAGGCTTGGTGTATAATTAGTTGGATCACTCTAGTTCCAATGCTAATCATAGTTTGTGATGTGGTATTTTCAAGGATGAAAAGGTTAAAGTGAACAACTGGATTACCATACTTTACTAATAAATCATTGTCTTTTTGTGACACAGAATTATAGGAAGTTTGTATAAACAGAATCTTTTAATATTAAAATGTATGTATGACTAGTTGATCATTTTTTTTTCCTAGGATTTTTAATGAGACTCCCTATACATAAACTGCCACAGTATAAAGCTAGCAAAATATGCTTAAAAATTAAAGTCACTTAAAACATTTGTAGCTGTGAATTACTATCATCAAACATCTTTGAATTTAAGACTTCAAGATTATTTTGATTTACAGTATAGCCCCTAAGCTATGCAAGATAAATCTGGAAATATCAGAGTATATGAACATATATGTACAGTGCCTATTTAAAAAAAAAGAATAAAATTATTAAATCTGATGATAGCATCATTTTGTCCTTCTGCTACTCTTTGCCTTATTTGAACATAATATTTTTAACTTCATTCTCATTAACTTTTCATCAGTGTGAGTGGAAGAGTATTGAATGTAAAAACATATCATTCAGGTTGTTGCCTCAGAGTTTCTGCCAATAAATGTAAGCCCCGTTATTTAAGCTAACTAGATCTTAATTCTTGGTTTGTAAAAATGAAATAATTGGTCTAATATTATGATTAAGGTTTAGTCCTTTACCTCAAGTGATATTTGTCTTTTCTTTCTCTGAGTATTTATTTAAATTCAGTCAGTTAACATACAGTGTACTATTAATTTTAGGTATAGGAATTTAATGATTCATCACTTACATACAACACCTCGTGCTCATCACAAGTGCCCTCCTTAATACCCATGATCCACCTAACCCATTCTCATATGAGTAAAATCGTATGTTTTGTCTTTCTCTGGCCGACTTGTTTCATTAGCATATTCTCTATCACCATCCACTGGTTGCAAATGAGAGGTTTCATTCTTTTTACCACTGAGTAATATTCCATTATATATATATATATATATATATATATATATATATATATACACACACACACACATATATGTACGTACACACACACATATATATATACATACACATACATACATATGCATGTGTATATAATTTAAATTCTTTATCCATTCACATCAGTTGATAGACATTTGGACTCTTTATAACTTGGCTGTTGTTGATAATGCTGCTATAAACATCCCAGCGTGCATGTATCCCTTCAGTTCCATATTTTTTTGTATTCTTTTGGTAAATACCTAGTAGCGAATTGCAATTTAACGGATCATAGGAGTAGTTCTATTTTTAACTTTTTTTCAGGAACTGCCATGCACTGTTTCTCCCAGAGTGGCAGCACCAGTTTTCATTCCCAACAACCAGCGCAAGAGGTTCCCCTTTCTCTACATCTAGCCAACACCTGCTGTTTCCTGTTGTTAATTTTAGCCATTCTGACAGGTCTGAGTTGATATGACATTTTATTAATTTACATATTTCCCTGATGATGGTGATGTTGAGTATCTTTTCATATCTGTTAGCCATCTGTACTTCTTCTTTGGAAAAAAAAATGTCTATTCATGTCTTCTGGCCTTTTGAAATTGTATTATTTCTTTTTAAGGTGTTAAGTTTGATAAGTTCTTTATAGATTTTGGATGCTCACCCTTTATCCAGAGATGTCATTTGCCAATATGAGTCTCCCATTCCATAGGTGGCCTTTTAGTTTTGTTGATTGTTTCCTTCACTGTGCAGAAAATTTTTATCTTGATGAAATCTCAATAGTTCATTTTACTTTTGTTTCCCTAAAACAGGAGACATATATAGTAAGAAGTTGCTACAGCCAATGTCAAAGGGTACTTCTGTGTTCTTCTCTAGCATTTTGATGTTTGTTTTGTTTTTGTCTCACATTAGGTCTTTAAGCCATTTGAATTTATTTTTGTGTATGGTGTAGAACATGGTCCAGTTTCATTCTTCTGCATGTTGTTGTTCAATTTTCTCAACATTGTTTGTTGAAGAGCCTGTCTTTTTCTCATTGGATATTCTTTTTCTCTTTTGTTGGAAATTAATTGACCATATAGTTGTAGGTTCATTTCTGGGTTTTCTGGGTTTTCTATTCTGTCCTATTGATCTATATATCTGTTTTTGTCCAAAGTACCATACTGTCTTTTTTAAATTTATTTTATTTATTTATTTATTTATTTATTTATTTATTTATTATTTAACAGAGAGAAGGCAGCCAGTGAGAGAGGGAGGCACAAGCAGAGTGGGAGGAGAGAACCAGGCTCCCAGCGGGCGCATGAAGACCGATGTGGGGCTTGATCCCAGGACCCTGGGATCATGCCTGACTGAAGGCTGGCGGCAACGACTGAGCCACCCAGGCGCCCCAAGTACCATACTGTGCTTGATCAATACAGTTTAGTAATATAACTTGAAGCCTGGAATGGTGATGCCTCCTGCTTTGTTCTTTTTAAAGATTGCTTTGGCTATTCAGGGTCCTTTGTGGTCCCCATACAAATTTTAAGATTGTTTGTTCTAGCTCTGTGAAAAATGCTGGTGGTATTTTGCTGGGGAGAGCATTAAATGTGTAGGTCGTTTTGGGTTGTATAGATAGTTTAACAATACTTTTCCTTCCATGCATGAGCATGGAATGCTTTCATTTCTTTGTGTGCTCTTTGATTTCATTCATAAGTGTTTGTAGTTTCAGAGTACAGATCTTTTACCTCTTTGGTTAGGTTTTATTCTAGGTATTTTACTGTTTTGCAATTGCAAATAGGATCGATTTCTTGATTATTTCTTCTTCTGCTACTTTGTTATTCGTGTACAGAAATGCAGCATATTTCTGCACATTGATTTTAATGTCCTCAACTTTGCTGAATTCATGTATTAGTTCCAGCAATTTTTTGTTGAATCTTTTGGGTTTCCTACATAGACCATCATGTCCTTGCAAATAGTGAAAGTTTGACTTCTTCCTTGCCAATTTAAATATATTTTATTTCTTTTAGTTATCTGATTGCTGAGGCTAAGACTTCCAGTACTATGTTAAATAGTAATGGTGAGGAGTGAACATCCTTGTCTTCTTCCTGACTGTGGGGGAAAGGACCTGTTTTTCCCATTGAGGATGATATTAGCTGTGGGTCCCTTCATATATGATTTTATGAAGTTGAGGTATGTTCATCTATCTGCACTTTGCTCAGGGTTCTTCTCAGAAAGGATGCTGTATTTCATCAAATGCTTTTTCTTCATCTATTGACAAGATCATATGTTTCTTATCCTTTCTTTAATTAATGTGATGCATCACGTTGATTGACTTGCAAAAATTGAATCAGCCCTGCAGCTTGAGAAGAAGTTCCCATTTGATTGTGGTGAATAATTTGTTTAATACTATTAAATTCAATTTCCTTGTATTTTGACCCCTTTAAAAGACCCTTTTTAGTGGGGTCTTTGGTTTAATCAGATAATGCTGGCTTTGTAGAATGAGTTTAGAAGTTTTCTTTCCATTTTTATTTTTTTGAGAACAGTTTGAGAAAGAATGCATATTAACTCTTCATTTAATGCCTGGTAGAATTACCCTGAGAAGCCATCTGGCCATGAACTTTTGTTTGTTGGTAAATTTTAGGTTACTGATTCATTTTCTTTGCTGGTTATGGGTGTATTCAAATTTTCTATTTCTTCCTGTTTCAGCTTTGGTAGTTTGTATGGTTCTAGGATTTGTTCATTTCTTTAAGATTGCCCAGTTTCTTGGCATATAATTGTTCATACTATTATCTTATGATTGTATTTCTTTGGTGTTGGGTGTGGTATCTTCTGTCATTCATGTTTTTATCTATTTGGTGGTTTCTCTTTTCTTTTTCTAAGTCTGTCTACAGGTTTATTGATTTTATTAATTCTTTCGAACCCAGCTCAGTTTTGTTAATTCATTCTACTGGGTTTTGTTTGTTTCTATATCATTCATTTTACTCTAGTCTTTATTATTTCCCTTCTTCTTCTGGCTTTGGGCTTTGTTTCCTGCTACTTTTCAAGCTCGTTTAGGTGTAAGATTAGGTTTGTATTTGAAGTTTTCTTGCTTCTGCAGGCAGGTCTGTATTGCAATATACTTCCTTCATAGGACTGACTTTGCTGCATGCCAAAAGTTTTGAACTGTTCTGTTTTCATTTTTCATTTGTTTCCATATCATTATTTTTAATTTCTTCTTTAATTTTCATGTTAACCCATTCATTCTTTAGTAGGACGTTCTTTTAACCTCCATGTATTTGAGGTTTGCTCAAAATTTTTTCTTGTAGTTGACTTCAAGTTTCACTAACGTGTGGTCTGAAAATAAGCATTGTATGTTCTTGATCTTTTTGTACTTTTTGAGGGTGATTTGTGACTCAGTATGTGATCTCTTTTGGAGAATGTTTCATGTGCACTTGAAAAAGAATGTGCATTCTGCTTCTTTAGGGGATAATATTTTCTGACTATATCTGTTAAGTAATCTCTGCTCCAGTGTGTCATTGAAAATCGTTGTTTCTTATTTATTCCTGCTTAGATGATCTATTCATTGTTTTGAGTGAGGTGCTAAATTCCCTTAATATGTGTGTATTTTTATCAGGCGCCTGGGTGGCATAAGCGGTTGAGCGTCTGCCCAGCCCGGCTCAGAGAGGCGTGATCCCGGCGTTATGGGATCGAGCCCCACATCGAATCTCCGCTGTGAGCCTGCTTCTTCTCTCCCACTCCCCCTGCTTGTGTTCCCTCTCTCGCTGGCTGTCTCTATCTCTGTCGAATAAATAAATAAAATTAAAAAAAAAAATATTGTATTTTTATCAATGAGTTTCTTTATGTTTATTATTAATTGATTTATATATTTGGGTGCTCCCTAGTTGGGGGCATAAATATTGCAGTGTTAGATATTCTTGATGGACAGATACCTTAATTATGTTATAATGCCTTTCTTCTCTTTTTACAGCCTTTGTTTTAAAATCTAGTCTGCCTGATGTAGAGATACGGCTCTTCTGGCTTTGTTTGACATCCATTAGCATGATGTGGTTCTTCATCCCTTCACTTTCAAACTGCAGGTGTCTTTGGTCTAAATGAGTCCCTTCTGGCAGGATACAGACAATACAGATGGATCTTGTATTTTTTTCAAAAAATCAATTCTGATGTCCTATGTCTTTTGACTGGAGCTTTTACTCCATTTACATCTAAAGATTTATTACTGAAAGATATAATTTAGTGCCATTGTGTTACCTGTAGAATTGGTGTTTTTTGGTGATGTTCTCTGGTCCTTTCTAGTCTTTGTTGCTTTTGGTCCCTTTTTTTTTATCACTCAAAGACTCCCTCTTAAAATAACTTGCTAGTTTGCTTTAGTGGTCATGAACACCTTTTTGTCTGGGAAACTCTGTGTCCTTTCTTCTATTCTGAATGAAAACCTTGCTGGAAAAATAATTCTTGGCTGAATAGTTTTCCCATTCAACTACGTGATATTTGCCTCCACCACTTTCTGGCCTGCAAAGTTTCTGTGGAGAGATCTGCTGAACCTCATGTGTCTTCTCTTGTAGGTTAGGACTTTTCTTTTGCTACTTTCAAGATTCTTTGTCTTTGTGTTTTGTGAATTTGACTATGATATACCTTGGCAATGGTCAACTTTGATGAATATAATAGAGGAGTTCTCTGTGTTTCTTGGATTTTGATGCCTGTGTCCTTCGGATTTGGGAAGTTCAGTTATAATTTGCTCAAATAAACATTTTTCCCCTTTTTCTCTCTCTTCATCTTCTGGAACGCCTATGACATGAATGTTATTCCATTTTAATAAGCCTATGAGTTACCTAAGCCTACCTTTATGTTCCAATGCCTTCTTTCCCCTCTTCTTTTCAGCTTCATTATTTTCCATAATTTGATCTTCTCTATCACTGATTTGCTCCTCTGCTTCATCCATCTTCATTTTCTTGCTTCAACTTGAATTGCATCTTGGTATAGCATTTTTAGTTTCATCCTGACTAGATTTTATTTCTTCTATCTCTGCAGTAAAGGGATTCTCTAGTGTCTTATATGCTTTTTTCAAGCCCAGTTATATCCTTATAGTCATTGTTCTAAATTCTTGTTGAGACATCTTACTAATATCTGTATCGATTAAATTCCTGGTTATGAGTTCTTCTTCACGTTCTTTCTTTTGGGTTGAATTTCTCCATCTTGTCATTTTGTCCGGAAAAGAAAAGAATAAAGAAACAACAACAAAAACAAAAAACAAAAAACAGAAAGCAAAAACTAGATCCTGGGTGTGTTTTGGTCTGCTACTTAAAAGAATCTAGATTCCAAAATGAAAGAAAGAAAGGCAGAGACAGAAGGGAAATAAAAGATATATGTAAACAATATATAAACATTAAAATTAAAAAAATAGGAATAATAGAAAAAAACATGGAATTGAAAAAATAAAAAAATAAATGAAAAAAATTTTAAGCGAATAAAAATTAAAGAAAAGGAAGATCTTTTCCCCTAGGGCTGGGTTTGCAGGTCTCTATGATCCCAGTAGATTTGGTGTAAGTGAGTCATTTGGGCTGGTCTTCTGGGACATGCCCTGCTGTGTGCCTGATTCTTAGGCTCCCTTGTTTCGGGGAAGTGGGACTCAGGGCTGGGTGGGTGGGGCTTGGTGTAGGTGGCTCCCCACTTCAGCTAGGTGGTGCTATATTGTGTCCTGAAATCTTTCCGCGTTGATGGTGGGGTAAGATATGGTAGACCCTGCTATCTAGCTCAGAGCTGGAAGTTCACACCCCCCCTCTTCAGTGAGCCCTCACAGAAGACCAATCACCCTCCTTGTGTCCCCCTGGTTCTGTCTAAAACCCTGTGTTCACCCTGCCTGTGTCATATCATTTTTATCTCAAGTGCACGACTTAGTTTCAGAACTCAAGTTTAAGGGAATCCCATGGCCAAAACCCATGCTGCTCCTCTGGGGAAGGTCTCACCATGTTTTTGTTCTTTGCTGGACAGTCCCAAGAAAGGTGGTCACATGACTGTGCAGAATTAGGAGTTTATGTAAACAGAGCAAGCCTGCACCAAGACTTCCTGCTCTCAGGCTTCATAAGCTCCTATGCCTCGCGAAAAATGCAGCACATTGGTGCCACCCATTGTGCTACCCAGGGGATCCTCAGACCCCGCCTGTCACTCCTGGGATTCCTCTCCACCTTGCTACCCAAGCACCTTTAAGACAGGCA
This sequence comes from Ursus maritimus, assembly GCF_017311325.1. NCBI lineage: Eukaryota > Metazoa > Chordata > Mammalia > Carnivora > Ursidae > Ursus > Ursus maritimus. Next base: position 57,948,795 of record NW_024423319.1, read on the forward strand.
CATGCCCCATGGTAGCAGACTTCTGTAAATTCAGATTTTACACTCCACTGCTTGTAATACTTTGTGGTAGACTCTGTAAGCAGGCTTTCTCCTGCCACCTTAACACACCTATATCTCCCCATGAAAACATTCTGTACCTCCTACCTTCCAAAGGTTGTCACTTTAGTACTTGTAGACTGCATTTTTTGTTTCTCAGCCTCGATTGATTTCTTGGGTGTTCAAGAATAATTTGAAAAATGTATAGCTGTGTTTGAGGACAAGACAAGCTTGGGGACCCCACTACTTCTCTGCCATCTTAGCTTTGCCTTCCAGCTGGACAAGTAGACTTTAAAACAAAGACTGCAGCAAGTGACAAAGAGGAAAATATACCATAATAAGGGGACAGTCCAAAAGAAGATATATCAACTGAAACGTATGCAGCAAAATAAGAGCACTCAAATACATATCACAATTAATAACAAACATAAGGGAGCTAATTTATAATAATACAATAATGGAAGGTGACACTAATGCATCCTTACATCAATATACAGATTATATGAACAAAAAAATCAACAAGGGAAGAGCAGGCTGTGAATGACACACTGGAATGGATAGACTTAACAGTTATATTCAAAGCATTCCATCTAAAATACCAGAGTAAACATTCTTTTCAAGTTCATGGAACAACCACTAGAATAGATAACATATTATTCCACAAAGAAAATCTGAACAAATTTAAGAAGATTGAAGTAAACCATGTAACTTTTCACAGCCACAATGCTATGAAACTAGAATTCAAACACAGGAAAACATTTGAAAAGACCACAAACACATGGAAGTTAAACAACATTCTACTAAACAAGCTATAGGTCATCCAGGAAATCAAAGAAGAAATTTTAAAAATACATGGAAACAAATGAAATTAAAACAAAAATAATCCAAAGCCTCTGGAATACAACAAAAACAATTCAAGAGGGACATTTATAGCAATACAAGCCTACCATGAAAAGCAGAAAAATCTCAAATAAACATTACCTTAGACCCTAAAGCAGCTAGGAAAGAGCAACAAACCAAACTGAAAGCCAGCAGAAGGACATAAATAATAAAAATAAGAGGAGGAAAATTAAGTGAGGCTAAGCAATAGAACAGATAAATGACAACAAGAGCTGGTTCTTTGATAAAACAAAAAAATGATAAACCTCTTGCCAGACTTACCAAAGAAAAAGAGAGAGAGAAAGGATTCAAATAAATAAAATCAGAAATGAAAGGAGAAATAACAACCAACACAACAAAAATACAAGGTATCATAAAAGAACATTATGAAAAAACTATATGTCAATAAATTGGACCAATTAGAAGAAATGGAGAAATTCCTAGGAACATGTGAACAACCAAAGCTGAACTCGGAAGAAATAAAAAAAATTGGAACAGATCAATAGACAACAAAAGAATTTGAGCCAGTACTTAAAAAACAAACTAAACAATAACAAAAAACTCCCAACAAGGAAAACTTCAGACCAGATGGATTTAGAGGCGAATTCTACCTAACATTTTAAGAAGAGTTCATACTTAGTCTTCTAAACTATCCCAAAAAGATTGAAAAAAATGGACAACTTCAAAATTCATTCTATGAGGCCACCCTTATTCTGATACCAATACTAGATAAAGACACCACTAAAAAGAAATCAGGTCAATATCCCTATGAAATATGATGCAAAAACCTCAATAAATTTCTAGCAAACTGAAACCAGCAATACATTTAAAAGAATTATTCACCAGGAATAAGTGGGATATATTCTGGGGTTGCAAATGTGGTTCAGTATTCACAAAATCCAATCAATGTGATACATCACATTAATAAAAGAAAAGAATTAAAAGCACCATATGATCCTTTCAACACTACACAGAAAAATAATTTGACAAAGTAAAATAGGCATTCCTGATAAAACCCCTCAACAAATGAGTTAGAGGGACCACACCTCAACATGTAAAGACTTTAAGAAAAACACAGCTAATATCATCCTGGATGGGGAAAAACAGTAGCTTTCCTCTAATGTCAGGAATGAGGCAGGGTTGTCCACTTTCACCACTTCTATTCAAATAGTATTGGAAGTCCTATCCACAGCAATTAGACAACAAAGAAATGTGGCATCCAGATCATCAGGAAGAAGTCAAACTTTCACTATTGCACATGACATACTATACTGCATAGCAAAGACTTCACCAAAAACTGCTAGAAGTCATAAACAAATTCGGTGAAGTTGCAGGATGTAAAATTGACATCAGAAATCTGTTGCATTTCTTAACACTAATAATGAAGCAGAAGAAAGAGAAAAAAATTAAAGATTTTATTTATTTATTCATGAGAGACAGAGAGAAGTCAGAGGCAGAGGAGAAGCGCACTCCACAGGCAGGGGCCCAACTCAGGACTTGATCCAGGACCCTGGGATCATGACCTGAAGCCGAAGGCAGATGATTAAGCCAACTGAGATGCCCAGGCGCCCAGGAGAAAGAGAAATTAAGGAATCAGTCGCATTTACAATTGTACCAAACCCATAAGATGCCTAGGAATAAACCTAACCAAAGAGGAGAAAGTGCTGTACTTTGAAAAGTATACAACACTGATGAAAAAATTGAAGATGAAACAAAAGAAATGGAAAGACACATTCCATAGCATGGATTGGAAGAACAAATGTTAAATGTCTATACTACCCTAAACAATCTGCATATTTAGTGCAATCATTATCAAAAAATACTACCAGGATTTTCACAGAGCTAGAACAATACGTAGCTTC
>NW_024423319.1:57951581-57952667 GCF_017311325.1 Ursus maritimus
TTCTGTATCACTCTTCAGGCCTTTTTACTTTTATAGAACCCCCCTTAATATCTCCTGTAGGGCTGGTTTTGTGGTTACGAAATTGGTCAATGACTGGCGATTCTGGAAGGTCTTTATTTCTCCATCAATTCTAAATGACAGCCTTGCTGGATAGAGGATCCTTGGCTGCATGTTTTTCTCTGAAAGAGCTTTAAAAATACCTCCCCAACCCTTTCTCTCATTCCAGGTCTGTGTAGACAGGTCTGATGTAATTCTGATACCTTTGCCTTGGTATGTGAGATTTCTTTGCCCTGGCCTCTTTCAATACTGTATCCTTGCATCTAATATTTGCGAATTGCACCATGACGTGATGTGGTGTGGGTTTGTCGTGGTTGAGCTTGGGAGGAGTCCTCTCTGCCTCTTGGACACGAATGTTTGTTTCCATTGCTAGATTAGGGAAGGTTTCAGCTACAATTTGTTCAAATATCTCTTCTAGACCCCTGTTTTTCTCCACCCCCTCGGGGATGCCGATGATTCTGACATTGGAACGTTTCATTGAGTCAGTAATCTCCCGTCACCTATATTCCTGAGCGTGGATTTTTTTGAGTCCAGATTCTATTTTAGCTTTCTCTTCTACTAACCCATCCTCCATTTCGCTGATATGTTCTTCTGCCTCATTCACCCTGCCATCAGAGCCTCTAATTTTGACTGCATTTGGCTCATAGAATTTTTAATTTCTGCCAAATTTGCTCTCATTTCTGCCCTTAGAGATTCTATATTCTCATTAACATTTTTATTAATACTTTATTGAAGTCTACACATCATCTTGACCATTGTTACTCTGAATTCCATTTCTGTTAATTTGGTTATATCCATATCCATTAGTTCTGGGGCAGAGGCCACAATGGCAGAGGCCATTATCTTCTCTTTGCTGGGGGGGATTTCTCCTTCTCGTCATTCTGATGAGGAGAGGTTGCGGGATTGTCCAGAGCCCAAATTATTGACCGGGACCCAGGCTGTGCGCCCTTATTTTATAGGGATCTTAGGGATGTGGGCTTCTTGATTTTTCAGCCTGCCTTCTGGGGAAGGGGCCTGCCACGCCGATAT
>NW_024423319.1:57952677-57961316 GCF_017311325.1 Ursus maritimus
AGGCCTTTTTACTTTTATAGAACCCCCCTTAATATCTCCTGTAGGGCTGGTTTTGTGGTTACGAAATTGGTCAATGACTGGCGATTCTGGAAGGTCTTTATTTCTCCATCAATTCTAAATGACAGCCTTGCTGGATAGAGGATCCTTGGCTGCATGTTTTTCTCTGAAAGAGCTTTAAAAATACCTCCCCAACCCTTTCTCTCATTCCAGGTCTGTGTAGACAGGTCTGATGTAATTCTGATACCTTTGCCTTGGTATGTGAGATTTCTTTGCCCTGGCCTCTTTCAATACTGTATCCTTGCATCTAATATTTGCGAATTGCACCATGACGTGATGTGGTGTGGGTTTGTCGTGGTTGAGCTTGGGAGGAGTCCTCTCTGCCTCTTGGACACGAATGTTTGTTTCCATTGCTAGATTAGGGAAGGTTTCAGCTACAATTTGTTCAAATATCTCTTCTAGACCCCTGTTTTTCTCCACCCCCTCGGGGATGCCGATGATTCTGACATTGGAACGTTTCATTGAGTCAGTAATCTCCCGTCACCTATATTCCTGAGCGTGGATTTTTTTGAGTCCAGATTCTATTTTAGCTTTCTCTTCTACTAACCCATCCTCCATTTCGCTGATATGTTCTTCTGCCTCATTCACCCTGCCATCAGAGCCTCTAATTTTGACTGCATTTGGCTCATAGAATTTTTAATTTCTGCCAAATTTGCTCTCATTTCTGCCCTTAGAGATTCTATATTCTCATTAACATTTTTATTAATACTTTATTGAAGTCTACACATCATCTTGACCATTGTTACTCTGAATTCCATTTCTGTTAATTTGGTTATATCCATATCCATTAGTTCTGGGGCAGAGGCCACAATGGCAGAGGCCATTATCTTCTCTTTGCTGGGGGGGATTTCTCCTTCTCGTCATTCTGATGAGGAGAGGTTGCGGGATTGTCCAGAGCCCAAATTATTGACCGGGACCCAGGCTGTGCGCCCTTATTTTATAGGGATCTTAGGGATGTGGGCTTCTTGATTTTTCAGCCTGCCTTCTGGGGAAGGGGCCTGCCACGCCGATATTCAGGCAACCCTGTTTGGACAGAGTCTCCATGTCCCCTGGGAGGGGATATGGGGATGGGCCCACTGTGAGCCGGTATTTCCAGGCTTTTGTTCTCTGGCAGCTTTCCCTGGCAGTTTGCTGTGTCTCTTCTGAGAGTCAGAGCAGCAGTAGCCGAATCTCAGCCTCTGTCTCAGAACAGAGGGATTGCAGACTGTTCTCCACTGATGTTCTGGCCTTTTTAACTCTATTACTGTTGGTGCTACTCAACCCTGCAGCATCCTGGGATGTGCGCCCCACACCCGGCGTCTCAGCCCTCAGTTCCAGTGCTGTAGTGTTTCTGTCCTTTGTGTTTCTAACACCAGCAGCTGCCAGCCACCCCCGCGCGCTCCGAAGCTCTGGCCCTCAGTCTGGTCGGCTCACGGCTCACGGTCTCAGTCTGTTCTCTAGTGCGTGCCGGTCCGCAAGTCCGCCCGCTCCCCTGTGCAGGTGGCTACTGCTTCCTGGTGCCTGAACACGGCAGCTCCCTTCCCCTTCCATTTATCTTCCGATATCTGTGCTCGGTTTTACGGCTCCCCACTTCATACCTCAATACTCAGCGCTGGAGATGTTCATTTGTAGAGATCCAGATGTATCTTCCTGCATCTCAGGCTGATTCCGTGGATGTTCATGCTGGTCTGGTACCTATCCAGCTTGACTCAGGGGACCGGCTGAAAAAAGGGTCCCCTACTCCTCCTCCATCTTAACTCCTCTCTGATAGAAAATAATTTCTAATTTGTTTTTTTTTAAAGATTTTATTTATTTATTCGACAGAGATAGAGACAGCCAGTGAGAGAGGGAACACAAGCAGGGGGAGTGGGAGAGGAAGAAGCAGGCTCATAGCGGAGGAGCCTGATGTGGGGCTCGATCCCACAATGCCAGGATCACGCCCTGAGCCTAAGGCAGACGCTTAACCGCTGTGCCACCCAGGCACCCCAATAATTTCTAATCTGAGTGCTACCTTGAAGAATATCCCATGAATAACTCAGAAGTTATTTAATCTCTAGTGTCTTCAATGTTTTGCTGTCAAATGTATCCCTCCCTCCTCTCCTAAGGAACAGCTGGGGTTCAAATTACACACTTGCTTGCTCACTGGAATTTTGCTGTTAAAAAATGTCATGCCCCTGTGCATGGATTTCACATGGGCAGAGAACATCGCCATGGGAATGTCCTTCCCAAAGCAACCCACACTTGGGATCTAATGTAGCATTTGTCTATTTTAATTTGTCTTTTATAATGTTCTGCTTTTTGTCATTCACTTCCAACTTTAACAACAGTCCAGGGTTAATACAAACCATTTCTGGAATTGCTTCAATATAATTGTTTTTATCTCCATATAGAATTAGAACAATAGTTATTTCTTGCTTAAAAATAAAATGGCCGTGTTAAATTTTAGAAACATGCAAGTAAGATTGCCTTAAATTTCCCCAAAGTGTGTGTGTGTGTGTGTGTGTGTGTGTGTACATATACACATATTGGCATTTACTTTTATGTAGGTTGAAAACTTGAGACTTCCACATAATTTTGAACTTTTAATTTGACTATATTAGTTTTCCAGGACTTTTTGTAACAATGTACCATACACTGGTTGACTTAAATAACAGAAATTTATTGTCTCACATGTACACAAGTCTGTCTCCAAATATCCCCTTGGATTAGGGCCAACTGTAATGGTCTCGTTAGCTGGGTAAAGACCTTATCTCTAAACAAATTATATTCTGAGGTTCTGGGGGTTAGACCTTCAACAAATAAAATTTAAAGGTACACAATTAATCCCATAACATTGACTGAGATCTTCTTTTTAAAGAAAATACCATCCTTTAATGATATGTTTTTATTGCAATGTCTTTAAGTAACATTGAATAAACAATCAGATTGTTTATTCAACTTAACTATGAGTTCTGTTTTTTCTCTTAGGAGGTAGAAATTATGAACTCATTCTGCTAACCAATGTTTTTCAAACAGTAAGTATTCAATAAGTATTTGGTGAAGGAACAAAAGCATCATATTCCAAAGGAAGTAAATAGTGACATCATGAGCCCCTTGATTTGCTTTATTTCTTTAGATGCTGACAGTATGGTTATTGATATGGGTGTTTAAGAAAGAAATCATATTCAGTTACTGGAAGCCCTATTTGGAATATTTTTTTTCACAGACTTTCCTAATGTAAAGCTTAAAGCAATGAGCTGAACAGTTTCCCTGTGGTGTGCTCTTATCCTCGGAAATCTAGACATGTGGGTAAATGGGGTTTTGAAATGCTTTATTTTAGCTCCTTTCTTGGTTTTGTCTTTCACTAAAAGTTGAGTAGACAATGTAAGAGGGCCTTGAATTGGCCTTATGGAGAAAAAGTTGGTAATTTGACTGAAAAAAAATGAGGCAGCTCATTGTTGATTCCTGATCTTGAAGAAGGTAGACAGAGCCCGCTCTAATATTTATGAGACAATGTGAAGATAAGAGCTCACTTTCAACCAACCAATGTTTCATTTTGACTGAGAATATACACCTCCCTGACCTCCTCACGACCTCTGTGATCTAGTCTGTGTTTATGGCTTTTTTAAACCCAAAAAAATCTCCTTTAAAAGTTAAGGCCAGTCTTTTTAAGACAATTTTTTCAACCAGAGATGAAAACAGAAACATCCATTCCTAGGGAGATGCCAACCCACAGAGCATGCTCAGCCTGGTCCAAGCCTGAACAAGGAGGCCAAATAGTCATTCACATCTCCCTGTGAAATACTTTAAAATTACTTAATTAATCCATTCAAAGAGAAGGGAAGTGCAGTGATCTCTCCTACTATAGTCTCTCCTTGCCTGCTTGCTAGAAAATAGAATATACTTTGGCAAGACTGAGGCTTGTGTGTTTGTCTGCAGACCTGACTGCCTGATTTTTAAGACAATCATTAGATCTTTATCTTTTAAACAGAAACACCCTTTTTAAGGTCTGTCTCATTTGAAGTAAGATTATTATATCACTAAAATTATTAACATATATACATATATATAGTCATTTAAATATTTTGATATCCATGTGTTTTTCAAAGCTTTCCAAGCCTCCCTCTGTATTCTCATGGTCTGTCATTCAAGATAATTGTCAGGCAGACTGGTAGATTTAAGCAAATTACAAAGGGTAGTATTAGTGATAGTGCTGGTAGTGGTATATGTATGTTGGAACTATATGCTTATTTGACATTAAATTTGTAAATATTTTCTCAACTTCAAATGAGATTTTAAACCAAAAAGACCAAAAAAATATTAAGTCTAACTAGAATATAACACTTATGTTAAAATCACTAAAAACCCTTAAGAAAGTTTGTGGTAAAAGGCCAAAGGAAAAATTCCCTTATGCAATATTTGCTGTTTACAGGTAGAATAAAAGCCTGGTGAATGGCCTAATGGCATCATATTTACATATAATACTTGGATATCACATGCTGCTCTCATCTCACTAATTTAGTAGACAACAAAGTGACAAAATGGGATTGCAGTTGGCTCTATTTAGAGGTGGAGAGGGAGCCCTACAAGTGTTAAAAAGTTGTGTGACAGTCTGAGTTTTTGATGTACCCACTTTTCTTTGTGGAAACACAGTGACAGGGAAAGAGATGAAATCCCATTTATTTCTCCATTAAAAATCTGCACTTTACGAGCATATGACAACAATAACGATGGCTATCTTGTGTATTGCACTCGGTATGTGTCAGCAGAACCACCACATTGTCCAAATCTAGAAGGCACCATTCACACTGCTATCTACGTAAATGGTATCCTCAGGAGTTTGGCAATGCATTGGTACTGTTAAGCTCTGTTCTAAGCACCATACATATATTACATCAACATAATCCTCATAACAACCCTAGGAGGTAAGTATTATTATTACGTCCACTCAACAAATGCAGAAACTGAGGTACAGAGTATGTAAATACTTTGTCATTGCCATAGTAAGGGACTGAAAGTAGCCAATACAGACGATCTAAGTGTAGAGGCTATAATTGTAACCAATACACATTATGTAAAGCTTGGAAAGGGTTTGTGGCTTTGGAAATGAGGAGATAACATTGATTGGATGAAGAATACCTGAATGGGCTTAGCATTCAAAATGCCTGCTTGAAAAATTCTTCACATTTACTAAACATGAGTTACAAAATTGATGCTGAACTTTTACGTTTTCAACGTAAGGAAGAAAACCTCATCAGTTGTAAGATTCACATTGTCTTAAACAACAAATATAGACCAGTTAGTAAAAAGGAGAGCTATTGTTACTAAAATCAGAGAACTAGTCTCTCATGAGCACTCTTGAAAAAGGTGTTGTGACCAATATTATCAACAGGACATCTACAGTAAACACAGCAACATGTTTCTTTTTTTTTTTTTTTACTTTTCAGAAGTTTTATTCAATTATTAAACTTATATGTAATATCAAATGTCTTCTGTTACATTATGTTTCCTTTAGTATTCTTTTTTTTTATTAATAATGATTTTTTATTATATTATGTTAGTCACCATACAGTACATCCCCGGTTTTCGATTTGACTTATTTCACTTAGCATTATCTCCTCCAGTGCCGTCCATGTTGTAGCAAATGTTGAGAACTCGTTCTTTCTGATAGCTGAGTAATATTCCATTGTATATATGGACCACAACTTCTTAATCCAGTCATCTGTTGAAGGGCATCTCGGCTCCTTCCACGATTTAGCTATTGTGGACATTGCTGCTATGAACATTGGGGTGCATATGGCCCTTCTCTTCACTACGTCTGTATCTTTGGGGTAAATACCCAGTAGTGCAATGGCTGGATCATAGGGTAGCTCAATTTTTAACTTTTTAAGGGACCTCCACACTGTTTTCCAGAGTGGCTGTACCAACTTGCATTCCCACCAACAATGTAGGAGGGATCCCCTTTCTCCACATCCTCTCCAACAATTGTTGTTTCTTGCCTTGTCTATTTTTGCCATTCTAACTGGCGTAAGGTGGTATCTCAGTGTGGTTTTGATTTGAATTTCCTTGATGGCTAATGATTTTGAACATTTTTTCATGTGTCTGTTAGCCATTTGTATGTCTTCATTGGAAAAGTGTCTGTTCATATCTTCTGCCCATTTTTTGATTTGTTTATTTGTTTCTCGTGTATTGAGTTTGAGAAGTTCTTTGTAGATCTTGGATACCAGTCCTTTATCTGTAGTGTCATTTGCAAATATATTCTCCCATTCCGTGGGCTGCCTCTTAGTTTTTCTGACTGTTTCCTTGGATGTGCAGAAACTTTTAATCTTGATGAAGTCCCATAAATTCATTTTATCTTTTGTTTCTCTTGCCTTTGGGGATGTGTCATGAAAAAGGTTGCTTTGGCCGATGTCGTAGAGGTTGCTGCCTATGTTCTCCTCTAGAATTTTGATGGATTCCTGTCTCACATCGAGGTCTTTCATCCATTTGGAGTTTATTTTTGTGTATGGTGTGAGATAGTGGTCAAGTTTCATTCTTTCAGCAACATGTTTCTTAAGCCCTGTTTCTAACAATATTGCTAATTTTAATTGATGACCTAATGCCAAATTAATCTTCTAAAGAAGTAATTATTGAGCTATACTATGTCAAAACAAAGTAACCCAGTAGTTAATATTCACATTTCTTTGGTGTCCTTGCTTAAGCCAGCAATGGATTATAAAGCATCCAAGAAAAGAAAATGCCCTTCAGGAACTTTTCTATAAATATAAGCTCTTTCCAGTTAGAATTTGTGGGTTTTTTAAATAATAATATTTTTATTATATTATGTTAGTCACCATACAGTACATCCTTAGTTTTTGATGTAAAGTTCCATGATTCATTACTTGCATATAACACCCAGTGCATCATGCAATACGTGCCCTCCTTACTACCCATCACCAGCCTATCCCATTCCCCCACCCCCCTCCCCTCTGAAGCCCTCAGTTTGTTTCCCAGAGTCCATAGTCTCTCATGGTTCATAACCCCTTCTGTTGACCCCCCCTTTCTTCTTCCCTTTCTTCTCCTACCGATCTTCCTGCTCTTTCTTATGTTCCATAAATGAGTGAAACCATATGATAAGGGTCTTTCTCTGCTTGACTTATTTTGCTTCGCATTATCTCCTCCAGTCCAGTCCATGTTGCAGCAAATGTTGAGAAATCGTTCTTTTGATGGCTGAGTAATATTCCATTGTATATATGGACCACATCATCTTAATCCAGTTATCTGTTGAAGGGCATCTCGGCTCCATCCACGATTTAGCTATTGTGGACAATGCTGCTATGAACATTGGGGTGCATATGGCCCTTCTCTTCACTATGTCTGTATCTTTGGGGTAAATAACCAGTAGTGCAATGGCTGGATCATAGGGTAGCTCAATTGTTAACTTTTTAAGGGACCTCCACACTGTTTTCCAAAGTGGCTGTACCAACTTGCATTCCCACCAAGAATGTAGGAGGGATCCTGTTTCTCCACATTCTCTCCAACATTTGTTGTTTCCTGCCTTGTCCATTTTTGCCATTCTTTTTTTTCATAATAATATTTTTATTATATTATGTTATTCACCTTACAGTAAATCCCTGGTTTTCGATGTAAAGTTCCATGATTCATTAGTTGCATACACCACCCAGTGCACCATGCAATACATGCCCTCCTTAATACCCATCACCAGCCAATCCCATTCCCCAACCCCCTCCCCTCTGAAGCCCTCAGTTTGTTTTTCAGAGTCTATAGTCTCTCATGCTTCATTCCCCCTTCTGATTATGGCCCCTTTCATTTTTGCCATTCTAACTGGTGTAAGGTGGTATCTCAATGTGGTTTTGATTTGAATTTCCCTGATGGCTAACGATTTTGGACATTTTTTCATGTGTCTGTTAGCCATTTGTATGTCTTCATTGGAAAAGTGTCTGTTCATATCTTCTGCCCATTATTTTATTTGCTTATCTGTTTCTTGAGTATTGAGTTTGAGAAGTTCTTTGTAGATCTTAGATATTAATCTTTTATCTGTAGTGTCATTTGCAAATATCTTCTCCCATTCTGTGGGCTGCCTCTTAGTTTGTTTGACTGTTTCCTTGGCTGTGAAGAAGATCTTTATCTTGATGAAGTCCCACAAGTTCATTTTTTCTTTTGTTTCTCTTGCCTTTGGAGATGTGTCATGAAAATGGTTGCTGTGGCTGATATCAAAGAGGTTGCAGTCTATGATCTCCTCTAGGATTTTGATGGATTCCTGTCTCAAATCATGGTCTTTCATGCATTTGGAGTTTATCTTTGTGTATGGTGTGAGAGAGTCGTCAAGTTTCATTCTTTTGCATGTAGCTGTCCAATTTTCCCAACACCATTTATTGAACAGACTGTCTTTTTTCCACTTTATGTTTTTTCCTGCTTTGTCAAAGATAAGTTGCCCAAGGAGCCAAGGGTCCATTTCTGGGTTCTCTATTCTGTCCCATCGGTCTATGTGTCTGTTTTTTTTTTTTTCCAGTACCATGCTGTCTTTGTGATCACAGCTTTGTAGTACAGCTTGAAATCCGGCAACGTGATGCCCCTAGCTTTGTTTTTCCTTTTCAACAATTCTTTGGAGATTCAGGGCCTTT
>NW_024423319.1:57961326-57976348 GCF_017311325.1 Ursus maritimus
TTCTTCTCCTACCGATCTTCCTGCTCTTTCTTATGTTCCATAAATGAGTGAAACCATATGATAAGGGTCTTTCTCTGCTTGACTTATTTTGCTTCGCATTATCTCCTCCAGTCCAGTCCATGTTGCAGCAAATGTTGAGAAATCGTTCTTTTGATGGCTGAGTAATATTCCATTGTATATATGGACCACATCATCTTAATCCAGTTATCTGTTGAAGGGCATCTCGGCTCCATCCACGATTTAGCTATTGTGGACAATGCTGCTATGAACATTGGGGTGCATATGGCCCTTCTCTTCACTATGTCTGTATCTTTGGGGTAAATAACCAGTAGTGCAATGGCTGGATCATAGGGTAGCTCAATTGTTAACTTTTTAAGGGACCTCCACACTGTTTTCCAAAGTGGCTGTACCAACTTGCATTCCCACCAAGAATGTAGGAGGGATCCTGTTTCTCCACATTCTCTCCAACATTTGTTGTTTCCTGCCTTGTCCATTTTTGCCATTCTTTTTTTTCATAATAATATTTTTATTATATTATGTTATTCACCTTACAGTAAATCCCTGGTTTTCGATGTAAAGTTCCATGATTCATTAGTTGCATACACCACCCAGTGCACCATGCAATACATGCCCTCCTTAATACCCATCACCAGCCAATCCCATTCCCCAACCCCCTCCCCTCTGAAGCCCTCAGTTTGTTTTTCAGAGTCTATAGTCTCTCATGCTTCATTCCCCCTTCTGATTATGGCCCCTTTCATTTTTGCCATTCTAACTGGTGTAAGGTGGTATCTCAATGTGGTTTTGATTTGAATTTCCCCTGATGGCTAACGATTTTGGACATTTTTTCATGTGTCTGTTAGCCATTTGTATGTCTTCATTGGAAAAGTGTCTGTTCATATCTTCTGCCCATTATTTTATTTGCTTATCTGTTTCTTGAGTATTGAGTTTGAGAAGTTCTTTGTAGATCTTAGATATTAATCTTTTATCTGTAGTGTCATTTGCAAATATCTTCTCCCATTCTGTGGGCTGCCTCTTAGTTTGTTTGACTGTTTCCTTGGCTGTGAAGAAGATCTTTATCTTGATGAAGTCCCACAAGTTCATTTTTTCTTTTGTTTCTCTTGCCTTTGGAGATGTGTCATGAAAATGGTTGCTGTGGCTGATATCAAAGAGGTTGCAGTCTATGATCTCCTCTAGGATTTTGATGGATTCCTGTCTCAAATCATGGTCTTTCATGCATTTGGAGTTTATCTTTGTGTATGGTGTGAGAGAGTCGTCAAGTTTCATTCTTTTGCATGTAGCTGTCCAATTTTCCCAACACCATTTATTGAACAGACTGTCTTTTTTCCACTTTATGTTTTTTCCTGCTTTGTCAAAGATAAGTTGCCCAAGGAGCCAAGGGTCCATTTCTGGGTTCTCTATTCTGTCCCATCGGTCTATGTGTCTGTTTTTTTTTTTTTCCAGTACCATGCTGTCTTTGTGATCACAGCTTTGTAGTACAGCTTGAAATCCGGCAACGTGATGCCCCTAGCTTTGTTTTTCCTTTTCAACAATTCTTTGGAGATTCAGGGCCTTTTCTGGTTCCATACAAAAATAAGGACTATTTGTTCCAGCTCTTTGAAAAATGTCATTGGTATTTTGATTGGGATGGCATTGAAAGTGTAGATTGCTCTGGATAGCATAGACATTTTAACTATGTCAATTCTTCTGATCCATGAGCATGGAATATTTTTCCACCTGTTTGTGTCTTCTTCAATGTCTTTCAGAGTGATTTGTAGTTTCTAGAATATAGACACCTTATGTCTCTGGTTAAGTTAATTCCAAGATAACGTATGATTTTTGGTGCTATTGTAAATGGAATGGATTCCCTAATTTCTCTTTCTTCTGTCTCATTGTTCGTGTATAGTAATGCAACTGATTTTTGAGCATTGATTTTGTATCCCGCCACATTACTGAATTGCTCTATAACTTCCAGTAGTTTGGGGGTGGATTCTTTTGGGTTTTCCATATAGAGTATCATGTCATCTGTGAAGAGAAACAGTTTGATTTCTTCTTTGCCAATTTGGATATATTTTATCCCTTTTTGTTGTCTGATTGCTGTTGCAAGGACTTCTAGTACTATGTTCAATAATAATGGTGAGAGTGGGCATCCTTGTTGTGTTACGGATCTTAAGGGAAAGGCTTTCAGCTTTTCCCCATTGAGAATGATATTTGCTGTAGGCCTTTCATAGATGCTTTTTATGAAATTGAGGAATGTACCCTCTATCCCTACACTCTGAAGTGTTTAAATAGGAAATGATGCTGTATTTTGTCAAATGCTGTTTCTGTATCTATTGAGAGGATCATATGGTTCTTGACCCTTTTCTTGTTGATATGATCTATCACACTGATCGATTTGTGAATGTTGAACCACGCTTGCATCCCAGGGATGAATCCCACTTGGTCATGATGGGTAATCCTTTTAATGTACTGTTGGATCCTATTAGCTAGGATCTTGTTGAGAATTTTGGCGTCCATGTTCATCAGGGATATCGGTCTGTAATTCTCCTTTTTGATGGGGTCTTTGTCTGGTTTGGGGATCAAGGTAATACTGGCCTCATAGAATGAGTTTGGTAGTTTTCCTTCTGTTTCTTTTCTTTGAAGCAGCTTCAGGAGAATAGGTATTAATTCTTCTCTGAATGTTTGGTAGAATTCCCCGGGAATCCACCAGGCCCTGGAGTCTTGTTTTTCGGGAAGTTTTTGATCACTGCTTCAATCTCTTCATAATTAATTGCTCTGTTTAAATCATCAATTTCTTCCTGTTTCTGTCTTGGTAGTTTATAGGTTTCCAGGAAGGCATCCATTTCTTCCAGTTTGTTTAATTTATTGTCATAAAGCTGTTGATAAAAGTTTCTAATGATCCATCTTATTTCATTGGTGTTGGTTGTGACCTTTCCCTTTTCATTCATAATTTTATTAACTTGGGTCCTTTCTCTATTCTTTTGAATGAGTCTGGCCGGTGGCTTCTCGATCTTATTTATTCTTTCAAGGAACCAGCTTCTAGTTCTGTTGATCTGCTCTACTGTGCTCCTGGTTTCTAATTCATTGATCTCTGCTCTAATCTTGATCAACTGCCTTCACATGAGTGGGTTAGGCCTGTTCTTCTGTTCCAACTCCAGCTTCTTAATGTGAGAATACAAAAACTGCATTTTAGATTGTTCAATTCTTTTGAGTGAGGCTTGGATGGCTGTGTATTTTCCCCTTATGACCGCCTTTGCAGTGTCTCATAGGTTTTGGACCAGTGTATTTTCATTCTCATTCATTTCCATAAATTGCTTAAGTTCTTCTTTAATTCCCTATTTTACCCAATCATTCTTAAACAGGATGGTTCTTAGTTTCCAAGTGTTTGAGTTTCTTCCAAATGTTCCCCTGTGATTGAGTTCCAGGTTCAAAGCATTGTGGTCTGAGAATATTCAGGGAATAATCTCAGTCTTTTGGTATCAGTTGAGACCTCTTTTGTGACCCAGTATATGATCTATTCTGGAGAAAGTTCCATGTGCATTTGAAAAGAATGAGTATTCTGTTGTTCTACTGTGTAGGGTTCTGTATATATCTATGAGATCCATTTGGTCCAGTATGTCATTCAAAGCTCTTGTTTCTTTGTTGATTTTCTGCTTAGTTGATCTGTCTATTGTTGACAGCAGAGTGTTGCAGTCCCCTACTATTAACGTATTATTATCTATATGTCTCTTTATTCTGGTTAAGAGTTGGCTTTTGTAGGGGAAGAAAGGGATAAAGAAAGGGGGTTAATCAGAAGGGGGAATGAAACATGAGAGACTATGGACTATGAGAAACAAACTGAGGGCTACAGAGAGGAGGGGGGTGGGGGAATGGGATAGGCCGGTGATGGGTAGTAAGGAGGGCACGTATTGCATGGTGCACTGGGTGTTATACGCAACTAATGAATCATCGAGCCTTACATCGGAATCTGGGGATGTATTGTATGGTGACTAACATAATATAATAAAAAATCATTATAAAAAAACAAAGAGTTGGCTTTTGTATCTATCTGCTCCCCTGTTGGGGGCATAGATATTTATAATTGTTAGATCCCCTTGTTGGATAAACCCTTTCAGAATAATATCGTGTCCTTCTGTATCTCTAACTACCATCTTTAGTTTAAAATCTAATCTGTCTGATATAAGAATTGTTACCCCAGCTTTCTTTTGAGGTCCGTTGGTATGGAAAATTGTTCTCCGTCCCTTCACTTTCATTCTGGATGTATCTTTAGGTTCACAATGAGTCTCTTCTAGACAGCATATGGATGGGTCATGTCTTTTAATCCAATCTGCAACCCTGTGGCCTTTTATCTGAGAATTTAGGCCATTCACATTGAGAGTGGTTATTGAGAGATATGATTTTAATGATGTCATGCTGCCTGTGATGTCTTTGTTTCTATAGATTGTAAATTTCTGTTCTGTATCACTTTTTGGGTCTTTTTACTTTTATAGAACCCCCCTTAATATTTCTTATAGGGCTGGCTTGGTGGTCACGTAGTCTTTCAGTTTCCGCCAGTCTTGGAAGGTCCTTGTCTCTCCATTCATTCTGAATGACAGCTTTGCTGGATAAAGGATCCTTGGTTGCATGTTCTTCTCACTCAGAGCTCTGAATATGTCTTGCCAGTTTTTCTGGCTTGCCAGGTCTCTGTAAACCGGTCTTACGTTATTCTGATGTTCCTGTCTCTGTAAGTGAGGATTCTCTTCCCCCTGGCCGCTTTCAAGATTTTATCCTTGGATCTAAGATTTACAAACTGTACTATTATGTGACGTGGTGCTGGTCTGTTCTCATTGATCTTGGGAAGGGTCTTCTCTGCCTCTTGGACATGAATGCTTGTTTCCTTTGCCAGATTAGGGAAGTTCTCAGCTACAATTTGTTGAAATATCTCTTCTAGACCTCTCTCTTTCTCCACCCCCTCCAGCATGCCGATGATTCTGACATTGGAACATTTTATTTAGTCAGTAATCTCCCATACTCTACATTCTTGAAGTTGGAGTTTTTTAAGCCAAGTTCCCACTTTTTCCTTCTTTCATCTCATCTTCCAACTCACTAATTCGTTCTTCTGCCTCATTTACCCTGGCCATCAGAGCATCCAGTTTAGACTGTATTTGATTCATAGCATTCTTAATTGCTGCCAGATTCACTCTCATTTCAGCCCTTAGAGATTCTATATTTTTGTTAATATTTTTTTGAAACCTACACATCATCTTGACAACTGTTACTCTGAAATACATTTCTGACAATTTTGTTATATTCATATCTATTAGTTCTGCGGCAGAGACCACAGTCTCTGTTTCTTTCCTTTGTTGGGGGTTCCTCCTCCTTGTCATTCTGATGAGGAGTGTTTATGGGGATGTACAGAGTCCCAATGTTTGACCAGGACCAAAGCAAGGTGCACTTGTTTTTCAGGGACCTTAGGGATGTGTGCTTCTTGGTTCTAGCCTGTCTTCTGGGGGACAGGCCTGCCACACTGATATTCAGGCGACCCTGTTTGGGTAGAGTTGCCCTGTCCCCTTGGAGAGCGGCAGATGGGCATGGTGCAAACCAGTTTTTCCATGCTTTTGTTCTCTGGTGGCTTTCTGTGATTCTTCTGAGAGTAAGGGCAGCAGTGGCCATGTCCAAGCCTCTGTCTCAGAACAGAGAGATTGCAGTCTGCTCTTCACTATGCTCCCCTGACCACTCTAACTCTGCTTCTGTTGGTGCTGGTCAAAATCCCGCAGGATCCCATGTTGTATGCCCCACTGCCACTCTCCCAGCCCTCACTCCCAGGGCCAGCAAATCTCTGCTGTTTGTGCTTCTAACTCCGCCAGACACCCCCAGTTCCCGCACACCCTACTGAGTTCCCTGTTTCAGTGTGGTTCATGTGTAATTTGGAGCTCTGGTTTTCAGTCTGGTTGTGCTCACGCTCCTGAGCTGCCATGTCATTCTGGTTCATGTGTGTGCTCTGGAGCTCCCAGTCTCAGTCTGGTTTCCCCGCTGCTATTGGTCCATGGGTCTGGCCCACCTCCCAGTGCAGGAGGCTATTGCTTCCTGGAGCCCAAGCACAGCGGTTCCCTCCCCCTTCCGTTTATCTTCTGATATCTGTGTGCAGATTCACAGGTCCCTGCTCTGTATCTCAATACTCGGCACTGGAGATGTTCATTTGTAGAGATCTGGATGTATCTTCCTACGTCTCAGGCTGATTTTGTCGGTGTTCAGGATGGTCTGGTAGATATCCAGCTCGATTCAGTGGACTAGCTGAAAAAGGGTCCCCTACTCCTCTGCCATCTTTGTATCCATGACTCTATTTTAAATATTTAAAAGATGTTTTAATTTTTATTTTTTATTTCCCTAAATAGAACGGCAGTATTCTATTTAAAAATGCAGTGTTTTTTCAAAGAAAGGGTTAGAAATATATGCATTAGAAAAGGTTCTGCAAGCACACTAGCTAGGATTAAATTAGAAGGACTATTAATCCTTATGGTATAGGTTATGCAGTGATCATCAGCTGATATGGAAATACATTTTCTTCCTTGATGTACTGTTTTACAGTTAGAGTCATTGGGGGTGGAGCAAGGTATGATTTTAGTGAGGCATCAGATTTTAACCTCCATTGGACACAAAGCCAGGCTTGGTGTATAATTGGTTGGATCTGCTCTAGTTCCAATGCTAATCATAGTTTGTGATGTGGTATTTTCAAGGATGAAAAGGTTAAAGTGAACAACTGGATTACCATACTTTACTAATAAATCATTGTCTTTGTGACACAGAATTATAGGAAGTTTGTATAAACAGAATCTTTTTAATATTAAAATGTATGTATGACTAGTTGATCATTTTTTTCACAAGTTTTTAATGAGACTCCTATACATAAACTGCCACAGTATAAAGCTAGCAAAATATGCTTAAAAAATTAAAGTCACTTAAAACATTTGTAGCTGTGAATTACTATCATCAAACATCTTTGAATTTAAGACTTCAAGATTATTTTGATTTACAGTATAGCCCCTAAGCTATGCCAAGATAAATCTGGAAATATCAGAGTATATGAACATATATGTACAGTGCCTATTTAAAAAAAAGAATAAAATTATTAAATCTGATGATAGCATCATTTTGTCCTTCTGCTACTCTTTTGCCTTATTTGAACACTTAATATTTTTAACTTCATTCTCATTAACTTTTCATCAGTGTGATGGAAAGAGTATTGAATTGTAAAAACATATCATTCAGGTTGTTGCCTCAGGATTTCTGCCAATAAATGTAAGCCGGTATTTAAGCTAACTAGATCTTAATTCTTGGTTTGTAAAATGAAATAATTGGTCTAATATTATGATTAAGGTTTAGTCCTTTACCTCAAGTGATATTTGTCTTTTCTTTCTCTGAGTATTTATTTAAATTCCAGTCAGTTAACATACAGTGTACTATTAGTTTTAGGTATAGAATTTAATGATTCATCACTTACATACAACACCTCGTGCTCATCACAAGTGCCCTCCTTAATACCCATGATCCACCTAACCCATTCTCATATGAGTAAAATCGTATGTTTTTTTGTCTTTCTCTGACCGACTTGTTTCATTAGCATATTCTCTATCACCATCCACTGGTTGCAAATGAGAGGGTTTCATTCTTTTTTTACCACTACACACACACATATATGTACGTACACACACACACATATATATATACATACACATACATACATATGCATGTGTATATATTTAAATTCTTTATCCATTCATCAGTTGATAGACATTTGGACTCTTTATAACTTGGCTATTGTTGATAATGCTGCTATAAACATCAGCGTGCATGTATCCCTTCAGTTCCATATTTTTGTATTCTTTTGGTAAATACCTAGTAGTGCAATTGCTGGATCATAGGGTAGTTCTATTTTTAACTTTTCAGGAACTACCATACTGTTTCCCAGAGTGGCAGCACCAGTTTTCATTCCCAACAATAGCGCAAGAGGGTTCCCCTTTCTCTACATCCTAGCCAACACCTGCTGTTTCCTGTTGTTAATTTTAGCCATTCTGACAGGTCTGAGTTGATATGACATTTTAGTGTTAATTTGTATTTCCCTGATGATGAGTGATGTTGAGTATCTTTTCATATCTGTTAGCCATCTGTACTTCTTCTTTGGAAAAAATGTCTATTCATGTCTTCTGGCCTTTTAAAAATTGTATTATTTCTTTTTAAGGTGTTAAGTTTGATAAGTTCTTTATAGATTTTGGATGCTCACCCTTTATCAGAGATGTCATTTGCCAATATCGTCTCCCATTCCATAGGTGGCCTTTTAGTTTTGTTGATTGTTTCCTTCACTGTGCAGAAAATTTTTATCTTGATGAAATCTCAATAGTTCATTTTTACTTTTGTTTCCCTAAAAACAGGAGACATATATAGTAAGAAGTTGCTACAGCCAATGTCAAAGAGGGTACTTCCTGTGTTCTTCTCTAGCATTTTGATGTTTTGTTTTGTTTTTGTCTCACATTTAGGTCTTTAAACCATTTGAATTTATTTTTGTGTATGGTGTAAGAACATGGTCCAGTTTCATTCTTCTGCATGTTGTTGTTCAATTTTCTCAACATTGTTTGTTGAAGAGCCTGTCTTTTCTCCATTGGATATTCTTTTCTCTTTTGTTGGAGATTAATTGACCATATAGTTGTAGGTTCATTTCTGGGTTTTCTGGGTTTTCTATTCTGTCCTATTGATCTATATATCTGTTTTTGTCCAAGTACCATACTGTCTTTTTTTTAAAGATTTTATTTATTTATTTATTTATTTATTTATTTATTTATTATTTAACAGAGAGAGACGGCCAGTGAGAGAGGGAACACAAGCAGGGGGAGTGGGAGAGGAAGAACCAGGCTCCCAGCGGAGCATGAAGACCGATGTGGGGCTTGATCCCAGGACCCTGGGATCATGCCCTGAGCTGAAGGCTGACGCTTAACGACTGAGCCACCCAGGCGCCCCCAAGTACCATACTGTCTTGATCAATACAGTTTAGTAATATAACTTGAAGCCTGGAATGGTGATGCCTCCTGCTTTGTTCTTTTTAAAGATTGCTTTGGCTATTCAGGGTCCTTTGTGGTCCCATACAAATTTTAAGATTGTTTGTTCTAGCTCTGTGAAAAATGCTGGTGGTATTTTGCTGGGGAGAGCATTAAATGTGTAGGTCGTTTTGGGTTGTATAGATAGTTTAACAATACTTTTCCTTCCCATGCATGAGCATGGAATGCTTTTTCATTTCTTTGTGTGCTCTTTGATTTCATTCATAAGTGTTTTGTAGTTTTCAGAGTACAGATCTTTTACCTCTTTGGTTAGGTTTATTCCTAGGTATTTTACTGTTTTTTGCAATTGCAAATAGGATCGATTTCTTGATTATTTCTTCTTCTGCTACTTTGTTATTCGTGTACAGAAATGCAGCATATTTCTGCACATTGATTTCGTGTCCTCAACTTTGCTGAATTCATGTATTAGTTCCAGCAATTTTTTTGTTGAATCTTTTGGGTTTCCTACATAGACCATCATGTCACTTGCAAATAGTGAAAGTTTGACTTCTTCCTTGCCAATTTAAATATATTTTATTTCTTTTAGTTATCTGATTGCTGAGGCTAAGACTTCCAGTACTATGTTAAATAGTAATGGTGAGAGTGAACATCCTTGTCTTCTTCCTGACTGTGGGGAAAGGACCTGTTTTTTCCCCATTGAGGATGATATTAGCTGTGGGTCCTTCATATATGATTTTTATGAAGTTGAGGTATGTTCCATCTATCTGCACTTTGCTCAGGGTTCTTCTCAAGAAAGGATGCTGTATTTCATCAAATGCTTTTTCTTCATCTATTGACAAGATCATATGTTTCTTATCCTTTCTTTAATTAATGTGATGCATCACGTTGATTGACTTGCAAAAATTGAATCAGCCCTGCAGCCCAGGAAAAGTTCCCATTTGATTGTGGTGAATAATTTGTTTAATGTACTATTAAATTCAATTTCCTTGTATTTTGACCCCTTTAAAAAGACCCCTTTTTAGTGGGGTCTTTGGTTTTGTAATCAAGATAATGCTGGCTTTGTAGAATGAGTTTAGAAGTTTTCTTTCCATTTTTATTTTTTTGAGAACAGTTTGAGAAGAATGCATATTAACTCTTCATTTAATGCCTGGTAGAATTACCCTGAGAAGCCATCTGGCCATGAACTTTTGTTTGTTGGTAAATTTTAGGTTACTGATTCATTTTCTTTGCTGGTTATGGGTGTATTCAAATTTTCTATTTCTTCCTGTTTCAGCTTTGGTAGTTTGTATGGTTCTAGGATTTGTTCATTTCTTTAAGATTGCCCAGTTTCTTGGCATATAATTGTTCATACTATTATCTTATGATTGTATTTCTTTGGTGTTGGGTGTGGTATCTCTTCTGTCATTCATGTTTTTATCTATTTGGTGGTTTCTCTTTTCTTTTTCACAAGTCTGTCTACAGGTTTATTGATTTTATTAATTCTTTCGAAGACCCAGCTCTCAGTTTTGTTAATTCATTCTACTGGGTTTGTTTGTTTCTATATCATTCATTTTTACTCTAGTCTTTATTATTTCCCTTCTTCTTCTGGCTTTAGGCTTTATTTCCTGCTACTTTTCAAGCTCGTTTAGGTGTAAGATTAGGTTTTGTATTTGAGACTTTTCTTGCTTCTGCAGGCAGGTCTGTATTGCAATATACTTCCTTCATAGGACTGACTTTGCTGCATGCCAAAAGTTTTGAACTGTTCTGTTTTCATTTTCATTTGTTTCCATGTATCATTATTTTTTTAATTTCTTCTTTAATTTTCATGTTAACCCATTCATTCTTTAGTAGGACGTTCTTTAACCTCCATGTATTTGAGGTTGCTCAAAATTTTTTCTTGTAGTTGACTTCAAGTTTCATAACATTGTGGTCTGAAAATAAGCATTGTATGTTCTTGATCTTTTTGTACTTTTTGAGGGGTGATTTGTGACTCAGTATGTGATCTCTTTTGGAGAATGTTTCATGTGCACTTGAAAAGAATGTGCATTCTGCTTCTTTAGGATAATATTTTCTGACTATATCTGTTAAGTAATCTGCTCCAGTGTGTCATTGAAAATCGTTGTTTTCTTATTTATTTCCTGCTTAGATGATCTATTCATTGTTTTGAGTGAGGTGCTAAATTCCCTTAATATTATTGTATTTTTATCAGGGGCGCCTGGGTGGCATAGCGGTTGAGCGTCTGCCTTCGGCTCAGGGCGTGATCCCGGCGTTATGGGATCGAGCCCCACATCGGGCTCCTCCGCTGTGAGCCTGCTTCTTCCTCTCCCACTCCCCCTGCTTGTGTTCCCTCTCTCGCTGGCTGTCTCTATCTCTGTCGAATAAATAAATAAAATTAAAAAAAAATATTGTATTTTTATCAATGAGTTTCTTTATGTTTATTATTAATTGATTTATATATTTGGGTGCTCCCTAGTTGGGGGCATAAATATTTGCAATTGTTAGATATTCTTGATGGACAGATACCTTAATTATGTTATAATGCCTTTCTTCTCTTTTTTACAGCCTTTGTTTTAAAATCTAGTCTGCCTGATGTAAGTACGGCTCTTCTGGCTTTGTTTTGACATCCATTAGCATGATATATGGTTCTTCATCCCTTCACTTTCAAACTGCAGGTGTCTTTGGTCTAAAATGAGTCCCTTCTAGGCAGGATACAGACAATACAGATGGATCTTGTATTTTTTTAAAAATCAATTCTGATGTCCTATGTCTTTTGACTGGAGCTTTTACTCCATTTACATCAGATTTATTACTGAAAGATATGAATTTAGTGCCATTGTGTTACCTGTAGAATTGGTGTTTTTGGTGATGTTCTCTGGTCCTTTCTAGTCTTTGTTGCTTTTGGTCCCTTTTTTTTTTTTATCCCACTCAAAGACTCCCTCTTAAAATAACTTGCTAGTTTGCTTTAGTGGTCATGAACACCTTTTTTGTCTGGGAAACTCTGTGTCCTTTCTTCTATTCTGAATGAAAACCTTGCTGGAAAAATAATTCTTGGCTGAATAGTTTTCCCATTCAGCACATTGACTATTTGCCTCCACCACTTTCTGGCCTGCAAAGTTTCTGTGGAGAGATCTGCTGTGAACCTCATGTGTCTTCTCTTGTAGGTTAAGGACTTTTCTTTTGCTACTTTCAAGATTCTTTGTCTTTGTGTTTTGTGAATTTGACTATGATATACCTTGGCAATGGTCAACTTTGATGAATATAATGAGAGTTCTCTGTGTTTCTTGGATTTTGATGCCTGTGTCCTTCCCGGATTTGGGAAGTTCAGTTATAATTTGCTCAAATAAACATTTTCCCCCTTTTTCTCTCTCTTCATCTTCTGGAACGCCTATGATATGAATGTTATTCCATTTTAATAAGCCTATGAGTTACCTAAGCCTACCTTTATGTTCCAATGCCTTCTTTCCCCTCTTCTTTTCAGCTTCATTATTTTCCATAATTTGATCTTCTCTATCACTGATTTGCTCCTCTGCTTCATCCATCTTCATTTTTCTTGCTTCAACTTGAATTGCATCTTGGTATAGCATTTTTAGTTTCATCCTGACTAGATTTTATTTCTTCTATCTCTGCAGTAAGGGATTCTCTAGTGTCTTATATGCTTTTTTCAAGCCCAGTTATATCCTTATAGTCATTGTTCTAAATTCTTGTTGAGACATCTTACTAATATCTGTATCGATTAAATTCCTGGTTATGAGTTCTTCTTCACGTTCTTTCTTTTGGGTTGAATTTCTCCATCTTGTCATTTTGTCCGGAAAAGAAAAGAATAAAGAAACAACAACAAAAACAAAAAACAAAAAACAGAAAACAAAAAAACTAGATCCTGGGTGTGTTTTGGTCTGCTACTTAAAAGAATCTAGATTCCAAAATGAAAGAAAGAAAGACAGAGACAGAAGGGAAATAAAAGATATATGTAAACAATATATAAACATTAAAATTAAAAAATAGGAATAATAGAAAAAAAACATGGAATTGAAAAAATAAAAAAAATAAATGAAAAAAAATTTTAAAAGCGAATAAAAATTAAAAGGAAGATCCTTTTTCCCCTAGAGCTGGAGTTTGCAGGTCTCTATGATCAGTAGATTTGGTGTAAGTGAGTCATTTGGGCTGGTCTTCTGGGACATGCCCTGCTGTGCTGATTCTTAGGCTCCCTTGTTTCAGGGGAAATGGGACTCCAGGGCACAAGGTGGGTGGGGCTTGGTGTAGGTGGCTCCCACTTCAGCTAGGTGGTGCTATATTGTGTCCTGAAATCTTTCCGCGTTGATGGTGGGGTGAATATGGTGGAGCCCTGCTATCTAGCTCCAGAGCTGGAAGTTCACACCCCCACTCTTCAGTGAGCCCTCACAGAAGACCAATCACCCTCCTTGTGTCCCCTGGTTCTGTCTAAACCCTGTGTTCACCCTGCCTGTGTCATATCATTTTTATCTCAAGTGCACGACTTAGTTTCAGAACTCCAAGTTTAAGGGAATCCCATGGCCAAAACCCATGCTGCTCCTCTGGGGGAAGGTCTCACCATGTTTTTGTTCTTTGCTGGACAGTCCCAAGAAAGTGGTCACATGACTGTGCAGAATTAGGAGTTTATGGCAAAGCAGAGCAGAAAGCCTGCACCAAGACTTCCTGCTCTCAGAGGGCTTCATAGCTCCTATGCCTGCGAAAAATGCAGCACATTGGTGCCACCCATTATTGCTACCCAGGGGATCCTCAGACCGCCCTGTCACTCCTGGGATTCCTCTCCACCTTGCTACCCAAGCACCTTTAAGACAGGCACATGCCCCATGGTAGCAGACTTCTGTAAATTCAGATTTTACACTCCACTGCTTGTAATACTTTGTGGTAGACTCTGTAAGCAGGCTTTCTCCCTGCCACCTTAACCACACCTATATCTCCCCCATGAAAACATTCTGTACCTCCTACCTTCCAAAAGGTTGTCACTTTAGTACTTGTAGACTTGCATTTTTGTTTTCTCAGCCCTCCGATTGATTTCTTGGGTGTTCAGAATAATTTGAAAAATGTATAGCTGTGTTTGAGGGACAAGACAAGCTTGAGGCCCCACTACTTCTCTGCCATCTTAACTGCCTTCCAGCTGGACAAAGTAGACTTTAAAACAAAGACTGCAGCAAGTGACAAAGAAGGAAAATATACCATAATAAAGGGGACAGTCCAAAAAGAAGATATATCAACTGGAAACGTATGCAACCAAAATAAGAGCACTCAAATACATATCACAATTAATAACAAACATAAGGGAGCTAATTTATAATAATACAATAATGGAAGGTGACTTTAATACCATCCTTACATCAATATACAGATTATATGAACAAAAAATCAACAAGGGAAGAACGGCTGTGAATGACACACTGGAATGGATAGACTTAACAGTTATATTCAAAGCATTCCATCCTAAAATACCAGAGTAAACATTCTTTTCAAGTTCACATGGAACAACCACTAGAATAGATAACATATTATTCCACAAAGAAAATCTGAACAAATTTAAGAAGATTGAAGTAAAACCATGTAACTTTTCTGACCACAATGCTATGAAACTAGAATTCAAACACAGGAAAACATTTGAAAAGACCACAAACACATGGAAGTTAAACAACATTCTACTAAACAAGCTATAGGTCATCCAGGAAATCAAAGAAGAAATTTTAAAAATACATGGAAACAAATGAAAATTAAAACAAAATAATCCAAAGCCTCTGGAATACAACAAAAACAATTCAAAGAGGGACATTTATAGCAATACAAGCCTACCATGAAAAGCAAGAAAAATCTCAAATAAACATTACCTTAGACCTAAAGCAGCTAGGGAAAGAGCAACAAACCAAACTGAAAGCCAGCAGAAGGACATAAATAATAAAAATAAGAGGAGGAGAAAAATTACATTGAGACTAAAAAAGCAATAGAACAGATAAATGACAACAAGAGCTGGTTCTTTGATAAAACAAAAAAAA